>NC_058130.1:571965974-572040865 GCF_016433145.1 Gracilinanus agilis | reverse complement strand
GTCTAATTACTCAAATATACAAGGAGTTAAAGCAATTGTATAAAAAATCAAGCCATTCCCCAATTGATAAATGGGCAAGAGACATGAATAGGCAATTTTCAGGTAAAGAAATCAAAAGTATCAATAAGCACACGAGAAAGTGTTCCAAATCTCTAATAATTAGAGAAATGCAAATCAAAACCACTCTGAGGTATCACCTCACACCTAGCAGATTGGCTAAAATGAAAGAAGGGGAGAGTAATGAATGCTGGAGGGGATGTGGCAAAATTGGGACATTAATGCATTGCTGGTGGAGCTGTGAACTGATCCAGCCATTCTGGCTGGCAATTTGGAACCATGCTCAAAGGGCTATAAAAGAATGCCTGCCCTTTGATCCAGCCATACCATTGCTGGGTTTGTACCCCAAAGAGATCATAGATAAACAGACTTGTAGGAAAATATTTATAGCTGTGCTTTTTGTGGTGGCAACAAATTGGAAAAGGAGGGTATGTCCTTCAATTGGGGATTGGCTGAACAAACTGTGGTATATGCGGGTGATGGAATACTATTGTGCTAAAAGGAATAATAAACTGGAGGAGTTCCAGGCGAACTGGAGTGACCTCCGGGAACTGATGCAGAGCGAAAGGAGCAGAGCCAGAAGAACATTGTACACAGAGACTGATATACTGTGGTAAAATTGAATGTAATGGACCTCTGTACCAGCAGCAATACAATGACCCAGGACAATTCTGAGGGATTTATGGTAAAGATGCTACCCACATTCAGAGGAAGGACTGCAGGAGAGGAAACATATAAGAAAAACAACTGCTTGAACGCATGGGTCGGGGTGGGCGTGATTGAGGGTGTGGACTCGAAACTACCACACCAATGCAACTACCAACAATTTGGAAATTGGTCTTGATCAAGGACACATGACAAAACTAGTGGAAATGCACATCGGCCATGGGTGGGGGGAGTGCGGGGGTGGTGGTGAAGGGGATAGGAGGAGCATGAATTAGGTAGCCATGTTAAAAATGTATATTAATAAATGTTAAAAAAAAAAACGTAAAAAAAAAAACAACATTAGCAAAGTCACAGGATCCAAGATAAATTCACATAAATAATCAATATTTCTATTTACAACCAACAAAATCTAACAAGATATAGAATAGGAAATTCCATTTAAAATAATTGGATGATATAAAATATGTGGGAGTATACCTACCAAAACCCAACAACTATATGAACATAAATACAAAACACTTCATACAAATAAAGCAGACCTAAACAATTAGAAAAAACATTAATTGCTTATGGCTAGACTGAGCCAATATAATGAAAAGGATAATCCTACTTAAATTATTTTACTTATTCAATGCCATACCAATTAACCATCCAAAAATTATTTTGTAGAACTATAAAAAATGACAACAAAGTCTGTCTGGAAGAACAATAGGCCAAGAACATCAAGGGAATTAATGAAAAAAAATATGAAGAAAGGATGCCTGGCCATACCAGAAAACAAACTATAGAATAAAATGGTAATCATCAAAACAATATGATATTAGCTAAGAAATAGGATGGTGGATCAATGGAAGAGATTAGGTTATCAACACATGGAAGTTAATGTCCATAGCAACTTAATGTTCAATAAGTCCAAAGATCCAAGTTTTTTGGGAAAGAACTCGCTATTTGACATAAACTGCTAGGAAAAAAGCAGGATGGCAGAGATTAGGCAAGGACTGTAAAAGTGAAATTTGGGAAATGCCATCTAAAAGTATATATATATTTTTTATGGACATGTGGGAGACTTTGAAACTACATTTCCCATGATTCCTCATGGTAGACAGGAAGTGGGATGATGTAAGAGAAGGAATATAAACTCTTGTAGTGACTTTGAACGGCCTCTTTAGCTACTGGGCGCAGGATGAGAGTGGAGGTAATTATGGCTGAAGCAGCAGTTTTGAATTCTTACAAGCGCATGGTCTAATGACTTTATCTATCAGCATGGCTTTAATTAAAATACTAATTTCTATTGTTATATTAGTCTTTATTATTTTTAATCGTAATAGGACCAACATCTTACAGCATATACCAGGATAAAGTCAAAATGGATCTTGATCTAGAAATAAAGGGTGATGCCATAAATACATTAAGAGAACATGGAACAGTTTGCCTGTAAGACTTATGGATAAGGGAAAAATTTATGACCAAACAAGACATAGAGAACATTAAGAAAAAAATGAAATAGATAATTTTATTACGTTAAATTAAAAAAGGTTTTGTACAAGTAAAACCAATATAACCAAAATTAGAAAGGAAAGAACAAATTTTGGAAAAAAATTTATAGCAAGTGTCTGGGAAAAAAAAGAGAATGTGATCAAGCATACAACCCTGCTTCATTCCACTGGTGACTGAGAAAGCATGAGAGCATCATCCTTCATCCAGAACCCATGCAAACATGCCATCATGAAAATGTCATGCAATACTATTGAACTTCTCTGGGCTACCAAATTTCTCCATAATCTTCCACAAGTTTTCACAATTGACAATATCAAAGGACTTGATTAGATTGATGAATGTTGTATACAGACTTCTGTTCTGTTCCTGGAATTTCTCTTTAGAGATGTTGTGGAGCAAACCCATGTTCACCATTCCTCTCCCCTTTCTGAAGTCACATTTTGACTCTCAAGATTATCATCTTCCAGGTGAAGAATCATCTGGTTAAGGAGGACTCTGGCAAGAATCTCGCCAGCAGTGACTAAGAGAAAGATACCCCTGTGATTGTCATAGGACAACCTGTTTTCTTTTGTTTATAGTTGGACAGTGGTGGCATCCTTCATCTCCTGGAGGATAATCTCTTGCCACAGTATACAAAAGATTTCACTCAACTTCTGTATGAGCAATGGACCCTTTGTCTTAGATCTCTTTTGGGATGGAATCAGTACCAGGGGCTTAACCATACAAGAAGTTCAGGTAGAGATGGAGTGATTTCGACCTAAGGTCAATGAGCATCTGAACAGCTTTTTTAAAGGGGTACACTGCTGCCATGAGGAAGAAACCAGAAAAGGTGCCATAAAAATGATCTGTTTCGCCCAACTCTGACCTGTTTATTACAGCATACAAGGATACCACTCTATGGCAGAAACATTAAAAAAATGTGCAAACATTTTGGCTAAGATGATTCCACTCACTGTTGGTAGATGATATGTGTGTATGGTCATGGACAACATGAAATCCAGTACTCCTGAAAGATGAATAACTTGCTGTAGGAGAACTCAGCAGGTCTCTGTGTCTTCATAATATATTCCTTATTAAGACTCATTGTGAGAAGCCAATAAGAGAACAGATAAAAATCTGACACTCTTCTTTTGATGCCTTTTGTGATTGTTGTGATTTCTTATTGAAAAGTATTGTGGCCTTATTGAAAAGCTTTAAGTTCCTAGCAAACCTGAATTTAAAGGGTTAGCGCTGTTCCCCTTTGACCAGGAATGCTGCTGCCTAGTATAGCCAAGGCCAAAATCTTAGCGGGGGCAATTTGATCCTGAGAGGGATACTCTCCAGCTTGGCTTCCTGATAAGAAGCCAGTCAAAATTCAGCCTTGGCCTTGGTCTGTTCTGAAGCCAATGTTTTGTGTTTTGATGTGACATAATTTGTAACTTCTGCGCATCTGCAAAGTTTCGGGGGGGTTCTTTTGTGTGAAATGAGTCTTGAAATATATATATATATATATATATATATATAATAAACTCCATGCTCCTGGAGACAGAACTGGAAGCATGAGGTAAAAGACAACTCCTGTGTTCAGTCCTTATTTCCTTATCAACTAAACTGTCCTTATCAGATTATCAGAGATGATAAAGAGATCTAAACAACTCATCAGGGTGAAAACATATGCACTGATGGTGCAATGGCACTTTCCTGCAATTGGCAGTTGTATTGTCATGTGCTTCTTGTTCAGTCCTTTTGGGAGGCATACAAGCTCGCTGACTAGATTAGATCTGATTATGAAACCTATACCAGCTTCATGGTGCACCTCATCACAACCATCACTGCAGAAAAATATATATCTGGTTCTGACTTTGGTAAACTGGCCTTCACGTGACAGCTTTGTTTCACTCAGGGCTACTGTTTATTTAACTTGGCATTTTTTTTTCTACAAGGGTTTAATTTGGTTTGGGGTTTTTTTGGATGGGAGGGTGAGGAGTTGGGAGGGAGAGGCAAACTAATTATAGGGTTGCCCTACTCCCAAAAATGAGCAATAAAAGGGTCACTGAAGCAATTTTTAATTGATTTAGAATATTTTTCTATGGTTACGAGATTCATGTTCTTTCTCTCCCCACTCCCAGAGCTGACAAGTAATTCCACTGGGTTATACATATGTCATTTTCAAACCCTATTTCCATATTATTCAACTGAAGCAATTTTTTTAAAGTTACTATAAGAACAGGAGAAACTTCAGAAGGAAACACAAGTAAGACAACTTTGAAAATTATGAGTTAAATCTGTTATATATATGTATATGTATACATATATTTAATGTACTATGTATATATGTAAAAGGAAAAGCAAACTGTTCATGAAAGAAATTCAGTTTCATGCACAGTCTTTCTCTGTTCTATTTATATATAAAAATGCTCATTTTATTTGGTGTTCGTTAATTTCAGAATTTAAAAAATTTAAATAAAACAATTAAAATACATTAAATCACTGGATGTGAGTAATAGGAGAAGGAGGTAATATAAACTACTTTTTGCACAATTTTGCCCCAGCCTGAATATGGCTAACATCCATTCACAGAATAGATCTGAGAATCTGCCTTTAGAACCCATTTCCATCCCATGATTGACCCCTGGATTATCTAATGAAGTCCTTCTCTTTATTTTTACTATGTATCTTTTTTTTATGATACCGAGGGTAAAAATTTTCTATATTCTTTTTCAAATGAATTTGTCATCCTTAATCAATTGGCCAGAAGGTTGTAAAGTATATGTTTTATTTAAGTGGAGTTTTGGAATGGAAGTCACATCTTCATAAAAAATCTCTTCAAGAAATTTAATAAAGTCTCTTTTATTAAGTGTGACTTCTTATTCTTTCATCATGCACATTGGATTTTAAAGAAATGACAGAAGCAAGATATGCTATATATTTAGAGCATAATATATCTATATATTCATTAGATTATTCTATACCAGTACAGAATATAATATAATCAAATTACATTATATTTACAGTTAATATTCATATGATACATTTATTTCATATTTATACAGTTATTATAATTTTATTTACATATAATATTTATATCATGTGTGTATCATATAATTACATTTTCATTTATATTATATACCAATTATGATATATTTATTATATATTTGTGCATCTGGTCTATCCCCAGTTTAGACTGTAAACTCTATGAGGGCAAGAACAATATCTTAAATATTATTTTATGGCTTCAAGTTCCAAATACAGACAGTTCTGACTTCATGTAAATTCATATTAAATTGGATTCCCTTCATGGTGACAAGATCCCTCACCAACCTGAGCTCTGGCTCCTGTTCCCAGCAGGTGTAAGCAGGGTTAGTAGCATCCAAGGTGCAGTCCCAAGCCAGAGGTCCTTTACTCCAGGTAAAGCCCCTCATATTTCCTCTTGGCAGGTCAACAGAACAGAGGAGAAGAGGATGTAGAACCATCCACTTACTTTAAATGAGAACTGGCTGAATAGTGCTTAATAAATATGTTGAGTAAATGAATTCAGAAAGCCAATAATAAGTTTCCTCTAAGACTTAGAGTCTAAGTGGTCCTTTAAAGGAGTTTCTAGAGACATTTAGATGACTCAAAGGCTAGAGATCCAGGCCTGGAAACAGAGGGTCCTGGTTTTAAATCTGACCTTAGACACTCTTCCTAGCTGTGTGATCCTGGGCAAGACACTTAACCTCAAATGCCTAGCCCTTACCACTCTTTTGCCTTGGAACAGATACTTAGAATTATTTCTAAGGCAAACAGTAAGGGTTTAAATATAAAAACAAACTTTAAAAAAGAGGCTTGTAAATAAAATCTTAAGGGCCACACTGTCACTGATTTTAAAATATGAAAATAAACACTTTCTGTAATACTTCAAGGATTTGCTTTTTCCTTAGTGTAGATATTCCTTGCACTGCACAGATGGCAAATCTTATATAACTTAGGAGATGACTATCTTTTAGATCACATCATTAAATGTGGCTAATGGCCTTATGGCCAAGCTGGTGATGAGCTTCTCAGAAATAACCAAGCTGGTTCTCAGAGAAGAGATACCCTGGCACCTGCTGGGCTCAAACTCTAATAATCTTTGTAGCCTGGTAAGACATGTCAGAGTATGTGTTACCCTGGCATAGCCTTCAAAAACCCAGGATGTCTTCCATGCCATAAGAAGCCATTAGAAAAAGTCTTTAATGAAATATAGATATCAATTTTTATAATAGACATGAAAAAACATTCATGAAAGCTTTTGGTTGCGATTATTTTTAAGAATAAAGATGCCAATGGCCAGCTCATGTATATAGAACACAGGGTCACTTCCATATAGGAAACTTAGAAATAGCTTCTTTAAAAGAGCTGATTATGGCACCCAACCTCCTACTACATCACAAACTCAATATATTTAAAACTGGTTATATTATTTTCCTTCTTAGACCTGACATTCCTTCTCACTTTAACACTTCTGTTAGTATTCATTCTCCAAATGTCCCTATTTCAAAACCTTATTATCTTTGGTTCCTCCATCTCACTTGTTTTTTATATACAATTAGTGACTACATCCCATTTATTATCTTTCTTATATATCCCTTTCTCCTTATTCCTGCTATCACCACCCTCAGGACCTCATTATCATTGCTAGCTTTCTAACAGGTCTTTAGTTACCCTCTTAGTTGCTGCCAGGCAAATCATTCTTTCATTTAAATCTTCTCTACTCAAACATCTTTAATGGCTTCTTCTTAATTACAGAGTAAAGCTTAAGCATTTCTGCCTAACTTTAAGGCTCTCTACGAACTCCAACCTTCCTTTCCAGGCTTACCTTATTTAATTTGATCTCTTTCAGATCTAAAAGTATGATCCTTTCCCAGCTGTGTGACCCTGGGCAAGTCACTCAACCCCCATTGCCTAGTCCTTACCACTCTTCTGCCCTGGAGCCAATACACAGTATTGACTCTAAGACGGAAGGTAAGGTTTTTAAAAATAAACAAACAAATAAATAAATAAAAGTATGATCCTATGATCCAGCAATATCTCTGCACCAGTGATTTCAAACTCAAATAGTAACAAGGGCCACTGAACTGGATCACTGTGGGTCAAATATTGACTTAGTTTCAAAATACAATATAATCAATATTTTATTGCATTTTTATCTACTGTGCTTAAATATTTATCAATTATATTTTCATCTGGTTTGTGCCTCACTTGAAAGTATTGTGGACTCTGTATTTGGCACCTCTCTTCTATACTATGTACAACCCTTGTCACTTGTTGTTTCCCAAATATACTTGCACTATTCCATCTTCATGTCTTTGTCTACACCATTCTACACCCAGAATTTCCTCTCCTATCCTTTATTTTTTCTATTAATTAAACACCTCCATTTAAAAATGTTTATTTTATTTTCAACTCCACTAATTAACCCATTAATTGTTGGGGGAATAGACTACAGATGTTTAATAAGGAGAGGGTTTTATTGTCTTTCATATCTTTTAGGCTTTTGGTGGAAGATTTGATTGACTGAAGAGATGGAATTGTAGTTATTTTTTTTTTTTCTACAGGATCCACACTGCCAGAAACCCTTAGTTCTTCTCTTCATTTTGGTCTTGCCACAGAAACAACCAGAATATTTGGCATGCTGGTTAATTTCAATTTTTTTCTTTACTTTTCTAAGGGACGTAATATGATGGGCTCTATATTTACAAACAACTTCAACCTTCTTGGTAAGTTATGTTACCAGCAGCAGGACTTGAATTTGGAGAGCTGACATGCCTTTCTTCTTTCTTACTTTATTAAAAAAAATAACCCTTACTTTCCATCTTAGAGTTGATAAGAAATATCAGTTCAAAGGCAGAAGAGAGGTAAGGGCTAGGCAATTAAGTGATTTGCCCAGGGTTACACAGCTAGGAAGTATCTGGGGCCAGATTTGAACCTTGGACTTCCTGGTTTGAGGCCTGGCTATCCACTGAGCCACCTACCTGCTCCAATGCATTTCTCATGTATTGTTTTATCATAATTTACTATGTATATGTCACATTTCCCTTTTAAAGACTATTAAGCCTCATTCACACTGGCAGAGACTACAGTTATCTATTGCTTCTCCTGAAATCCTATTTTTTTCTTAGAGGGATACAAAACTTTAAAACTGAGGCAACAGTAAAAACACCAAAATGTCTGGACCAAGGACAGCCTGGTGGCTTAGTTGTAGGAGAGCCAGGCTCTGAGACAAGAGGTCCAGGGTTCAAATTTGACCATAGGTCCTTCCTAACTGGGTAACCCTGGGAAAGTCATTTAACCCCCATTACCTGGCCCTTACTGCTCTTCTGTCTTGGCACCAATAGACAGTATTGATTCTAAGATAGACAGTAAGAGTTTAAAAAAAAATTTGGATTCACCTGGTTCCTGGATGAAAGAGACCACCATCAGTAAGTGTACCATTTCAGGGCTAATCTCCATTCATCACAGCTATCAGGATAGGATAGCTGTGGTAGGGTTGAAAGTCAGGGCAGATTTTTTTTTTTACTTTAATTAAATATATGGCATTGAGCTGCGGCACAAATGGAGGGCAGTTATTATTAAAGTTGGGTTCAGAAAGGCTAGTCACTTGGGAGTGCTTTGAAGATCGAAGAAAAATTATGTGTCCACGTTCCACCTCTGAAGACATGGCTCTTATCATTGTGCTTTTTTTCCTGGAAGCTCCGCCTGCCAGGGAGTGATATATCTGACTGGAATAAGGAGAATATGTGGCTTTATTTATCGGAATAACATCCAAACATAATAACAATGTTGTTTTATACTTACATAGCACTTTTCACGAGTACTCCAAAATACTTAAGCAATATTAGCTAATTAAATCTCACAAGTCTGGATGTGAAAGTATAAACTCTCCACCCATGGTTGTGTACCAAGGGGCTAGATCATTTGCCCTAGGGAATACAGGGAGACTGAATCAAAATATTCCAAGAGATAGAGAAAATCTTACATGTGTATGAATTACCCTAGAGATATAAAATGAATGAGACCTGAGCTATGGCTCTGATCTCAGAGGTCAGCTACTCTCTCTTTGTGTCATAGACCAAACAGCACTGTTCCAAAAACACTGCCAGATGAATAATAAATGGGATACATTAAAGATGTCCAGGAAAAGAGACTGCACTAACGGCTTTTAGCAATTTGTTCCAGCAAGATCTAACTGTCCCTTAAAAAGAAGCCAACTATATTAGGCTTAATTTTTTTCTTATTTAGCCTTCTGTTCTATCACCTTTCTTTAATACTAAACAACTGTTGCTCTCTTCCATAAAATGTTTCATGCACTCAGTGTGAATGATAGTGAGTTTCAAAAGCAACTAATTTGTATCCTAAGGAGAGGCTCTACTTACTTGATAACTTGATATTTTATGCCTCTAACTAATCATGTCAAATATACTTTCCTCCATCTACATTTCACATTTGAGAAAACTTATTAATAGCTGATCCCAATAGTTCTTTCTTCTAGAGACACCACAAAAAACAAATTACTGAAAAAGATTTAAATATGCCTATATAGCATAATGGTAGACACTAAAAGAGGGGGTCAAGATGGTTGAAGGATAAAAAAAAATTCAAGATGTTCCACTGGTCTCAGAATTTATAATTTAGTTAGAAAAGCAAAACTGTAGTACTCATTTGGTTCTTACATACCAGATATTCCAATTTTCAGATTCATGTTTGATGTTCCAACATGCTTGTAATCATGATTTCCCCCTTCCTCTGAGTTCATTTAGGTATAAAAACAAAGTGAATAGGATATGGTATCAAAAATTTTACACCAGCCTGATCTATGAATAAGATAAGAATTAAGGACTAAACAATAGATGGAGATAATTATGGAATATGAAATGGATAATTTTGATTACATTAAAATAAAAAAGTTTTGCACAAACAGAACCAGTACAACCAAGATTAAAAGGAAAGCAGGAAATTGGGGGGAAAATTTTTCACAGCAAGTTTCTCTAATAAAGGCCCCATTTTTCAAATATGTAGAGAACTGAGTTAAATGTATAAATGTTTAACAAATATATTATTCTCCAGTTGATAGTCAAAGGATTTGAATAGAGAATTTTCAGAAGAAGGAATCAAAACTACCTGCAGGCATATAAAAATCTTCTAGATCACCATTGACTAGAGAAATGTGGGTTAAAACTCTAAGGTAACATCTCACACCTATCATATTGACTAATATGACAGACAGAAAAAGAAAATGATAAATGTTAGAGAGGATGTGGAAAAATTGACATACATAATGTACTGCTGGTGGAAATATGAACTTATAAACTATTCTGGAGAGCAATTTCAAACTATGCCCAAAGTACTATAAAAAAACCCTTTAACTCTGTAATTACCCTTCCTAGGTCTGTATCTCAAAGAAATTTTTTTAAAAAGGAAGAGGACCTATATATACACAAATATTTACAGCAGCAATTTTTGTGGAGGCAAAAAATTGGAAATTGAGAGAATGTCCATCAATTGGGGAATGGCTGAACAAGTTGTGGTGTAGATTATGACAATGCTATTATGCCATAAGAAATGATGAAAAAAACCTGCAAAGACTTGCATAAACTGATACAAAGTGAAATGAGTGGTATTAAAATGGGACTGGTTAGCAATGATGTCTCAGCAGACTCCAAACCCCTGGCTGCAACACCTGTAGCAAGGAGGAGGGGAGTGAGTGGATGGAATTCTTTCTCCATCCTCTCCTTTGGCAGTTGCAGCCTCTGGAAACAGAATCCTTCTCTGTTCAGAAATGATGGCTATCTGACTTGGCTTTCACAGGGCTAAACTGGCTGGCAAAAAGGGAATAATCTAACAGAAATTGGCAACATCCACTGTTTGAGACTTATTCCCCAAACTCGAGATGGTTGATGTGCTCAGGATGGTTAATGTGCTTTCTTGATCAGAGTCTCAACTACTTTCAAGATCTTCCAAGATGGAGATGTGACTTAGGTAAAATATGAACTGAACTTATATAACCTGAAACACAACACCTCACTTGCAAACTCTTAATAAGAGAAGGGATTTATTAATTCAGGGAGACTGGGAACGAGGGGAAAAGTTTAGGTTTAATGGTGAGGCAAAATCTATCTAAGATCCTCAAAGTGCTATCAGAGTAGCTATCCCCCCAAGAGGGGAAAGCCTCTGAATTAAACTATTTCTTCCTAAACTCCCTTACAATCTAAACTATCTCCTAAAATTAAATAATAACAAGTCTAAGATGGTAATGATGGTATTGATTGTAGATCTGTAGTGTTTTAGGGTTGACTGGGTCACTGCATGCAAGATTTAGTCACAGTGCTCACAGCCTTGGGAAAACACTCTGGATAAAGTCTATATGGAGTATATAGCAATGATTCACCCTGCTCTCTGGGTTAGAGATAAGCTAAACTACAAAGAAGTAATCCTATCCCTTCCAGCCACCCTGCTCCCTCTGTCCCCCAAAGAGTGATCTTGACAAGCTAGGTGCCCTGCTTTTATACCTACATTCTTAACTGCCCCAATTGCCCCGTCTCATGGAGTTCTGGGGGTACAGTGGAGTTCTGTGAGGCAGTTCACCCCACTTAAGATTATTTATTTTACAGCAGGTCTAGGAGAATATCATACACAATAACAATAATATTGTATAATGATCAACTCTAAATGACTTGCTATTTTTAGCAATAAAATGACACAAGACAATTATAAAAAATTATGATGAAAAACAATATCCACCTCAAGAGAAAGAATCAATGAATTCTGAATGAAGATCAAAGTTTACTTTTTAAAATTTTCTTTATTTTTCTGCTTTGTTTTGTTCTGGTCTTTGTTTCTTTTGTGACATGGTATTGGAATATAGAAAAATATTTTGCACAACTGCACATGTCTAGTCTGTATCAACTTATTTGCTTTCTCAAGGAAAGGGCAAAGTAGAGAGAGAAAGAATCTGGAACTCAATTTTTTTAATGTTAATTTTTTATACATAATTGATAAAAAATACATTAAAAATACCACATCAATATATTATATTGGTAGAGATTAATTGGGGTTAACAAATGCTAGATTCTAAGGGAACCTATCCTTTTTCACACAGCTCAAATATTTTAATTAGATCAATTAAATAAGATGGCCTCGGTGAGTGGAAATGATAAGACTTTAGCCTCTAACTTCAAATAGCACTTTGTTTTTGGCCTTTCTCGGGTACTTATCAAGTAATCTAGCATATTACAAGGTCTACTTTGAATCAGAGAAGACCATTTAAATTTTGTTTCTCTATTAGTCCTAGTAGAGGTAACTTTTAAAAGAATGTCAATAGCCAAGATTATAAGGAAAGCAGAAAATTGGAAAAACATTTTTAAAGACAGGTGATCGCATATCTCAAATATATAGAAAACTATCAAATTTATAAGAATATAAGCCATTCTCCAATTCTCCAGCCAAAAGATAATAAACAGTTTTTGGATAAAGAAATCAAAGCTTTCTATAGTCATATAAAAATGTGTTAAATCTTTACTGATTAGAGAATTGCCAGTCAAAACAATTTAGATACAATCTCACACCTATCAGATTGGCTAAAATGATAAAAGGATAAAATGACAAATGTTGGAGAGGATGCAGAAAAATGAATATACTAAAACACGGTTGATGGAACTTTGAAGTAACCCACCCATTTTTAAAAAATTTACTAACATCTTATTTTTAACTCAATTACATGAAAAAGCAATTTTAAACTTTCATTTTCTTTAAATTTGAGTCAAATTTCTCACCCCCCTTCTTCCTTCCCCTCCCCACTCCCACAGACGGCAAGCAATCTGATACAGATTTTACATGTGAAATAGTGTAAAACATCTTTTTTTGTGAAAAATAATTCAAACAAAGGGAAGAAAAGTGAAGAAATTAAGTGAAATATAGTATGTCTCAATCTGCATTCAGACTCTGTCAGTTCTTTTTCTGGAGTTAGATGGCATTTTTCATCATAAATCCTTGAGATTTTCTTGAATCCGAGTATTGCTAGGAATAGCTAAGCCATTCACAAATGTTCATCACCTGATATTGCTACTGTGTACAATGTTCCCTTCACTTTGTATCAGTTTATGTGGGTTTTGCAGGTCTTACTTAAATCATCCTTCAAATCATTTCTTAAAACACAACAGTATTCCATTATGATCATATATCACAATTTGTTCAGCCATTTTTTTTTAAACCCTTGTACTTCGGTGTATTGTCTCATAGGTGGAAGATTGGTAAGGGTGGGCAATGGGGGTCAAGTGACTTGCCCAGGGTCACACAGCTGGGAAGTGGCT
Source organism: Gracilinanus agilis (assembly GCF_016433145.1). Classification (NCBI taxonomy): domain Eukaryota; kingdom Metazoa; phylum Chordata; class Mammalia; order Didelphimorphia; family Didelphidae; genus Gracilinanus; species Gracilinanus agilis. The sequence goes on along the minus strand of NC_058130.1, from coordinate 572,027,339 downwards.
GAGGCCGGGTTTGAACCTAGGACCTCCTGTCTCTAGGCCTGACTCTCACTCCACTGAGCTACCCAGCTGCCCCCACAGCCATTTTCCAATTGATAGGCAATCCCTCAGTTTCCAATATTTTGCCATCATAAAAAGAGCTGCTATAAATATTTTTGCACAAATTAGTCATTTCCCCCTTTTTAAAATCTCTTTGGGATACAGCCCTAGTAGTGGTATTGCTGGGGGAAAGGATATGCACAGTTTTAAAGCTCTTTGGGCATAGTGCCAAATTGCTCTCCAGAATGGTTGGATCAATTTACAACTCTACCACCAGTGTACTAGTGTCCCAATTTTGCACATTCCCTCCAGCATTTATTATTTTCTTTTTCTGTCATATTAGCCAATCCAAGAGGTGTGAGCTGGTACCTCAGGGTTGTTCTAATTTCCTTTTCTCTAATCAAGAGAAATTTGGAGCCTTTTTGCATTTGATTATATATAGCCTTGATTTCTTCATCTGAAAACTGCCTATTCATATCCTTTGGCCATTTATAAATTGAGAAATGATTTGTATTCATTTAAATTTGACCTAGTTCTTTATATATTTGAGGAATATAATCTATGTTACAGATACTTACTATAAAAATTTTCCCCTTTTTCCTTTTCTTCTAATCTTGGTTACATTGATTCTGTTTGCGCAAACCCTCTTTAGTTTAATATAATGTTATCCATTACATAGTTGTTTTTGTGTGTGTGTGTGTGTGTGTGTGTGTGTGTGTGTGTGTGTGTGTATTGTCAATACCTTCTCTAGTTGTGGGAAAGGAATGAGGACCTGGGAACTTTAATGTAACATAAACATACAAATGAATAAATTTTAAAACATATTTGTTGACTATTGAATTAGGGAAAGAAAAAAGAAATGGAGCTTTGGACATTTATTTCTTAAAAAAATTTTTTTTTAATTTTCACATTCAATATTTAAGTATATTTTCCCCATTCAGTATGAACATTTATCAGCCAAAACATTATCTGTACTTACATGAAGTTCTTTTTATTTTATTTATTTTAGTTTTAAAATATTTTCCCATATTTACATGATTCATTTTTTCCCCCTCTCCTCTTCCTTCCCCCATCCCAGAGTTGACAAGCAAACTGGGACATTTCTAGTCTCAGCAGTGTTGGGTTGCTGGACTTTTCATCAGGAAACAAAGGAAAAGTGCAAATGAGGTGAGATGGTCCCTGGAAGAACTTCATTTACTTAGAAATTTTATTCATGTTATGGTTAGTGAGTCAGAGAAAAATGACAAATTAAATTGATGATATTTTGGGTTTGGCACTGAAGAAAAGATTATAATATAGGATTAATAACTGTTCCATGTTGGCTTGGGGCAACCTGTCAGCTGCCCTGGTTGGAATCTTGACTGTGGCATGAGCCACAGGGCAAATACCAACTGCCAGTTGGGCCAAGGGTATATAAAGCCCTGGAGACCCAGGGCTGTGTTCTGTTCTTCCCTGACTTCTCCCCTGACCTCTCGATTACCTGATACCCCCTGGGGCCCTGGGTGGTGGGAATGGGAATGTGGGTACTCGTTAGGCCTAGGATAGGGTTAAACCAATCCTGCAGAACAACTTATCAATACTTCTAGCACTACTGGCAAATCTTTAGTCAAAGATCAATTTTATTTATTATCCAGAGACTACATCACTCTGACCCAGGGCTATGTGCCCTGGGTCAGTACACGAGCATCCAGACAAGATCTATTAGCAACCTGAGTCAATTAAAGCTTTCACCCTTAGTTCTCAGTATTTCGTAACCCTCTTTCCACTGCCTTGTTCCCATTACTCCTGTTAGCAATAAACCCCTTAGCCTTAACCTGAGAACTTTGTGATTTCTCCCTGCCATCTAAGGCCAAGTAGGGACAGCCAACAGGAAAAGTTCTGATCAGTTTCAGCAGGTATAAACTCCATTGCTGAAGGGCAGGAAGCTCAATATTCACTTCCTATCAACCTACAATACACCAATAGGAAGCTACTTCCTCAACAGGAAAAGGGGCTAGAAATATGACATCTTAAAGGAGCCTGGTGTCTAGCAGTGAGAGTTCACTTGACACTCAGTTAACCTGGGTTGGATCCTTGATACATTTATAACCAGTTTCAAGCTCAGCCCAGGTACAGCTCACTCTAACCTTTTACAACTAGTACCTTCCTCCTTCTAGTTTCATTACTAGCATAAGTAATGACCCACTCATTACAAGATCAAGATGGGGAAATCATCTAGACTATACCAAGTATACATAGATAATGTCTATGCTGGAGGCAACACAATTCTGAGGAATAATTTAAAGGAATAAACAATAAGCCTTTAATTGAACTATTGTGTGACCACAATTTCCTCACACCATGACAGGCTTGCATAGTACATAAACTGATTCAAACCCAGGACTTCTAAGAAATTAAATATTTGAGGTTTAGTTTTCCATAGCCATGCACCTTGGGACAGGCAAAGGAGTAAGAGAAATATGGCACATTTTCCATTTGATGTTTGATTCATATTATCCAGCCAGGTTTCAGATGAAGACTCAGGAACTCTGGATCATGGACTTCTTTAGTCTTCTCCAGCATGGGAAAATGGACTTGGGGATAGACAGTTCTCACTGGGAGTGTTTTTCTCAGTCCTGTTTCGGGGAGGTAGGGGGGAGGACCTCTAATTATTCCTCCTCTAGGGTAGCTCATTCTTATGGAACTATTTAAATGCATCAACAGCCAATTCCAGCAAGAAGAAATCCACTGCTGCCATAATACCTTGTCTGACATTGAGCCTGGCTCCATTGGGATGCAGCTGTGTTAATAAATCAAGTACTTCCTAAATATCTACATCGTGAAGAGGCACCTGGATAGAACAGTGGATAATAGTACTGGCTTTAGAATCAGGAAGACAAGTTCAAATTCTACCCCTTACTAGACATTTACCAGACATGTGACCTAGGAGCAAGTCATTTAATTTCTTAATCTCAGTTTTCCCATTTGTAAAATGGGGATAATAATAGCATTTAGTCCATCAGGTTGTTTTGATGATTAAATGAGATAGTATGTATAATAATACTTTGCAAATCTTAAAGTACTACATAAATACCAGTATTACTAAGACCCCACCACCCCTACCCAATGAAGCAATTGCTATCATATCAAGGGAGATGTATATTTGTATATATGCATATAAATACACAGAATGAATATATGCATGCATATAGCATATAATAAATTCATATTTATGAAGAATTTTAAAATATGCTATATTAATTCTCATATATTAGGGAGAATAACTGTATTCCTGCATCTGGAATTTGGGTCAGAGATAGCACCCAATCTGCTGCCTTTTTGCATTTTTTTTGTCCTTGGGAATCTCTTCCTCTTTAATGGAATTTGGTTAATAAATGAAGGGAACAAGACTTCTTTTCACGTTTATATATTCCCCTTAATGTAATATGGGGAGGGGTAGATAGTTTGATGGACCACTGCTTAATTAGCTATCACCAATTAAAGATATCTTGATGTAATATGGGGAGGGGTAGATAGTTTGATGGACCACTGCTTAATTAGCTATCACCAATTAAAGATATCTAGGGGCAGCTGAGTGGCTCAGTGGATTGAGAGCCAGGCCTAGAGACTGGAGGTCCTAGGTTCAAGTCTGGCTGCAGACGCTTCCAGCTGTGTGACCTTGGGCAAGTCACTTGACCCCTACTGCCCACCCTTACCACTCCTGGGCCAAGGATGGTCCCTAGCCCGGATGAAAAAAGGAGGAGGGTTGGGCGTGGGGCTAGCAACCCCACCCTGTAAAAACTACATCTGCTAAAGAAACTGCAACCTAAAGTAGGGGCAGCTGGGCTAGCTCTGTGGATTGAGAGCCAGGCCTAGAGACGAAAGGTCCTAGGTTCAAGTCCGGGCTCAGACACTTCCCAGCTGGGTGACCCTGAGTGACTGTGTGTCCTATTGCCTACTGGTTGTGTGGCCCTATGCTCCTAGAATGGAGTCCCAGGATTAAAAAAAAAAAAAAATTAAAGATATCTTGGGATAGTCAAGGGAGGGGCTGAATAATGTGTTCCTAGAAATCTAATTGTTAAGCTGCCTGACCCAGAGGCATAGAGACCTATATCACTTTATCAACTATGATGCTAGCCTAATCAATAAGCCTGATATAATTAATAAATATATTCTAATCCAGAAATCAGTCTATTGAGATCATTTTAATTGTAACCATATATATGTATGTGTGTGTGTATATTTATATGGAACATATGTATATGGACCCACATACTATCTATTTTTAAAATAAATTAATTGTTAAATACAATATCATTAGGAAAGCAGGTTCCTGGCAGTTTCAGGATCCTCGCCTCAGAAAAGTCATTGTGCTCTAGCTGAATCTTGAATGAAGATTGATGGATTCTGTGAGGTTGGGGTTAGGAAGAGCATCTTCCTTGCATGATAGATGGCAAGGGCAGAGTAATGGAGATTAAAGGCAGAATGTCATATATGAGTAACGGTATGTAGAGAAGTATAGCTCAGCTATACAGTCAGGAAGAGGAGTACTGAGATTGAAAAGACAGGTTTGGGCCAAGTTGGAAAAGGCTTAAAAACAAAAATAAAGGAGCTTATATTTTATCCTAGAGGCAATAGAAAGCAAGTGGAATTTATGGAATTGAGAACTGACATGGTCAGACTTATGCTTTAAGGAAATTACTTTGGTAGCTTCATGGAGGGTAGATTTGGAGGAAAGATGAATCATTTTTCCTTCTTGAACCTGTTTCTCTGTTGTTGGGCACTTAAAAAAATATTTGCTGATTGGCTAATTGATTGATTGAATCAGGGAGAGAATTAAGTCCATTGCAGCTCTCTTGGAAGGGGTGACAAAGGCCGGAATTAAAGATCTTCTGAAGAAGTCATGTGAGAAATACTGTGAAGGTACTATACAAGTGAAAAGATTTGGCAACCAACTGGAATATGTGGGTTAAGAGGGAGTAAGGGAGAAGTTAAATGGCTCAGTGGACTGAGAGCAAGACCTAGAGATGAGAAATCCTGGCTTCAAATCTGGCCTCAGACACTTCCTAGCTGTGTGACCCTGGGCAAGTCACTTAACCCCCGTTGCCTAGCCCTTACTGCTCTTCTGCCTTGGAACCATTACACAGTATTGAGTTATATTTTTTAAAGAGAGAGAGAGAATAAGAAGAGAAGGACATTAGTGAGTTTATAAACTTGAGAGACTGGAAGAATGATTCCTTCAACAGGGATGTGTAAATTTAATTGAGGGGTGGGTTTTGAGGGGAAAAAAAGAGTTGTTTCAGACAAGTTGAGCTAAGGATGTTTTGGGGACATTGTTTTAAATGCTAGTAGTTTGAAATGTTAATAGACAATTAGTGAAGTGTGACTAAAATTCAGGAGATAAATTAAGGGTGTGTTGAGTCTGGATATATAGATTTGGGGGAGGAATATCTACATAGAGATGAGGTCACTAAGAGGGAGTATAGGATGAGAAGAGAAGAGAGCCCAGGACAGAGCCTTGGGGAACAGTCATTAAGGTGCATAATATAGATGGCGAGCCAGTAGAACCCACTGAGGAGTATTTAGACCTGTAGGAAAATTGGGACATAGTAGTGGAAGGGAAACCAGAGAGGAGAGAGCATAAAAGAGATAAAGGTGGTCAACATTACTAAACAGAGTAGTAGCTATGTGAATAGTGAGGATGCTAGATAGATGGTAGATCTAAATGAAGGTGTAAAGTCCTGAAGGAGCTGGAACAGATGAGGTATATTTGGTAAGTAAAGAGTTTAATTTCACACGCCACATAGAAAAAATCAGTTTCATTCATTAATATTAATATTTCTCATAGGTTGAAAGCTAGCTTTAGAATAGTGAGAACACTTTCATTGGAGGCTGGAAGACAAGATCAGAAGAAAAAAATAAGTTTAAGGATTTATCTCTTCATCTATATTTTTCAGACATTAGTATAAGGTTTATTTAATTCCATTAGTAAGCATTAATTAAATATCTACTATAAATAAAACAAAGATTCCCGCTGAGAGGGGTTGTATTCAAAGTCATGATAAGGCATTGTAGGAGTAAAAATGAATGAAATACTCCAAATAATTTTAAATTAAAGGATTTAATGACAAAAATGAGAGGGAAAGGGATCCCTTCAATCGAGTTAGCAGAGCACAGAGCCAGAGACTCACACCTGCCATACTTTAACCAAAGCAAAGCTCAAGCTCCCAAAAAAGAGCCCTACAGCGTGGGTCTTAGCCAAATTTATCTCCCAAGCCCCTGTATGTCAAATGAGGATGTTCTTAAAAGGATGCTGGGAATGTAGCTCAGGAGTGGCAAATTTTCCACCTGCACAGCATGTTTACAGATAAATAAAATAGTATAAACTAAAATAAGATTAGTGAATAATCAAAACTACAAAATATCAGATAAAATCAGATATCAGATAAGAATGATTGTTTGAAGTTGGGAGGAGTCATAGGGGAGAGAACAACTGAATGACTTTAGGATCCTTTCCTCCCCAAAGTTGGGGGGGAGGGAAGTGGTTCTGTTTAGTGTAAGGCAACAGACTCCAAAGATGATGGGAATTTTATTAAAAAAATTCATGGAAAACCAGAACTTAAAAATTGTTACAGTTGCTGAATTATACATAATAAATATGTGAAGGATGAGGAAGAACATGATTCCTCCCTGCCCCCAACTTAGTTGATATAGTTAAATTATTTTATCATACATGCTAAGGTTTTAATGAGGAAAACATTATTAAATTAGCTGTAAAGTTGTGGCTATACCCATTGATTTCTTTGAAAATATGAACACTTTTCTGAGTCAGAAGGGAAAAATGCAACAGGCTAAACAAATTAGTCATACCTTGGGGGCTATTTGTAGATTTTTAAGCCTTGGATTAGCTCATGAAAGTACTGTCTTGGGAGCTTTGTGAAAAGCAGTGGGAAAGAAGAGTTTTATCTCTCTTCTCCTCTCCCCCATCTGCCATGGGACTTGCCCAGAGAGAGATATTCAATCCATCATTTTGAGAAAGGACACATTTGAAGGAATGAACCTGAGGCCCTTTTTCCAGATAGACATGGACACAGAAAGATAGCAACTTGAAAGAAGAAGCAGAGGAAATGTTTTGTAGCTACATTTTCCCATGCCATCTTAGTAAATGTTTTTGCTGAGAGCTTTAATTGTGTCTATAGACAATTGTTTATGGGAAACACACCAGCAAGAGGTTCTAGAAGGGTGGTCCAAGAGGATAAGGCCCTTGAACCTTAAGGTAATTGGTACCTTCCCTTGGTCAGGGTGGAGGGGAGGAGGAATTGATGTATGCCAACAGCAAAGCTTTCAGGGGATGTTTTAAAAGAGTTGCATCTTTAAGATTTTATCATTTCTCACATTTATGGTCATAGAGCTACCACCCCTTACAAATGGGCAGTTAACATGACGTAGGGTTTAGCAAATGGAATATAGAAGAGTGTTTTCTATGCCAGACTTTCTTTTGAAGCTGTTAAGTGGGTTGTTCAGTACACTGCCTACAAATAAACTTGGCACTTAGGTGTTTTAACCATATGTCTGATTTTTACAAGGATTCAGGATTATCAATAAATTATAAATTGCATAATTAGAGCAAATTCTATGTGGGAAAACAGATTGGGAAGAGATGAATGGGTTCAGTATCCACACCCTATGCAGCTAAGGGGAGCTAAAATCTTCATATAAATACTCTTGGGCCTTTAAGTGAAGGGTTTAAATTTTTGAGGAGAAACTTGGGAGCAGTCACTCAGGCACAAATCCTCCAATTTAATCTTCTTTTGCCACTGAAAGGAAGTGAGTTTGTTAAAGAGGTAGTAAATCCAAATCAATGTTCTTACTTTGCTCTTTGAAAAGTAAACTGAATTCTCCAAGCTTTAGTTTTAAAATAGACAAACATAAACATTAGCTTCCCAAGATACATATAGTGAGAATGAAACAGAGTTTTATTATACCTCTAAGAAAATGCAAAAGATGACCATTTTTTCCATGTGGCAGAAATTCAAATATTTTAATTTATTTTAAATATTTCTCAGTAGGAACAAACAATAGTCCAAGCATATGAGGCAAATCTATTGCACATAACTCCATAAACTGCCACCCTTATTTACTAAATGAAGATATGCGAAATTTTAAAAATAAAGAAAACTCTTTTCACCTCCCCAATAACACTTTTCAGCAGATGGCACTCCAGCTTTACAGGACAGTAGCTAAATACCATTCTTAAATTTAAATATAAAAATATTCATACAAGTCTGCATAGGATCCCTTAAAAACAACCACAATAACCATCAGTGATAATCCAAAGAGGTTGAGGAATTTAAAAAATGCTTTTCAGAATTATAGTTGGAATTTGTATATTTTTTGTAAAATCCAAGACTAAAAAAAAAAATTTTTTTTTGAGAAAACATTTCAGGAAAAGAAGCTTGCTAAATCCTTGAATCAAGAAAATGAACTGTTTGGAGAAAATTCCATAAAGATCCACTGTATCAAGAAGATCCAAAATGAACTTTGGGTATAATTGATTGAACTGAAGGGGGTTAAACACATTTATTCTGAATGTAAACTCTTATGCCAAAGGGGATTGTCTCCTAATTGGCTTTTTGTCAATACACCTAGCAAACACTGGTTTTGCTCTCTCCCTCTTCTATTTCCCTCTTATCTCTAATTATTGTTCTTAGAAAGTGCAATATGGTATACACCTGTAGCTAGAAGATCTTTAGAAGTATAAGCTGGTTATGTTAAATGATTCACTGGGGATAACAGTCTCCCAAAGAATCACAGGGGAGATTGTGAAAGATAATTTTTATTCTCTTTGTCTATTTTGAGTTAACACTTACTTAACCCCTACTTAATACTTTATAATCAAGTAAGAGAATTTACAAGTCACTTACTTGGAGAGCTCTACCCTTTCAATCAGAAACTTGTGAATTCTTTGATAAAAGTTAACACCTTCAGAGGCCTATGATAAGAGTTGACACTTTCAGAGGATGAGAAGTGGATCCCACAGACACTGCCCCCTGAGTAGTGCTAGGCAATTTGGAAGCTGTGATTGGCCCCTGTGAAGAGGGGAAGGGACAAAAATTGACTATAAAAAGTCCTGAATTTCCTTGGCTGGAGGGCATCTTCAGAGGTTGTTTTCAGAAGTTGTCTTCAGCAGGTTGTCTTTGGGAGTGGTATTCAGGAGGTGACTTGGGACTTGGACCTTGGCTTCAACTTGAGACCTTGGCTTTTGGACTGTTTCATGGGTGAGTGAGTAGCTGGCTTTCCTTTCCTAGATTCTAGAGAGAGATTAGTTCTGGAGAGACTTTCACTTCTTGGAGGAGGAGATTGAGTGGGTGTAACACTGGGTCCTCCTTTTGAGGGTTAACAAGCCCTGATGGGTTGAGTTGAGCAGAGTACTGGAGCAATATTTAGTGTGATAGGCTAGACATCTTCTCTACCCTCTTTATGAATTTCTCTACTTTCACTTTTTCCACCACTTTGTAAATAAAAGCTATTAAAAGTAATTTTGACTTGAGCTATAATAATTTAAATTGGTGACTACCATATTGGAATTCTCACATATTTAGTCTGTAAAAAATAAAATTAATATAAAAAAGATAACTTTAAAAATATTATGGTTTTTTAAAGTTTATTAGTAGCCACTAGAAAATAAAGCCACGTACCATGCTAGCTTAGTTAGTTTAAAAGCCCAGTTGATCCCAGCTCTCACCATGGTGGGTAGGTAGCAAAGAGAGAGTGAAACAACAGCTCCTCAGTTTTATCCCACTGTCTACGTAATTGCATAACAACAGAAAGCCAGTGCGCTCATGGGAAATGTAGTTCAAGGACACCAAAATTTCCAATAACACAAGTCAAACCCGTAATTTAATTCTTTCCAAGTTCAACATTTAATGGCCATAATTTGACCTTAGCATATGAGATTAATGCATATAATTCCTAATATGATGTTAAATCTTTCTAGCTCTTACTAATTCAGCATTTTTTTTTATTTTCAATACTTAGTAGCACCTTAGAAATGAACGATTATCATGCATTTCACAGATTAATAGAGTTAAGATTATTAAGAACAATGGAGGACATCCTAGTTCAATCTCCTCATCTCCCTTATTTGACAGATGGGGAAATTTAATATAGCACTCAACACCATTTATGATACATAGCAAGCCCTTGATAAATATTTGTTGGCTAACTTATTGACCAGAGGTGAAATAACTTGTCCAAGTTGACAGAGCTAGTAAGTGGAAAAAAACCAGGACTCCAAGGAAAGAAGTTTTTCAGACTCATATCCAGGGCTTTTTTTTTTTTTTAATACTGGTCTTTTATTTGTTTAATACTTCCATGGACTTGATCTTTGACTGTTAAAATAGGATCATACCTGGGTAAAAAAAAATCCAAGTATTATTGGTAATATAGCATTCAACTATCTATGTCCCTATTTCTCTTTCTATTGTCTATTTTTCTTACTTATCTTTTCTTTTTCCTCTTTCCTTTATAATTTTTTCTTCATGAATCTGAGAGTTGAAAGGTATTTCACTGTACCCCCTTCCAAAGGACTACTCCTCCAGTTTGGGTATATGCATGTAGGGCTCACATAATTCTGCTACTCAGGGTTCTAGTGGGTAACTCAAGAGGTCTGTTTTTAGCATTATTCCTCACAAGTCCCCAACAGTGTACTGCTGATTAATATTAGTTAATCAGGCTTCAATTAACTTTTAGAAAAGAGTATTTTCCAAGCATGTATAATAAGAAAAGTTGGTACAAAATATTCCCTGCAAAAGTCTGGGGGAAAACCTCCCATAAATTCATGTAGGGCCTTTGGGGAGAGTAGGGCACAAATTTAGAATATGACTATAGAATGTGACATGTCACCCAGGGTCACACACCTAGTGGGAAACATGTATAGTCAGTGGGTAAACTCACAACTCATGATTACTGGAAGCTCTTTCTTGAATTCATAACTGGACTTTTCTAGTGCAAGGGGTCATGATTCTTCAAGCTGCTTCATTCCTCAATGGAGTGGGGAAGGGAAAAAGTGATTTTTAAATTTCATCTCATTAGATTCAGTCCTAAATTCTATTTTTTATAGTACTTTCTGAACTTTATTGAGTTCTCACAATTATTTTGACATAATTTACTATGAAGTAGATAACAATACTGAGTGATAATAATATTAGCATTTATTTTTGATTCCCATTTAAAAACATTTATTTTTTTTGTACAAAAATATTTATAGCTGCGCTTTTTGTGGTGACAAAAAACTGGAAAATGAAGGTATGCCCTTCAATTGGGGAATGGCTGAACAAATTGTGGTATATGCTGGTGATGGACTATTATTGCACTAAAAGGAATAATAAACTGGAGGAATTCCATGTGAACTGGAATGACCTCCAGGAATTGATGCAGAGTGAAAGGAGCAGAGCCAAAAGAACATTGTACACAGAGACTGATACACTGTGGTAAAATCAAATGTAATGGACTTCTGTACCAGCAGCAATGCAATGACCCAGGACAATTCTGAGGGACTTATGGAAAAGAACGCTACCCACATTCAGAGGAAGAACTGCAGGAGTGGAATCATAGAAGAAAAGCAACTGCTTGAACATATGGGTTGAGGCAGACATGATTGGGGAATGTAGACTCAAAACTACCACACCAATGCAACTATAAACAATTTGGAAATAAGTCTTGATTGATGACACATGTTAAAACCAGTGGAAATATGCATCAGCCATGGGGGGGGGGGTGGGAAGGCTGGGGGTGAAGGGAAAAGTAAAAGCATGAAATCATGTAACCATGTTAACTTTTCTAAAAAATACAAATTATTAAATGTTAAAAAAATAAAAACATTTATTTTTTTTTAAATTTGCATTCATTTTCTGAAAATTTGAGTTCCAATTTCTCTCCCTCCCTCTCCTCTTCCTTCCTTAAAATAGTAAGCAATTTGATCCAGTTTATAATAGTGCGATCATGCAAACATTATTTTCACATTGGTTATGCTGTAGAAGAAGATTCATATAAAAAATCAAGAAAATAAAGTGAAAAATAGTATACTTTTATCTGTATTCAGAATTCATCAGTTCTTTCTCTGGAGGTAGATAGCATATTTCATCATGAGTCCTTTTGAATTATAATAGATCTTGTATTACTGAGAATAGCTAAGTCATTCACAGTTGATTATTCTACCATATTCTTTTACTATATATAGTATAGCATTCTCCTGATTCAGCTTACTTCACTTGGCATCAGTTCATGTAAATCTTTCCAGATTTTTCTGAAATTGTCCTGATTATCAGTTTTTATAGCACATAGTATTCCATTATAATCATATAACATAACTTATTTAACTATTCTTCAACAAAAAAGTATTGTTTCAGTTTTCCCATATCTCATCCAATAGTTATCATTTTCCTTTTCTGTCATATAAGCCAATTTGATAGGTATGAGGTGGTACTTTTGAGTTGTTTCAGTTTACATTTCTCTAATCAAGAGTAATTGAGACCATTTTTTCATATGCCTATAGACAACTTTGACTTCTTCTCCTGAAAACTTCCTGTTGACATTCTTTGATCATTTATCAATTAGGGAATAATTTGTATACTTATAAATTTGACTCAGTGCTCTATGTATTTGAGATATGAGGCCTTTGTCAGAGATACTTGTGATAAAATTTCCCCCTAGATTTCTGCTTTCCTTCTTATCTTTGTTTCATTGGTTTTATTTGTGTAAAACCTTTTTAATTTAATGTAATCAAAATTATCAATTTTATATTTTATAATGATCCCTATTTATTGTTTGGTCATAAATTCTTCCCTTATTCATAAATATGACAGGTTAAGTATTCCATGCTCTCCTAATGTGTTTTTTTTTTGGTTGTTTTTTTTTAAATTTTAAACCCTTAACTTCTATGTATTGACTTTATAGGTGGAAGATTGGTAAGGGAAGGCAATGGGGGTCAAGTGACTTGCCCAGGGTCACACAGCTGGGAAGTGTCTGAGGCCGGGTTTGAACCTAGGACCTCCTGTCTCTAGGCCTGACTCTCACTCCACTGAGCTACCCAGCTGCCCCCCTCCTAATGTGTTTTTGGTATCACCCTTTATGTCTTAAATCATATACCCATTTTGGTCAGATCTTGGTGAATAGTGTGAGATGTTGGTCTATATTTAGTTTCTGCTATATTGCTTTTCCAGTTTTCCTAGCAATTCTTGTCAATAGTGAATTTTTGTCCCCAAAGCTTGGATCTTTGGGTTTATCAAATACTAGGGTACTGTGGACATTTATTACTGTGTAATGTGTACCTAATCTATTCCACTGATCCACTCTTTTATTTCTTAGCCAGTACCAGATTGTTTTGATGATTGCAGTTTTATAATACAGCTTAAAATCTGGTAAGGCTAGGCTACCATTCTTTCCATTTTTTTTTTATTAACTTTGTTAATTTTTTTTCTTTTTTTTTTTTTAAACCCTTAACTTCTGTGTATTGGCTCATAGGTGGAAGAGTGGTAAGGGTGGGCAATGGGGGTCAAGTGACTTGCCCAGGGTCACACAGCTGGGAAGTGTCTGAGGCCAGATTTGAACCTAGGACCTCCCGTCTCTAGGCTTGACTCTCAATCCACTGAGCTACCCAGCTGCCCCAACTTCATTAATTTTTCATTCATTCCAGATGAATTTAGTTATTTTTTTATATCTGAAATAATTTTCTGGTTGTTGGATTGGTATGGCACTGAATAAGTAAGCTAATTTAGGTAGAATTGCCATTTTTATTATATTGGCTCAGGCTACTCATGAGCAATTAAAATTTTCCCAGTTGTTTAGATTTGACTTTATTTGCAAAAGCTCTAATTTGTAAAAATAAATAAATAAATAAAGTGGGGTGAGGATGGTTCAAATTCTATCTTCTTTCCCAGTGTTATAGATGTAGTAGCAGTGATAGAAAGACACTATATAATAATGAATAAAATGCTGTCCTGGGAGTCAGACCAATCTAAGTTCAGATCTTCCTTTTGAGTTTAAACTGTTTTTGTTCCTGAGCTACTACAACTGTAAAATGGGAATAATAATAGTGGTGATAACTGTCTTAGAGGGTCCTCATGAAGGTCAGATGATATAATGTCTGTAAAAGCACTTTTCAAACTCTAAGGCACAATATAAACATTAATTATTATGTTGATTTCAATTGTAATAAATATTTTATCAGTTCCTTTGTAAGCATGGGGGAGGAGAGTGAACATTCTTTTCCCCTCTCCCCTAAATTCCTTGATAGAGTCACTGGAGATAATCACAAATGATGAGATATTAATATGTTAACATGTGATTGTTGTATTTCTTTACAAATTAGGAACACCTTTTTCTGATTGAAGCGAAAGGATGCAACTATCATCAATTAAACAATGATAGATCATGTTCCTACAAGACTTTAATTAAGCTCTGGAGATCCTCACAGGTTGAATATTCAGGGAACCAGAAGTACTTTTTATAAATTTTCATTTTATCCTCACAATAACCCTATAAGGTAGGTGCTATTATTATCCCAGTTTTATAGTTGAGAAAATTAAAGCAAACAGAGATTAAGCAATTTACCCAGGATCATATAGCTAGTAAGTGTCTGAGGTTGGATTTAAACTCAGGTCTTCCTGATGCTAAACTCAAAGCTCCATCCATTCTGCTTGCTACCAGGTGCTTGAAGGAGGGACTAGCTTTGACCACATGTTCTTTCTACATATGACCAAACTACCATTGTGCTCTTTTTGAGCCTACTCTTTCACTTAGGTGTTTTAGTGGATGAAGGAACCTCAAGCTTACGGGGGAGAACGATCTGAATGTTGTTTTCATCATACTATCCTGATAAATGCCTTTGCTAAGAGCTAATTGAGTTTACTGGCTGGTTGTTAGGGAAGAGCATACTGGTGGGACTTATGAACTATAACAGTAGGGTTGGGGATCCAAAGAGTGTAGCTTAAACCTCTGAAAGTAGTAGCTACTTTCTAGGAAATAGCTCAGAGGTATGACTACACTTTTATTCAAAACAATGACAAAAAAGACCAGAAGAGCACAAAACCCAAATGCCTGTGTAACTATACTTGAGACATTTTTCTATAGTGACATTTACCCAGTAGTAACTAGATTTGGACTTTTAGACAGTTCCACATCAATCTACTCTGTTACTGCCCCTATTTCAACTCTAACTCTCTTATTAATCTAAATTCCATTATCACATCACTCCATTTCATCTGCAAAAATATCTTGAAAGGCTTTGTCAAATATCTTGTTGAAATACTTGTATTGTATTTATACATTTCCCTAATACATCAATTTCAGTAATCCTGATAAGAAAGAAAATTATCTGAATCTAATATGAACTGCTTTTGATGACCCATGCAAGATCTTAGTGATTGATACTTCTTTTTAAAAAATGTTTTCAAACCATCCCTTTAATAATACATTCTAATAGCTTTCTGTGGATTGAAATTAACCTTTCTGGCTTATTTATGTCTACTTCTATCTTGGAGGATCTATAATTTTTTCTTTCTGAAATTTGGAAAACTTGGCTGGCTTTAGCTATATAATCCCTTTTTCTATCTTAAAGATAGTGATTGTGTCGCAAAAAGCATACCTCCCATTAAAAAAAAAAATTATTTGGGTTTGGTGACTTAAATTTATTGAGGATAGCTAGGCATTCTCTGGGCATATCCTCATTTATCTTGATTTCCAACTCCCCGGAAACCAATTTTGTTCCATTCTATCTAGTCTGAAGATTGCTCTTTGTTATAAAATATAGAAGAAAACATGAATGAGTTTTGCTTTTCCTGTCATCTGTTATCATTATATCCACTCTGAGCAGTTGTCTTTTCTTCTAACTTTGCTAAAAATTCCCTTGTTTTCAATATTCATTGTCAACTTCAACTTATTCTGAAGTTTTATGCTTCTGTTGATAATTTCAGACTAGTTCCACTTTTGGGATTGATTTCTAGTTATCTAATCTTATTGTCATTATTTTCTTTATACATCTTTTAAAAATCTAATTTAGTAAGCAGTTTCATGTTTTTACATACTATTTTCTTGAAATAACTTCCCTTATTCTTCCACAATGAAATTGCTTTTCTTTCTCCTGTCAGAATAAATATTGATAATTTCTCTTTCTTCAACTTTAAAATGGCTTCCTTTGTTTAGGTCCCCACTCTCTACTTAGGTGAAGGACAGTGAGGACATAGGGCATTTCTAGAGGCTGTTTGGGGGTTTGGGCAGTATTTTAAACAGCAGAAGGCAGATAACCAGAATCATGCTATAGTGAAAAGAACACTAGAGTCAAAGACTAGCTCGTCCACTTATTAGATAAGTCATTTACTATATTTGGGCCCAAATTCCTCACATATAAAATAAGGCTAAAGGATTAGATTACCTGTAAAATCTCTTCCACTTCTAAATGCCTTGATGCTGATGCTTCTAACTGGTTACCCTTGTCTATTTACAGCAGTATTTTCTTCAAATTATACAACTGAATAAAGTTCTAAGATAAATGTTTAATTTTCACATTATTTGTTAGTTTAATCAACTTTACAAAGGAACTAAAGAATATTAAAATATTTATTTTCTGCAACTTCTCTTTCATACTTGACATGTCTGGATAGTTATTTAATGTGTGTATACTCAATTTTTTTAAAAATTGACATTCCTTATATAAACTGTCATGTATTGACCACGTATAATATTCATATTAGGCCAATTGTCTTAGTCATTCCCTAATCATGCATTTTTCTTACTTTTTTTTTCATTCCTGGTGGGCTTTCCTGAATATTTCATGTATTTTCCTTCTGTTGGTAATCTCCTGTTTCCTTCTGAACTTTTTATGGTAAAGATTCTCTCCTTGAATGATTTCACTTAGCCAACAGCACTCAAGAGCAATTTTTAACTTTGGTGTTACTCCAAATATTAAAACAAATGCAACCCACTCACAATCTCCAGGAATAACACAGGTCCCCAGTGTTGTGCATAAATCCAATAGCAAGAGCGAAGGCGGTGGATGCATGTGGGGGCGGGGCCTCAAGCTCCTCCTCGAATCTCGACCCCGCCAAGGAACCCGCGTCGTGCAAGCACCACCCCAGAAACAACAGTCTCCTGGAGAAAGGGGCGAGTCCAGAACCATTTGTCGCGTAGTTTTCCGGCCAATCAGGACGCAGAGAAACGTATTTAGAAAAAGACTACAACTCCCGAAGTGCACCGCTCTTGAGAGGGGTTCCTTCCTTCTGCACTTTTCTGATCCTTCCTTCCCTCGTACAACGTTATCCACTTCTCAGTAACTGCACTGTACCCATTACCAGAGCTGGGCTCGGGATCTTCGGCGCTTGTTTCTTTCCCAGGAGCTGTTTCCCACTCTGGGACCGGCGAGGTTTCCGCAGGGACAACAATTGCGACCGGACGAACGCGGTGGCGCGGAGGTTGAATACTGAGCTGGCAGAGACTGTGACTGCGAGTTTCGGAGCCGAGGGATGGCTTTGTTGGGGTTAATCAAGAAGCTGGGTAACTTAATGGCGAGCTCTCAAGCATCCCCCTGTGGCCTCCTAGGTTCCCTCCATCCTGGGCTCCTTCCCTTTAACTCCCCTCCCCACCCTTTCTCTTTCGTTCCCTCCCCAGGCCCAAGCCTTTCTCTCTGGGGCAACTCTGAGCCCCAAAGAGCTGGCTTTAGGGTAAACAGTTTGTTTCTGATCGTCGGAAACAGCTGCTGATTGTGATCGAATTCCCAAAAGAAGCTTTAGGTTATAACTCCTCCTCTTCCTCCCAAATTAAATGCCTATTGGAGGATTTTTGCAGAGTGTCCCGAAGCCTCAATGTCCTGAAACTTAAAACTGCACCACGGCTACTGGGGACACCCTGTATTTAATTCCTGAATGAGGTTTGTGTTGTCATTCCTTGACAGGTCATCCTCTGGCTGAGATAAGGGAGAGAGCGCTTAAGAGTATTCTATGCAAGGTGGAACACAAATTGATTTCTTGTGTTGAACTCGTACAGGAGAAACTTCTTTTTATTTATTTACTGGAATGGTTCAATTTTCCTACCGTTCCCATGAAAGAAGAGGTTCTGAACCTACTCAGCAATTTGATTAAGGTAAGGTCATCTTTAGTTGAGCGTCAACAAGCTTTTATGAAGGAGTTCTGGGGATACTACTTCAGGGATTATGGTACATTGGAAAGAATGTTGTAATTAAGAGTCATGAGATCAGGTTTGAATTCCAACTCTGCCACTTAACTATTTTGTGAGACCCTGGGCAAGTCATTTAATACTTTGGGCCTTAGTTTGCTCATCTGATTTTAATGGATTAGATGACCTTTAAGGATCCCAACTTCAAGTTTTTGGTTATATGATCTTTTGATTTTGCAGATGTGGGTACTTTCACAGAACTCTAGACTTAGAGCCAAGGAAGCCCATCCCTAATCTTACAGATGAAGAAATCGAGACTCTTAGAGACTTATCCAGGGTCACACAGTTTTTTAGGTTGAGGCAGTATAAGACTGGATTTAGGTCTTCTTAACTCTGCCCAGTCTACTATACCTTGCTGCCTTTTTGTGTGTGTGTAGTTTTAAGATTTGTTTTTTTTATATTTAAGGTTTATATTTCAGAATGGAAGTCAGCAGATAAAAAGTGGAAAAATTCTTAACTGAGAAATCAAGTGGCTTGTCACATAGCTAGAAAGATTTTGGTCTTCTTGACCAAGTCCATTACTTGATACTTTATTTCATTAGCTGCTCTAGATTTATACCATCTTGTTATATACAAAGTTGCCCAAAAGTTTTAGTGCAATCTAATTAGCTATTGGAGGCAATTTTGGACCAACTCTTAAACTATATATAAATCTTTCTAGGGACAGGGACCCCATCTTCTACATTTTTATGTCCATTTTGGAGTAGGTGGTCAGCAAATGTTTAACGAATTTACTGTATGCTTTACAGGCTTTACTCTTTTTAAGGCAACTTGGCTTTAAAAAAATCAAACATAAATAAGGGTGTAACTTTTTTTAAAAACCTGTGTCTGTTCCATCTTAGAATCAATACCGGGTATTGACTCTTAAGGCAGAAGAGAGGTAAGTCTAGGCTATGGGTGTTAAGTGACTTGTCCAGGGTCACCCAGCCAGGAAGTATCTGAGGCCAGACTTGAACCCCTGCCTCTTGGCCTGGTTCTCAATCTACTGAGCTCCCCTACCTGGCCCCGTTCCCCCAGTTTTAAGGAGAAACCAAAAGGACTTAGTCTTGATCAGAGAAGTAGCGATGCCACTGTCAGAGGTAGACTCTGAACCTTGATTTTCTTGCCTCCAAGTCCCTTGCTGCTTTTCTTAATGCATCCCCTTAAGTTCATTTCATTCATTCAGTGACTTAGTGGATGAATTGCTCTTGGGGGAAAATTCATCACTTGTAGAAATCTTGAGAATGACTTTCGGTGAATTTAGACTTGTACTCATAGGACTGAACATGACCTCTCAGCAGGAATATTTGAAGTGTTTCCATTTGGCATAATTTCCAGTCATTGTTGTTCCTTTGGCATATCCTTCTAAAACCTTGGATCATTTCTCTGTGTCATTATTAGCCTTTGAATTAAGTTGGGCATAGAAAGATGTAAAAAAAAAAAAGGGTTGTCGCTGTAGTATGCTGAGCCATTGGAATTGGCTGGCAATAGAAAGATGAAAAATGATACATTTCCTATATACCTTTGAAGAGTTTACAGTCTTTTGGGATGGTGTGGAGTATGGAAAAATTGTTAAGCTTTTTTCTGATAGTTATCAGATATTTTATTGTATATATTTATGAAATTATTCTATAAGACATCATTTTCTTATATAGGTTGATTCCTTTGAGGAATATTTGCAGAAATGCAGTGAAAAAAAATAAAATTGAAAGGCTGAGTTTAGACAGATAAGTACATAAAATATTTCTATAAAAGTACTTATTTTTATGGTACTTATATTTTTACATATAGTACTTATATTTTATAGTACTTATATTTCTATAAAAGTACTTATTTTTATAGTACACAGTGCCATGTACTATGCTAAAGGCTAGGGATGCAAATGCTGGGAAGGAAGACCATTTCTGCCTTTACAGAATTTACATTAACATTGCAGAATACCATACACAATGGGGCTGGGGTACTGTATGTTAGATATTATGGTGCTGATGACAGAATTGATGTGATGGCCTACCAGAATCCATAGTGTTCTAGTATTGGAGTCCAAGATTTTGAGGAGGAGGTGGAGATAATGGCTAAAGTTTCGTCTTTACCTGAATGAAATGTAGTTTTTTTCTTTATAGCTATTTTCAAAAGACTGTCTTCTTTTCGTTTTAGCATCCATTAGCAGTCCAGCATTTGTTTGATATTGGTGCATATGAGTTCTTTTCCTTGCTTCGTCCTACTGTGAATCCAGATTTGCAGTCTGAAATTGATGGCATTATGGATGGCCTGTTTATCCTTCCTTCAGATGATTCTTCTCTGTATCATCGTTCTACATCTCCATTTTTCCAAACCAAGCCATTTGTATGTGGACCCAAAACTGGTAACATAAAATTAATATGATATATTCCTTCATAATCTCATTTTCCTAAAACTAAATGTTTATACATTAAAAGGAAAAGTGATCATTTTGATGAAGCACCCTTATGTGTTTAATATAGTAGGAGCTTTCTTGGAACCAAAAACTTCCTTTGTTGTTGGTTTAAATTTATTTCTTTAAGCTTTTGGACAACTATTGCTGTCTAAAGAATAAATTTAGACCGACTATGCTCTGAATCAAACTCAAAACTCTGAGGCAGAGTTTGTTCTACAATTAAAATATAATTCCTGCACATAGAGTTTTTCCTTGATATCTTAGGTTATTCTACATTATTCAGATTTGTAGCCTTTAACTTGTATCCTTTACAGTGCTGAGCACTAGTGATACTTTAATTCTTGATGACTGAATTCAGTCATGTGTAATTTTAAATACTTTAAACTCATTTCTGAATAGCAGCAAGGAAGTCTCTAAAGTCAAGTTAAATGGAAAAAATGTCTGCATAATATAGATTTAAGGACCTATTGACCTATTTCAATTAAAATGGATCAAATTGAGAAAAATAGTATGCAATGCTAAAATAGTCTGTTAGAACATAAATATTTCCATTTCCTATAAAATAGCACTTTGAATTATATATTTTCTATTTGGGATACTTAGAGAGGTGAATATAGACATTAGCTACTTCTGAATTAGGACAGTGGGATGACTTGAAACCAAGAATGAGGATGTTTAGGTTGGAAGCTTTGAGAATTTATTTTTCAGTCATTGTAAAGCAAAGTCTTGTGGGGATACAGCTGTGTTCTTCAAATGTCTGAAATATTTTCACTTAGAAATAAGTATGTTCTCTTTGCCCATGTAGAACAGAACTTGGAGCAGTTGGTGGAAGTCATGAGGAAGCTGATTTCAGATCAGTACAAGAACAAACTTCTGAACAATTAGATTACTCTAAAAGTGTAGTCAGTTATTTTATAAGATGTTGAGTTCCTTACCAATGGAGATATGCAAGTAGAGGCTGGATAATTACTTGCCAGGAATATTGTAGAAAGAATTCATACTTCATGTAAAGGTTAGGCTAGGTGACAAATTTTTGATCCCTTCCAATTTTAATTATTTTTAACTTTTATTAAAATCCAACTATTTATTAACCAGTTTTTTTAATCCTTTGCCTTCTATCTTAGAATCAATATGTTTATTGGTTCCAAGACAGAAGAGCAGTAAGGATTTAGGTCAGTGATGGGCAACCTTTTGAGCTTGGTGTGTCAAAATTCGCCAAAAAACTGAGCATAACTTGGGTGGTATGTCACTTCAAGGAAAAAAAACTATAATTTCATGATATTTATACTTTAAATAACAAAAATGTATAATTGTAATATATAACTATTTAATAAACCAAAATAGGTAAATTAATATAGGTAGAATTGTCATCTATAGTGCACAGAGTATACTACACTATGGCAAATGTTTCATCCTCCACATGCAGCCCTATACTTCTCTGTATGTGGCCACGTGTCACTGAAAATGGCTACACGTGTCAGTGCTGACACACATATCTTAAGTTTACCATCACTGGGTTAGGTGATGGGGATTAAATGAGTTGTGCAGGGTCATATAGTTAGGGAGTATCTGAGGCCAGATTTGAACCCAGGATCTCCTGTCTCTAGGCCTGGCTCTCAGTATACTGAGTCACCTAGCTGCCCCCATTTACCAAATTTTTATTAACTTGCAACTTTATTCTCTATTCTCTGTATTCTCATGATTATTTTCTGGGTTTTATTTTTCTCATTTATGAAGTGAATATAATAATATTATTCTGATTGTCACAAAGTATATTTTCAATTTTTTTCAGGGATAGCATGGGTAATTAAAGATTACAAGTAATCAGAAAATCAGAAATTTTTCTTTAGCCAAATTGCTGGATAGGTAGTATTGAATTACCTAATTGTAGCTAGTTTTGAATCTTTCATATTTTTTAATTAATTTTCTTGATTTACTTAGTTCAAATTCCATTGAAGAATAACATAGCCCAAAGCTTACCCCTCTTTAAAACTTTCATATTGCTGTCAAAGACACCATTATTCTTTGAATTTCCTAGGTTCTAGACCTTGGTACTATCCTTTATTCCTCATTATCTTCTGTTCCATATAACTAGTCAGGTATCAACTCCTGGCATTCATATTTCCTAAACATCTCTCATTATTGCAGTGATCTCCTAATTGATATCTCTCAACCTCAAGTCTCCCCCTATTCCAATCTATCTTCTAGATAGCTACTAAAGTGATTTTTTAAGTGCTGATCTGATCATGTCACTTCACTTTTCAATAAATTCCAGTGACTTTCTGTAACTTCATGGATAAAATATTAACTCATCTATTCAGTTTTAAAAGCCCTTCTTCACTGCTTGTCCCCATCCTATTTTTTAAAACCTCATTGAACATGACTAGATTTCTTCTACTTTTTGATTTAGTCAAATTGGTCTTCTCTCTGTTCCTTACCTACTACACTTGATCTTCTGTCTCCATGTCTTGGCATTAGCTGTCCTCTATGTCTAGAATTCATTCCCTCCTCAACTCTGTTTTATAGAATCCCTTTCTTCCTTCAATCACCACTCAACCACCACCTTCTATATGAAGCCTTTCTTAATACCCCATCTTCTGATGATTGATCTTTTTTTCCTAATTACCTAGTACTTATTTTATATTTATTCTGTATATACTTAGTTGTGTACATGTTGTTTTTCTCATTTCCTCATGTAAATCCTTTGTGAACAGGGATTATTTGATTCTTTGTATTTATGTTCCCAATGCCTAAAGTACCTGACCCACATTAATAGATCCTTACTGATTGTTTACATCCAGAGTGAGAATAAAAGATCATGGAAACAAAATCTTTGTGTTAATACAAAAGTTTAAATATTATCATTTGAAATAAAATAATTGAGCTTGACCAATTGAAAAGTAGTAGGCTGATGGTTTAGAGGAAGAATTCTTTAGGTTTAAATTGATGGAATTTAAAAAGAGTACCTATCTAATGTAAGATTCAGTAACTATTTCTCTAGAGAATAGCAGACCTGCTACAGATGAGAACACTTAAACCCCTCCACATTTTTTTTTAATGAAAAGCTTCTAAAAACTAAGGCAATTAAAAGGTGTGAATTTTATTTTCATGGAGCAAAGAAGAAAGAACAAGTCAATAAAAAATTTAGATACTTTTTTTTCTTTTTAGATTTACCAGAAGAAAATGAAATTAAACCTGGATATTTTCCTCAGGACATAAATAATCTCCAGCAGATGGAAGGTCAGGCAGGATCACTGAGTATGTATATTTATGATGATCATTTCTGAATTTTTTGTTTAAACTTAATTAGCCTCTTTGATATGAATTTGTTATTGTTAAGAATGTTGCAGGGCATAATGTAAAATTTAGATTAACTGTGTAGAGGGACACATCCTTTCAATTTGATGCAAGTAAATTATATGAGTCAGAAAACAAGTTGAGAATATATCTATTTGCTGATGGACTTGCATTTTAAGTACAGATCCAGTTTTTTTGTTTTTTTTTTAAACCCTTGTACTTCGGTGTATTGTCTCATAGGTGGAAGAGTGGTAAGGGTGGGCAATGGGGGTCAAGTGACTTGCCCAGGGTCACACAGCTGGGAAGTGGCTGAGGCCAGGTTTGAACCCAGGACCTCCTGTCTCTAGGCCTGACTCTCACTCCACTGAGCTACCCAGCTGCCCCCGAGATCCAGTTTTGAAACTGGTTTCTCTGGCTACCCCAGAACTCACTTAAATATAATTATTCATTAAATGAAAGCAAAGAGAGGGCAGAGAATAACTAGTGGAAAATTATTGATGTCTACAGGTATAGATAACATTAAAATTTTTTTTACTTAAGTACATTTATGTGCTTAATATATATTATATAATTTTTTAAAAAACTTGATACATTTTTAGGTCTAAAATTTTTTGTGAGGTTTTCATTTAACTTTGTTTTTGAGATGACAAAAAAGATTCTCAGTAATTGCTGTCATGTTTTGTATCACTAACTTGCAAGTGTTTAATAATATACAGGTCTTTAATAATTAGTCATCAAATTGAATAATAGTGATATAGGGAAGGAGATAAATGTCAGAAGGGATAAAGATTTACATCTGAGTAGGGCTTACCCAAATGTTATAAACTTTTTGATTTCTGAATTCTATTTCAAAGCTGAGTTGAAGAAAACTTAGAGAAAATACTTGATTTTTAATTGATAATTGTTTTTACATCATCTACATTTCTCAATGTTGTTCCTCCTTTCCCCTTTCAGAGAGCTTTTCTTTATAACAAAGAATGAAGAAGAAGGGGGAAAACCAATTTGGCAAATTTGACTTTTTTTAAGAGTCCTTTAGTGTTTTATAATTTTAACTGATTATTAGTAAAGTCCTCATGAGCTCACCATGTAAGCTAAACTTCCCAATTAGTTTTCTCCCCTCCTTTTTAAGAAATAATTACTAATGCATCTTATTCTTCAGAGATACATTTCCTTTTCTTTTTGTTCTAAAGAGTACTTCTCTCTTTATAACTCTGTTCTTTAACTTGTTGAAATTTTTGCCCAGCCATTGTCTCCATTTGTACAATGACCTTTGCCAGTTGCAAGGAAATAGAGAGAAATGTGTTTCAGTGTTGCTACTTTAGCTTCTGGAGTGATAAAGACCCATTTGAAACATATTAAAGAATTTTATAGCTTTTAATTCTCTTTGTTATTGCTGAACTTTCTGCTAACTGTTATGATGTAACTAAAAAGGGTCACATGTGAGTCCTAATGCCAACATTTAACTTCATATATTCATCCTTCTAAATTTTTACCCTTTAACTTTAATCTTTAATATATACTATCACAAATATTTGAAAATGAGCTTTCCTCCTTACATTTAACTTTAGTATTTAATTATATGGCTGTGATTGTCAACATTTAAGGTTGAAATGGTCTCCACTATAATTACTCCTTCTTTCTCATTCTGCAATTCAGCCAACTGGTGTAACACTAAAAATTTTTCTGATTGATCTACAATAAAGTAATTGAGGCAGAGCTGTGAGCCAATAAATATTTATTAAAGAGACCTGACCCCCTTCAAAAAAAGGATCTCGGATCTTACTCATGATTCGAGACACCTTCATGCTTCAGAGTACAAGTTTTATAATCATCAAATCTCAGACAGTCCAGATGGTGCTGCACAAAATACAAATTCTCATTGATGGTCACAAGCTGGCAGAACTACCATCCCCTCATCCCCACTGGTTTATGGTAGTTTATCATGGAAGATTTATATTGATTGGTTGATTATCTTTAACTAAATTTGTGTTAATTTAGAAGAAATAATCACTTCCCCAGTGGAATAACATTAAACTGGATAATACTGATTAAGAAGTAGCAGAGAGAGAAAGTTATTGATTTAGCAAAAAGTTAGGGGTCAATTCAAATAGGGTAGAGGTGGAGGGGTCAAATTATTTCATACACTGGCCTTCTCTACTCCTACAGAATTTTCTCACTTACCAGTAAAATTCCTTTTCAGCTAGGCACTGGAAAGGTACAGGACAAAGTGGAAATTTCAATGGAATCTAAGATGAATATTCAACTTAGTTCTTGATAAATGTTTCTCATTAAATTAACTTCTGTTCCCTATTTAATAAATGTAAATAAATCTTCAGTTAGGAAAAAGAGCCCTTTAAAAATAGTAATGTCTGTAGCTGTAAAATAAATTGTAGAAAACATTGCTATTCTGGGGCATCTTGCCAATCAAACTTCTGTTCTTATGGAATATTTGCTTGACCACAATTGCAGGTATTTTGTTGTACCTTTTTTTTTGAAATATGAACTTTATGGTGGGAATCCTGTTTTTGTTATTATTAATGAGGAAGGGGAAATTATTATAAAGTTTGGTAATTGTAAAAATAGCTCTATTGTGAACATCTAGAAAAGGAAATGGTGCTGACAAAGAGCCAGTAAGGCTTCATTAAGAAAAGGCCATGCCAGGCTAATCTTATTTTCTTTTTTGACAGGTTTACTAAGCTAGTAGATTAGGAAAATGCTAGAGATTTAGTTTTCCTTCCTGTAGAGGCTAGATCCCCACTTCTTTCTTTATGTTATGATGGAGATTCCCTTTGAATATAGGTTACTGCAGATAGCCTCTGAGAATCCTTCCAGTGCCAAAATTCTTTGATTCTATGATAATAATAACATGTTTTTGCTATTTTATTAACAGTAAATCCGACTGTGAAATGCTTGAAGTTTTCTACATTTCCTTGGTTACCACTTACTGCAACAGATAGACATGTTCTTTCCTCTAATGAAAGGTATAGTAGCTGAAACATTTAAATTATTTTTATTTCAGATGGAGCCATTCAATCTTATATGATAGTTTATTAATTTTCAAACTGTCCTTATAATTAGGGAGGTGAATAAATAGAAGTCAGCCTATATTCCCCAAACTTTTTTCATATGGATCGGTATACCAAAGGTTCCTTATGTGATGTGTGTTACCTAGGTTGGAGTTTAATATACATTGCTTCAGAAGTCAGTGGCTTGTACCTCTGCTAGGAATGATTATATAAATATTATGTAAATATCTATACTGATTTATATTGAAATTCTTACTGCTTTGAATTACTTTTCAGAATGAAGTTTGTCATTGGCTCTAGACTGAATAAGGTTAATACAAACTTATTTGAAATAACCCTCAGGGAAGCTATCCAATAGCAGAAATGTTTAATTAAATAGATTATGAGTTTTATTTGTTGGTACTTTTTTTTTTAAAGAACTGACTTTTTATTTAGGAAGATGCATCTATTAGCTCTCTATCAATAAGATTTGTATTTTGTAAGAATTTAAAATTTAGGTTTTTATGCTAATATGAAAGTTCTAAAGTAATATTGTGGTTGCCGATTTAAAAATATTATAGCTCAAATCAAAATGACTTTTAGCAGCTTTATTTACAAAGAGATGGAAAGAGGGAATGTGGAAAAATGTAGCTAAAGAGACAGATTTTAACAAGCCTACCAGCTCTTCTCCAGTGAAGTGAGGCTCAACCCCTCAGGGGCTTCCCCACATCCCTTGTCCCCACGTGGATTTCCTGGTAATCCTCAGCTAAAAGTCTAGTGTTGTCTTCAGCTAGAGTTCCACCATTACAGCCTCCTCCAAAGCCAAGGCAGTAATCTCCAGAACCAGTCTCTCCAGAAGCCAGGAAAGGAAGGCCAGCTACTCACCCAGCAAGCCAATACAGGATCCAGGGAAAGAGTCTCCTCCTTCAGTCCAGCTCACCTATGCAGAGTGTCCAAAGACAAAACTCAAAGAGAAGAAGTTCAAAGGAGAAGTCTGTTGGACAGGAAATTCAGTACTTTTTATAGTCCTTTTTCCATGTCACTTCCTGTCGCTCCCCCACTTTATGGGAAGTAATCACAGTCTTTCAATTTGCCTAGCATTGCCCAAGTTGGGGGTGGCAGTTTCCTTTGGAGATGTGAGCTTACTCTAGTTAAGTGACTCGGGAATTCTCTTACTTAGAGTTAAATAGGGGTGGTTTGAGTTCTTGCTTGGTTTAGCTAAAATAGACAAGTAGAGAGTTAATCCTATCTTCACAACTTTGAACTATATTAATAGTAGTAGTGAATGTAGCTTCACATCTAAAAGATTTCCTTTGTTGTAAATTGTGCACATCAGATGATTTGTTTAGAGTAGGATTCTATTTTATGCCTGTGAAAGTAATCAAAGTTGATTGACCTTCAGAGATGCATCTTCTAATCTTGGTCTCATTATTATTATGCTTTATCCAAAAAAAATTGTGTGAGGCCTATATTATAGATGATCTTAAATTAGTCTGATTGGTCTATACTAGATTTTGATTGGCTTCTTGACAGTTTCTTCCATCTTTATCCCCCATAAAATATCAAAATAATATCTCATTCAAAAATCTTCAGTGTTTTTTTGTTATTTTTTTAAACTCTTACCTTCTTTCTTAGTATTAATTCTGAGAAGAGTAGCAAGGGGTAGGTGTTGGGGTTAAGTGACTTTCCCAGGGATCACATAGCTAGGAAATGTCTGAGGCTAGATTTGAACCCAGGTTCTCCTGACTGTTGGTCTGGTGCTCTATCTACTGGGCTACCTAGCTGCCCCTCCCTATTATCTTTTGTAAATATTTCTTAAAGAAGACATAAGCTTAGCCAGACATTCAAAGCTCTCCACACTGTATCACTCACATATTTTACTGACCATATTTCCCATGACTTGACTTCTAATCAAATTGGATTACCAGCTAACTCTTCTGTAGGAAACTACTAGAAAGAATGACAAAGTCTAAGGATCTCATATTGAACAATGTGAAAGTGAACAGGAAAAAATTTTCAGTGACCTGAAAAGAGAGTGAAGTATTTCTTTTCTTATACTCAGAAGTTTACAAGAGACAAAGTCAAGCAAAGGTGATAGTAGTAAAACCCTTGGCTCAGATATCTTTAAACAGAGATATAGAGTATGGGTAACAAGTAAGTTGTCACCATGTCACCATATTTCCCTTGGCCAAGAGATTGCTACCTGTTCTGTGCTCAGAGCAGGCAGTTTTGTTTCTTAGAAGAAGAGGTAAGGGCTCGTATGCTTTCTACTTTTCAGGTTATCAAAGAGAATGAAATATTCCTTAAACCTACTCTATACCTTCCTTCCTCCCTACCCCCCACTCCCAGAAGGAGATCTTCAACATGAAAACTAAGAAAAATGGTGATCTGAAGAGGCAAAGGAAAACCATAATCTTGTATTTTTATCTTTACTTTCAATTCCAAGTTCTCTCCTTTGCTCTGTTCCTGCCCATACTCATTGAGAAGGCAAAAAAAAAAAATGATACCCGTTATACATATTAAGTCATGCAAAATACTTCCATGTTAAGCTCTGTTGCAAAAAAAAAAAAGGCAAGAAAAATAAGGTGGCAAAAAGCTTTAGTCTACACTCAGAGAGGTGGATTGCGTCTTAGAAATCATAATCTGTGACATGAAATTAGAGAGTAGACTGATGTTATTTAGAAAAAGATTCACTGAATAATACTGGGAACTGAGAAAGAAAAATGAGGCTCTTTAAAGAGGACAGGATAGATTCTTTGAAGAGGAAGTAGTTGCTTCTCCTCCAAAGAATGATCAAGATGTTGATCCACAAATACTTTCAAGTAGGAGGTCATTTTGTAAAGGCCAAAAGGCAGAAGACACGAGTAGTGGTTAGTAATTCCTGCTTTAGGCATATGGAAGCAACTATTTATTGACTTGATAATAACAGCTTCAATCATCTTCCCAGGACATTTATTTGGTTCATGACAGAAAATTTCCTAGGTCTTAGAAATTTAGATGAATGTTATTCAGGTGTTTTGTTTTTTTTTTAGATTAGTCCTGTGATTTCTTTGGTTTGTAGGGAACTTTTGGTGAGGAAACTCCTACTTTTAATATCGGTTGGCACCTATTCTGCATTTTGTATCAACTCTAGAATTTCCAGGAACACCAAATGGTTAAATGATTTGCTCTGGGTCACATAGCCAAGACAGTATTTCTAGAGGCATTGTTTGAAGCCAGGTCTTCCTGTGTCTGAGGTCAGCAGTTGCTTTTTTTTTAACCCTTACACCCTCCTTGTTAGAATCAATACTGTGTATTGGATTCAAGACAGAAGAGTGGTAAGGATTGGCAATGGGTATTAATTGATTTGCCCAGAGTCACATAGCTAGGAAGTATCTGAGGCCGGATTTGAACTTAGGATCTTCTGTCTCTAGTAGGCCTGGCTCTCCATCCATTGAGCCACTTAACTGCCCCCAAGGCCAGTTCTTAATGACTCTGCCATGCTGCTTACTTCGGGTGCAAGCACAATGATAATATGATCTAAATGCCAAAAATGTGAATAATTAAGTAAGAAATTAGAGACCTTGATGTTATAGGATCATCTTGTGAATGAGGTCTTTCCTGGCCCTCCTACCCTTTTCCTCTAATGTTACTTCATTACTACTTTGTATGTGTTTTGCCTTTATGGTGAGTTCTGTTACAATGTAACATCGACACTCCCCCAAATCACTGTGCTACATAAAATTGCACAATAAAAACCACAGAGCTTATGGAGTTTATGGACACTACTTAAAAACTTGGTCAGTGACATGAAAAATGATAGGAATGTAATTAAAATGGTAGCACAGGTTTATACATGTTAAGTGGTTAATAAATGAATACTCCAATCAATAATGGCTGCATCTGAGGTTTTGGGCTACTACTCACCTCTGTATGGGACTGCATGAACAAGCTGGGCAGGCCCTAACATCGAGCACTTTGTGGGAGATGAAGATCAGCTTCCCTCAGCCCCCTGCTCCTATATGAGATATACAATTAAGATGATTCTTTAGGGGCAGCTGGGTAGCTCAGTGGATTGAGCCAGGCCTAGAGACGGGAGGTCCTAGGTTCAAATCCGGCCTCAGCCACTTCCCAGCTGTGTGACCCTGGACAAGTCACTTGACCCCCATTGCCCACCCTTACCACTCTTCTGCTTTGGAGCCAATACACAGAAGTTAAGGTTTAAAAAATAAATAAATAAATAAGATGATTCTTTACCTTGAAAGAGACCTAATGTTTGTGGAATTGAGTCCAGGAAAGGTTTTAACTTGTGAGTTATTGTGAAGTGGTACTATTTTCTGCATTCTACATCTCTCACAGAAGAAATTAGAGAAATTATTGGAAATTCTTTAAATGCCCCAAATATTCCCTAATATCTCAGTCAATCACATTTGATCAAGTTCAAATTTTCAAAACCCCAACCTGACTCTATATATTGTCTTTCTGGTTAGAACCTAAGCTCCTTGAAGGCAGGGACTATTTTGCTTTTATCTTTCTATTTCTGGGATTTGGCATAGTGCCAGGCATTGGTGTTTGATAAATGTTTGTTTATTGATTACACTTAAAGCTTTTGTATCTTTTTTTTTTTTTACTTTGATGGTAGGTCTGAAATGTAACTGGATTAGTATCAAGAGGAAATTTACAGTTAATTGTTTTGAGCTCACAGTTGTTCCTGGACACAAGTTCTCTCCCTTTCTCCTTGCATTCGTATTTAGATTTATATTTGTCTAAGTTATAATAAATTTGATAGACTAGGTCCCTGTTGGTGAACCTTTGGCAGCTGTGCTGGAGGGGGCTGCTCTCCCTCCCCCTCTTCACCTGTGCCTGAAGACATTTCTCACATGACCCACTCCTTTGCTCAGCAGCCCAATGGGAACTCTTCCTCCTTTCCCTGCCTGGGGCAAGGTGAGGAGCTCACCTGTACCATGGGCATTTGGTCTCTAAAAGATTCACCAACCCTGGAATAGGTACTTGAAAACACAATTTGTAATTTCTGAAGTGTACTTTAAAATACTGAGATATTTCATTCAAACTAATAAGTCTAAATTAAAGCCCATTATTCCATTCATAATCCTAGAAGGACTTGGTTAGCACAAGATTTAAGGATGGGGAGAACCTGTGTATTCACTAAATTATTTCCCCCTTATTGTGCTTTCTTATTTAGAATATTTTTCTCTTTACTTACACTATTTTCTCTATTATTTCAACAATGCCTAAAATGCAATAAATTTTTGGCAACTTTGAAGATATTTTTTAGCCATGCTTTACCATAAGTTTCTCTAATGTATTTATGTAATATATGAAATTATTTTCCATGTTTAAGAATTATATTTCTATGACTATGTAATGAATGAATGATAAATAAATAAAGATTCATTGTGTTTTTACTATGTGTAAAGTACTGATGATATGATAGAAAAATGAGAATGCCCCTGACCTCAAGGAGTTCACATTTTAATTGGGGGAACCCTACCTATGGAAAGATTTAATTGCAAGGTAGATGGAAAGACCCTGCATTTTTAAACCTAAATGGCCATGAAGATGTCAATGTCCTGTCATCCTTAGGATGAAGTGGCAGGGCAGTTGGAAAGGCCTGCAATTCTGGATTGCAAGTAATCCAGTTTGCCTGGAGTATACTAGAGAAATAATATACAAATCGGTTTTTAGTGGCATTTGGATTGAAAAAAGCATCTGATGTCCAGCCATTTGAGAACACTAAGCACAGTGGTTGTGAGTAGCTTTGTTTTTGGATCTTAAGTGACCATGGCTTCTGAGGACATAAGAGGACTATGGTCCTGGCAGGGGAAGCTACCAGGCCTGTGTTTCCCTTGGTGGCTTTTCCCTAAATGATGGCATTCGGGTGGAGCTAGAGCTTGTAACTCACGAAGCTCTTGGACATGGAATTCTATCCAGCCACTTGGGGTGGGAGGATGAAGAAGGAGATCTTGGGTCTTAGTGATTATTTTGGCTTCCCTGTTTAAGATCATCCCTCCCTTAGAGAGTAACTTACTGCTTTGTCATCACTAGCTTGCCTGTTAACTAGTGGCAGTAAGATTGTGGCATAATGTTTGTGTTATCTGACCTGAATTATAAACATAAGGAGGCAAAGACTGCTTCATTTGTTCAGTGCCATCTATGAGTAGAGGGATGACTAAATGATTTAGTGATAGCAGTTGTTTGACTTAGGTGGCATTAGACCAACTATTTTGTAGTGCATTGAGTAACAGATTCTATAAAAACAAGTGTGTTTCTTAACAAAGATTTTCTTTCACTAGTATTGAGTTGCTAGTGATACTGCAGCTAAGAAGGAGACAGTGACCATATTTCAAGTTCAGGTCTTTTGAGGATAGGGCTTGATCCTGGCTGAAGGGAAGTACATACTCGTAAGACTCTCATATTTTGGTCACCAAAGGTGACTGAGACATTTTGGCCTCTGAGTTTTTGAATTGGGCAAGGTCCTGAAAGGTATCAGGGGTGCCCACTACAAGACCAAGAAGGTGGGAAGCTTTACTGTACCCAACTTGGAGGGGATAGAGGAGAAAAGGATCCTAACCTGAGGTATGGCATGGAAAAAAATCAGTCTCATGAAACATGTACCTAGGTCTCTTGAAATATTTCTTTCTTTTGTAACACAATTTCTGGTTATGCAGTGTATGATTGAACTATATCCTCTAATGGAGTTATTAAAGTATTTGATCATCTTTAGTGTGCAGGTAGATTGTTTTTCTAAACATGCTTTTATTTATTTTAGTTCTTTAAGAAGTAATAACTTCACTTTAGTCTGGAATACCTGTGAACTGTTGGAAGATGTTATCATGCAAGATTTTCCTCCTGAAATTTTCCTTCATCGGCCAAAGATTATTCAGGTCAGAATATTTAATAATATCTTTAAATTTGCTAAAATATTTGGTAGAATTTTTATTTTAAAATAGTGAGCAGATTTCAATGAGACAAAAGCAAAGTGCGAATCTCTGTGAAGAGGATTTTATTATAATAAAAGTATTAAATTTCCTAAATTTTTATATTTTGAAGTAAAGTACAGAGCATTATATATGTCAAAGTATTATTTTTTTATTTGGTTAGTGGCAGCCCTCATTGGAATCAGCTTCTTAAATGTCATGTGGAATGTGGTTTGGACTCCTTAAATTTACCTTGTAAGAGTGAAATAGAGGGGATTTTGAGCTTTGGTAAATTTGGGAAGAAGGGCAGTAGTCTACTTCTTATGACATTTGTTCTTGCCCCATATCCCTTTCTTTAAATTCCTATGTGTATCATTTTTCTTTAGGTGCTTATTTCTTTCCAGGATTATAGCAGTATTTTTTTTTTTTCCTTTAGCCTTTTCCCTCTCCAAATTGCCCTTCACTCACCTAACCAAATAATATTCTTTTTATTTAATACTTTATTTATTTATTTAGAATATTTTTCCATGGTTACATGATTCATGATTTTTTCCACCCCTCTTTCCTCCCTCCTCCCAGAGCTGACAAGCAATTTCACTGGGTTATATGGCTATCATTGTTCAAAATCTATTTCCATGTTATTCGTATTTGTAGTAGCTTGATCCTTTAATCTCAAAACCCTAATCATATCCCTATTGAACTACATGATCTATCATATGTCTTTCTTCTGTGTTTCAGTTCCCACAGTTCTTTCTCTGGATGTGAATAGCATTCTTTCTCATAAGTTCCTCATAAGACCCAGGATTTTCCTGGGTCATTGCATTGCTGTTAGTACAAAAGTCTATTACATTCCATCGTGCCACAGTGTATCAGTCTCTGTGTACAGTGTTCTCCTGGTTCTGCTCCTTTAGCTCTGCATCAATTCCTGGAGGTCTTTCCAGTTCACATGGAATTCCTCCAGTTTATTATTCCTTTGAGCACAATAGTATTCCATCACCATCAAATACCACAATTTGCTCAGCCATTCCCCAATCGATAGACATCCCCTCATTTTCCAATTTTTTGCCACCACAAAGAGTGCAGCTATAAATATTTTTGTACAAAACTTTTTTCCTATTTATCTCTTTGGGGTACAAATCCAGCAGTGGTGTGGTTGGGTCAAAGGGTAGACATTCTTTTAAAGCCCTTTGGACATAATTCCTAATTGCCCTCCAGAATGGTTGTATTAATTCACAACTCCACCAGCAACGTATTAGCGTCTCAATTTTGCCATATCCCCTCCAACATTTATCACTTTCCTTTGGTGCCATATTGGTCAGTCTGCTAGGTGTGAGGTGGTACCTCAGTTGTTTTGAGTTGCATTTCTCTAATTATGAGAAATTTAGAACACTTTTTCATGTGATTATTGATAATTTTGATGTCTTCATCTGAAAACTGTCTATTCATATGCCTTGACTATTTGTCAATTGGGGGATGGCTTGATTTTTTTTGTAAATTTGACTTAGTTCCTTATATATTTTGGAAATTAATCCTTTTTGAAATTAATTTGAAATTAATCCTTTTGAAAATTAATTTGTAATAAATTTATTACAAAGATTTTTTTCCCAGTTTGTTACTTTCCTTCTAATTTTGTTTACATTGGTTTTGTTTATACAAAACCTTCTTAATTTAAAGTAACCAAAATCATTCATTTTACATTTTGTAATATTCTCTGTTTCTTGCTTGGTCTTAAATTTCCTTTCTCATAGATCTGAAAGTTATACTAATCTATGTTCACCCAATTTACTTATAGTTCCTTCTTTATATTTAAATCATTTACCCATTCTAAATATATCTTGGTATAAGGTTGTGAGATGTTGATGTAGACCTAATTTCTCTCTTACCGTTATCCAATTTTCCCAGCAGTTTTTGTCAAACAATGTGTTCTTGTCCCAAAATCCAGGATCTTTGGGTTTATCATATACTATCTTGCTGAGGGCATTTACCCCAAGTCTATTTCATTGATCCTCCCTTCTGTCTTTTAGCCAGAACCATATTGTTTTAATGATCACTGCTTTATAGTAGAGTTTAAGATCTGGTACTGCTAGGATCCCATCTTTCAGCTTTTTTTTCATTATATTCCTTGATATTCTTGATCTTTTGTTTTTCCAGATAAACTTTGTTATAATTTTTTCTAATTCTATAAAAAAATTTTTTGGTAGTTTGATAGGTATGGCACCGAAGAAGTAAATTAATTTGTGTAGGTTTGTCATTTATATGATATTAGCTCTTCCTGCCCATGAACAATTAATGTTTTTCCAATTATTTAAGTCCAGTTTTAATTGTGTGACAAATGTTTTATAGTTTTGATCATATAATTCCTGCATTTGTCTTTTAGTAGATAGATTCCTAAATATTTTATATTGTCTAGAGTGCTTTTAAATGGAGTTTCTTTTTCTAACTCTTACTGCTGAGTTTTGTGAGAAATATATATGATTTATATGGGTTCATTCTGTACCCTGCAACTTTGCTAAAGTTGTTAATTATTTCTACTAGTCTTTTAGTTGGTTTTCTAGAATTCTTTAAGTATACCGTTATGTCATCTGCAAAGAGTGGTAGTTTAGTTTCTTCATTGCCTACTTTAATCCCTTTAATTTCTTTTTCTTCTCAAATTATTGATAGTGCTAGGGTTTCTAGAACAATATTAAATAATAGAGGTGATAATGGACATCCTTGCTTCATTCCTGATCTTATTTAGAAGGCTTCTAACTTGTCGCCTTTGAAGATGATACTGGCTAATGGTTTTAAATATATACTGTTGATTATTTTGAGGAAGGACTCTTCTATTCCTATACTGACTAGTGTTTTCAATAGGAATGAGTGTTGTATTTTGTCAAGGGCTTTTTCTGCATCTATTGAGATAACCATGTGATTTCTGTTGGTTTGTTTGCTGATATGGTCGATTTTGTGGATGGTTTTCCTAATATTAAACCATCCTTGCATTTCTGGTATAAATCCTACTGGGTCATAATGAATAATCCTTGTGATAATTTGCTGAAGTCTTTTTGCTCGTATTTTATTTAAGATTTTTGTATCTATTTTCATTAAGGAGATTGGTCTGTAGTTTTCTTTCTCTGTTTTTGGTCTGCCTGGCTTTGGAATCAGTATCATATTTGTGTCATAAAAAGAATTTGGTAAGATTCCTTCTTTGCTTATTATGTCAAATAATTTGTATAGTGTTGGGATTAGTTGTTCTTTAAATGTTTGATAGAATTCAGTTGTGAATCTATCTGGCCCTGGGGATTTTTTTTTAAGGAATTTCCTTGATGGTTTGTTCAATTTCTTTTTCTGAGATGTGATTATTTAAGTATTCTATTTCCTCTTTTATTAATCTAGGCAATTTATATTTTTTGTAAATATTCACTAGTTTCACCTAGATTGTCATATAATTGGGCAAAATAGTTCTTAATAATTATCTTATTTTCCTCTTCATTAGAGATGAAATCACCCTTTTCATCTTTGATTCTGTTAATCTGATTCTCTTCTTTCTTTCTTAATTAGATTAATCAGCACTTTATCTATTTTATCTGTTTTTTCAAAGTACCAGCTCCTAGTCTTATTTATTACTTCAATAGTTTTTTTTTTTACTTTCAATTTGATTAATTTCTGCTTTAATTTTTAGGATTTCCAATTTAGTTTTTATCTGGGGATTTTTAATTTGTTCTTTTTCTAATTTTTTAAGTTGCAAGTCCAATTCATTGATCTCTTCCTTCTCCATTTTGTTGATATAGGCACTCAGAGATACAAATTTTCCCTTGAGTACTGCTATGGCTGTATCCTATAGATTTTGTTTTATTGTCTCCTCATTGTCATTCTTTTTAATGAAGTCCATAATTATTTCTATGATTTCTGTTTTGTTCTACCAGTTTTAAAGAATTAGATTATTTAGTTGCCCATTAATTGTAAATTTGCCTTTCCACAAAACCTTGCTAATTATAATTTAAATTGCATTATGATCTGAAAAAGTTGCACTTATTATTTCTGCTTTTCTGCATTTGTTTGCAATATTTCTATGCCCTAGTACGTGGTCCATCTTTGTATATGTATCTTGTACTGTTGAGAAGAAGTTATATTCTTTTTTATCCTTGTTCAATTTTCTCTAGATACATATTAGCCCTAATTTTTCTAACATTTCATTCACTTCCCTTCTTTCTTATTCAATTTTTGGTTTGATTTATTTAGTTCTAAAAGGGAAAGGTTGAGATCCCCCACTAATATGGTCTTACTATCTATTTCCTCCTTAAGCTTCTTTAATTTTTCCTCTAGAAATCTAGGTGCTATGCCATTTGGTATGTAAATGTTTAGTAATGATATTATTTCATTGTTAATAGTATCTTTTAGTAAAATGTAATTTCCTTCCTTATCTCTCTTAATCAGCTCAATTTTCTACTTTGGCTTTGTCTGGTATCATGATTGCTACTCCTGCTTTTTTTTTTTTTTTTTTTTTTTACTTTAGATGATGCATAATAAATTCTGCTCCAGCCTTTTACCTTAAATCTGTGTGTGTCACCCTGCCTCAAATGTGTTTCTTGTAAACAACATATAATAGGATTCTGGTTTTTAATCTACTCTGCTATCTACTTCCGTTTAATGGGTGAGTTCATTCCATTCACATTGAGCATTATGATTACTACCTGTGTATTGCTCTTCATCCAGTTATCCTTTTTAGATCGTGCTCTATTCCCTTTCTCTCTGTTCCTCCTCATCAGTATTTTGCTTTTTGTCCCCCTCTCCCCTTCACTTCCTCCAATTACCTCCCTCTTCATTTGTTTTATTCTCCTTCAAATTCTCTGTTTTAAGATATAATTGTATACCCCACCAAGTACGGTAAGATAGAATTCTGTACCCCATTGAGTATACTTGTTTTATCCCTCTGATCCCTTTACAGTGAGAGTAAATTTTAAGCATTGTCCATCACCACCCTTATACTGTCCTGTATACAATGATTTTTTTCACATCTCTTTATATTATATAATTTACCCCATTCTGTCTCTCCCTTCCCTTTTCTCTCAGTGTAATCCTTTCTTTCAGTCCTTGACTGATTTTTTTATATATCATCCATATGCATATGTATCATATCATACATACATATTATTCCATGTCATCACATTTTCATATACATCCTATCATCATTATCAGCTTACTTCACCATATTTCTGAGTAAATTCTTTCCATATTCTCTACTACTAATAGTAATTTTTGAGAATTACAGAAATCCTCTTTCCATGTAGACATATAAACATTTTGACCTTAATGAGTCCCTTAAATTTTCTCTTTCTCATTTACCTTTTTGGGTTTCTCTTGTGTCTCGTGTTTGGGCTTTAACAATGGTTTTTGGTCTGGCTTATTCCTCAGGAATGCTTAGAAATCTTCTATCATATTGAATGCCCATTTTTTCCCCTGAAAGAATATGCTCAGTTTTGTTGGATAAGTGACTTGTGTTGTAAACCCAAATCTTTTGCCTTTCTGAATATCATATTCCATGCCTTTTCATCCTTTAATGTAGAAGCTGTTAGGTCATGTATGATTCTGATTAGAGCTCAATGGTATTTGAATGATTTCTTTCTGGCTGTTTAAAGAATTGTCTCCTTAGCTTGGTGGCTCCTGAAGTTAGCTATTTTATTCCTAGAAGTTGTCATTTGAGAATTTCTTTTTGGAGGCAATCTGTGAATTCTTTTAATTTCAGTTTTATTTTCTTGTTCAAGGATCTCTGGGCAGTTATCTGTGATCGTTTCTTGTAATATGATGTCCAAAGTTTTTTTCTTGATCATGGCTTTCAGGTAGTCCAGTAATTCTCAAATTGTCTCTCCTAGATCTATTTTCGAGGTCAGTTGTTTTTTCAATAAGGTATTTCATGTTTTCCTCTGCTTTTTTTCATTCCTTTTATTATGCTTTATTGTTTCTTGATTTCTCATGAAATCATTAGTTTCTAGATGATCAATTCTGATTTTTAAGACCTGGTTTTCCTTTGGCAGTTTTTGGTTCTTTTTTTTTTAATTGGCTCATTTCTTTTGGTATTACTTTCATTTCTCCTTGCATCACTTTCCTTTCTTCTTGCATCACTTTCATTTCTCTTCCCCACTTTTCTTCTGCCTCTTATTGTTTTTTGTGGTGATTTTTGAGTTCTTCCAGAATTTCTGTCAAATCCATATTTTTCTTTTGGACTTTGTATGTTTTTTCTTTGCTTTCACTGTCCCCTTCTGTGTCTGTACCTTACTCTTTCTCTACATAAAAATTCTTTAGAATTAGGTGGTTTTTTTGTTGTTTGCTCATTTTTGCTATCTAATTATAGGTAGGCTCTATTTTCTCCTTTATTGATGTTATTCCCAGCTTATTTTCCTTTATTGATGTTATTCCCAGTTTATTTTCTGGGTCTGAGGACTGAGAATTCTGGGTTCCCCATCCCCCTGCTCATTCTGTTGACCCTTGAGATACTGATGGCTTAAGGCAGTGAAGGGCAAACTACGGCCCATGGGCCAGATGCGGCCCCCTGATATGTTCTATCCAGCCACGCAACATTATTCCTAATCTGACAAATACAATGAGTAGGATACAATACAATGAAACTTCGAAAGAGTTGCTTTAGAAACAGACTGACAGATGAGCTTTTCCTTTCTTTTGGCCCCTCTTTAAAAGTTTGCCCACCACTGGCTTAAGGACTTGTCTCAGGCTTGGGCATAAGCTTTTGATTTCACTCTGACCTTGTTCAAGTCAGTGGCTGATCAAATTCTGGCCCTAGGCTTCAGCTCAAGTTTTTGCTTTTGCTGTGTACTTGATTCAGTCAGGCACACCCTTGGTTACCCTGTCTTGGAGCTCTGCCCTGAGCTTTAGGCAGAAAGATCAGTAATTAGTACTATCAGCCACCCCAAACTGTGCACTATGTCCTTATTCCAAGCCCAGACTGGAAAAATTGGCTTTGCTCTGGGTCCACATGGATCAACCCACTTCAGCCCAGACTGTGCTGGTCTGGGACTCCAGACTTCTCTACAGGTTTAAAGTTTCAAGGAGTGTTGGTTGCCTTATACCACTATTTTGCTAGGCAGGATCTTAGAGTCTGAATGTTGGCTTGGCCTCAGGTCCCGAACCTGGGCAGCAGATGTGGGGTGGGAGTGGGGGGAGGGTGGCTTGCTCTTCCCTCCTTGCTACAGCCTTTTGCTGACTTTGCTCTCCTCTCACCTAGTTTCCCAGATGATCTCTACCTTCATTTTAGATTTTTCTTTTCTTGAAAGTTGTTTCACTCTGTTTCCTTATTGGTTCTTTCACTCCTGTATTCGTTTTGTGGAGATATTTTAATCTTGGTCAGAGTGGATTCTTTTGGTGACATGGAGCAGCTCTGGTTCACTCCTCCCCCTTGACT
This sequence comes from Gracilinanus agilis, assembly GCF_016433145.1. Classification (NCBI taxonomy): domain Eukaryota; kingdom Metazoa; phylum Chordata; class Mammalia; order Didelphimorphia; family Didelphidae; genus Gracilinanus; species Gracilinanus agilis. The sequence continues at coordinate 571,986,086 of NC_058130.1, read as the reverse complement.
GCCCCCAGAAGTCTTGCCTTCTCTCTTCAGTTCTTTTCTTATTTTTGATGCAGGCTTACTTTTGTAGTATGGTTGCATGGAAACAGTACTCACCTTGAATTCAGAAGACCTAGGCTCAAATGTCACCTACCCTGATGACTAGCCATTTGACTTGATTGTAAGCAGTCACTTAATGTCTTTGAGCCCTAATTTTATCATTTCTCAGTAGCACTCCGTAGGCTGTAAACTACCATCTAAATGTGAACTAGAATAAATATTTCAATGCTAAAATTTTTTTACCTTTTGGCTTCATATTCCTTTGTAATATTTATGAATTTATTTGTTTTGATGAAGGGCTCTTACCCTACCTAACAAAAACTACACGCATTTAGCTAAATTACACTTAGCTTCTGTTATTATTTGTAGAAAAGTCAGATATATTGTTCTTATAATAATTTTTATTGTTATTTATTGCAGAATTTATTATCTCTGCTGAATCTGGCATTTGGAAGAGATGGGCAGCCTCGCTTAGCATTAAGAGCAGTGTCATGTTTGCAACAATTGTGCATATATTTGAGAAACAGACTTAACTTTCACAGAGATCCAGGATTTTTCTCCTTTAAACAAGGTCTTTTAATTTTTTTTCATTAAATTCTGAATGTATGTACAACTAAAATGGAAAAAAGACCATAGTGTATAATGCTGTACAATAGAGCTCGAATAAGTTAATAATAAAAAATCTATTACCTTCCCCACATAGATTTTCATATTTGAAAAACACAGACTATAGATAATGAATAGAAGTAATTGCTTCTTGGCCTTTTGGCTAAGATCAAGTATTCCAGATCTTTTTTCTTCAAGTATTTACATTTTTTCTATTTTTATACTGATGATGATAATATAATCAAAGTGTTCTTGGGTGTAATGGCCATAATTATGTTTATGGTTATTGTTATCATCTTTATATTTCTTATATTTTCTTCTTCTTAGTTATTAATGTTATGATTTATTTCAAGGTTAAACTCTGATGAAACAAAGGCCTAATACTATTGATGAGAAGGAAATAAAATGTTCATTTTTCATTTTCCTGATCACCAAACTTGTTTTTGTTTTTTTTTTATGTTAAATGGCTGGTAGTATTAAAAAAAAATCAGTACATCCGATTTAAAAGAAGTTTGTGGCTTTTCCTGGATTTATATTTTAGACTTAGATTTTAGATGGATTTTAGAGGCCACTTGACCCAGTATCCTTTAAAAGTTTTACTGTTGCCTTTTTATATTTTTAATTTTTTAATTTTAAAATTTTTTATATTGTATCATTTTTTTACATTATAGCCATTTGCCTTTAAAATTCTTCTGCTGAATTCTTTCTTGAAATAATGAAAAACATTTTGACAAAAACCAAAGTATGAAATGACTGTTTTTGAAAGCATATTGAATAGTTTTATACTAATTTTTTCTCAATGTCTTTCCATTATGTTTTCATAAAAAAAAATTGATTTCAACATGTATTTATTTATTTATTAACCCCCTTGCCTTTTGTCTTAGAATCAATACTGTGTATTGGTTCCAAGGCAGAAGAGTGATAAGGGATAGGCAATGGGGGTTAAGTGACTTGCCCAGTTTCACAGATCTAGGAAGTTTCTGAGGTTAGATCTGAACTCAGAACCTCCTGTCTCTAGGCCTGGCTCTCAATCCACTGAGCCACCCAGCTTCCCCCTTGGAGGTTTCTTTTAAACGACAACCAAAAAAACCCCTTACCCATCTGTTTTGGAATTAATAGCAAGTATCCTTTCAAAAGCAGAAGAGTGGTAAGGACTAGATAATTGGAATCAAGTGACTTGCTTAGGGTCACACTGCTAGGCAGAATCTGAATCCAGATTTGAATCCAGGACTTCCCATATCTAGACTTGGCTCTCTATCTACTGAGCCACCTAGTTGCCTCTTAGCTTGGAGGTTTTTTAAACAATAAAGTTCTAGGAGCTAATAATACTTGACTAGAAAATATGCTGTTTAAACCAGAAAATATTAAGTGGAAAGGAAAAAACACTAAGTCAACCATATTTTCAAGTCAGTTTAATAAGTTCAGCTTGATTTGAAACGAAGTACTGAGAGTAAGATCTGCCCTGGTTGTTAAGAGTATAGCAATTTGGGAAAGCAGGTGATAATGACTTGAATAACAATGGAAGCTTGTGGAAGAGCAGCTTCATAAAGGAATGTTGATAATCTTCATAGGAGGAAGCTGAGTACAAATTGCCAGTTGTAGAAATTTGCTACAGAGCATTATTGTAGATATTACTGGTTTCTCAGGAAATATCAAATGTCTTCATCCTATATATATATATATATGCATATATATATATATGATATGTATATATTTTTGTTACTAATATATATTTATGTATATAATATGTGTATATAATATGTGTGTGTATATATATGAAAAAATATGTGTGTGTGTATATATATATATATATATATATATATATATATATATATATGTTTTGTGACTCTTAGCAAATCCTGGTGCCTCTCTGGACTTTAGTTTACTCTTCTGTAAAATGAGAGTGTTATACTAAATGATCTCCAGGTTTCCTTTTGAGGTCTTTAGAGCTATGAGGCATTTTATTAATAATTAAATATTGCTCTGATTATGTTTCAGCATAGTATTTCTTCATAATTAGTTGTGTTTCTGATTTGTATAATTGAAAGCTTTGGTTTGCTTAATAGAATGTGAGAATAGCTTTAGAAAAATGCATATTTGCTTATACCTGAGAGGGACTTTAACCAAGGGTAAAATTCTGTCTTTGCTAATCTGTTCAGAAAGAAGCATCATCTAGAGATAAAATAGAGTAACTTATTATGATGTCAAAACAGTAGTTGTGACTTGTGATTTCTGGGTTATAAAAATCTTTTAACATTAATTGAAAGCAGAATTGATAATAAATTAATGGTACTTTGTCATAGCACTTCACAGATACTTCCCTTTTCTACTAAGAATTCTAAGCAGTGCCATTATACCTGGAAATTTAGGCAACCTCAGTTGCCATTTCAATAATTAGAAGAATTTGCTAGATGTAAAAGCCACTTGAATGTGCCTTTTCAGATAGCTCAGAAGGTTTAAGTAGTCCTTGATTTATATTCCTAAAATTTACTATTAATGCCATTGGCAATAAGTGACTGATTGATAGCTAGGAGTTTCTGAGTATCTAGTAACCCCATTAGGAAAATATAGTTTTGACCTATAACTGAGTAAAACAGATAACTGAATATATTTTTTGCACCACTACTGTAGTAGCCTACTAGGTTAATGTTGAAGGTGTATTAAATTGGCCAGGGAGTTTCAGATACTCATTTTAAGAATCCAATATGAAAATTATTTCTCTGCCTGGCATAACTAAATCTATGCTGACTTAATAGAAGTATCATGATATGTATGGTTTATTTAGAATCAGAGGGTGTTCCCAGTTCTAATCTCTACCCTGATACTGATACATTTGTGAAGTTGGGCAAATCATTTTAACTCTGCTAGTCATCAGTTTCTGTCATAGGTTTTTTGCAGCTGCTAAATCTTATGATTATATAATAGCTGACATTTGTGTAATGCTTTATTTGATTTTTACAAAGTGCTTCATAAGCATTACTTATTTTTTCTTTCAATCACCCTTTGAAGTTGGTGCTATAGATTCCATAGGCCATTTTAAAGATGAAGATGTTGAGGTTCAGCGGTCAGCTCACTAGCCTGTGGTCACACAATTAGTAAGTGTCAGACTTGGTATCTGAATGCAAGTTTCTGCATGTTTGCCTCAGCCTGTGTCTGTGTATACAGGACACTGAAGCCTGGGATTTTAAAACTGCACAAGATCTTTGGAAGAATTTTATACAAATACTTCTAATATGTTCAGATAATTCATACATTACTTATAAGTTTCTTCTTATTTTATATTCTATCAGATACATTTTCCCAGAATTCTTCTTTGTCCTATAGCCGTGATACAAGAGGTACCCATCATTCTCAGAATATTTCCTCAGGAAGCAGTAGCCCTCGACCTTCAGTGGTTGGACACATAGGCTTGCGTCCCAGAGGAGACGGCCAGGATTGGGATGCAGTATCTTCCAGGTAACCTTAATGTAATTAGATAGATTAGTGAAACTAACTCAACAATTTGAATATTTATGTTTTTCATTGTTACTGTTGTTTATACCATAAAGTCTATGAAGAATCTGTGTTCTTTATCAGCTAATCATTACATATTTATGAAGCACCTACTGTGTGCTAGACACTATGCTAAATACTGGGGAAATAAGTATAAGCAATGAAAGAAGATTTCTGCTTGCAAGAGGCTTTTATTCTAGTGTAGGAAACTTCTAATATGGGGTCTTCCTTCTCTAAAGCTGATTGTAACCTTTCTGGACTTGGTTGATAAATCCTAGGAAGTAAGCTGGGGGTTAAGTGATTTACTGATGGTCATATAGTTATGAAATATCTGATAATAGGGCTTGAATCCTTAATTTCTTGATTACAAGAGGAACATTGACCATTACTTCTCACTGCATCTGTTTCTGTTAATACGTTAGGAAAGAAGAATTTATTTATGACATCCTATCTTTGAAGCAGTACGTACATAAAGAACTGGCTTTAAACATTAAATGTGGTTGTGAAAAGTGTCTTAAATTATTTGTAAATGCCAACATTTTAAATGTGTTAAATAAATGTGATATCTGGAACAATCCTTTGGGAATTCTATCAATTCAAAAATAATGTTTAAAAATGAATTTTTCATCAAACTCCAGATTTTTCTATGTTGAGCTTGTTTAAAAATAAAATTAATCTGGATATGCAGTGGCAGGTGTTGATATATGCTTTATCCTAAGACCTGAAGCATTTTGATAAAATTTTATGTTAATATTTATATATGAGAGGCAGCATGGCATTGTGAATAGAGAGTAGGCCAAGAAACATCACGATTTGGATTCAATTCCTTCCTCTGATACATACTGATTGGGTGTGACCCTTGACAAATCACTTAATCTCTCCTGTCCAGGCAGCTTTCTATGCCTATAAATTGCAAGAAGATGATGACCTGGATTGGTAAAATTAATTTCCTTATCAGAAGGTTCCCTATACCAGTGAAACAGGTCTAGTCCCTATTCCTGTTGTGAGGAAGATTAGATTAGCTAGTGATTAGGAATTAAGTTGTACATAGCAGGAAGGAGCTGGAGCTGGGAATTCCAGGTTGGAATGAAGGAGCAGGAAGAAATGACTTGGCTCTGAGAAGGGACTCCATTAGGGGTTAACACAAACTGTGGTGAGCCCTGGGAGACCTCAGAGTGAAGGACCCTGCATCCTGATTTTCCTCTGGGATCCTGTGTGGTGTGGCATCTAGCAAAGAGGACAAGATCTACAGAGCCAAGGGAGGAGGAGAAGTTTGAAATCTGGTGGACAGCGTTTCAAGCAATCCTCACTACTTGGTACCTAAGACAACTTTGGCTCCTGGCATCCAGAGATCATCAGTTGATTGCAGTGAGAATCCGAAAGCCACAAAGCCCCTAGCTGTACTCAAGCCTGGCAGGTTCCAGGTCTGAGGCAATCACCCAGAGACTCCATTTACAGCTCCTTGGGCCCTGTTAGTTTAGATCACTTAGATAAGAATAGAATAAGTCCTCCCATTGCCCTGTGGTTTTATCCTTTAGATTTTAAGTATAAAAATCCCTTTCCCACCTTTAGTCAAACATAATTAAAGCTGTTAAGTCCCTTTTACCTTATCAGCCTATTTCTAGATTCTGGCCTAGGGGAAGCTGAGTAACAGTTAAGATCAACTGCCATTCCTGTGGGAATCCAGTAAACTCTGGTCTTTCTATCCTGGTCCAGTCTCTCATAAATCCCAGAGTGTGTTCCCACAAACCACTTAGTTTATTTAGAATATCTCTGGTGACCCCATTACCTTACTTATATTTCCACATCCCTTGTGTACAAAATATATTATGTCCTCATTTATTATGGTATATTGATTGGATGGTGATTATGGTCATTGACCAGGAATGTGGGTTTTTTTTTCCTATGAAACAAAGAAAATTTTAGTTAGGCTTTTAATTTTATTCATCTAAAATCTCTGTAACTTTTTTGTGGGGAGCAATGGAATGTTCTAGATTCTTTATGTTTAATGCTTATAGATATTTTTCCTCCTCCCAGGAATACTGCTGTTTACTAGGATGTCTTTCTTTTGTGAGAAAGGCCAATCTCATTAAGTATTTTTTTTAAAACCTTTACCTTACATCTTAGAATCAATGCTAAGTATTGGTTCCAAGACAGAAGAGTGGTAACTGTCTTGCCCAGGGTCAGATTTGACTCCAGAGCCTCCCATTTTAGACCTGGCACTCTATCTACAAAGTCACTTAGCTGCCCCCATTAAGTATTTCTTTAATGAGTAGGGCTTACCAATTTCTTTGGAATAATGCATTTTGCAATACATTAAAATTCATATTGTATTAAGTATATTAATTAAATTAATTTTCTGCTCTTTTCCTTTGTTAATATTCTTTTCCAGGTAAAATTGTAAATGAAAGGCAATTTGAGGTCATAAGAGAGGAAATAAAGAAATATTGGGAATTTTTTTTAAGAATCAGTGAAAGACCACCAGATTATATGACTTATCTATTCCAGAATTAATGCAGGTTTTTCAGTAGGAAGGGCTGATCATATGATCAATACTAGTGTTTCTTATTGCTACAGAAATGTGTAACATGGTTCCAAGGCTATTGAAACAGCAAAATATAAATGAATTATTTGACTAGAGTTATAGTTTTTAACCATTTTCTAAAATTTAATATGTGTATTTGTTTTTGTTTATTTGCTTACTACTTAATTTGCTCAGGATTTTGGCAAGAAGAAATGTTAAGTGTGGGCAATATGAAATTTCTTATAAGCAAAGTTGTAAATCTGTGGTAAATTTCTTCTGAGGAACAAGCATATATTTATCTCTAGATTCTCCCTGCAGATATGGCTTCATATTTCTATTTGTTTGCCGTATATATCCATCTAGATGTCTGACAGGCACTTTAAATTGAACATGTCCAAAACTGAACATGAACTCAGAAATTATGACATTACATGAATCTCAGTTATCCAGATGCTTAACTTGGGCCTTCTTTCTTCACTGTCACCTGCAGTTGATTTCCAAGTTTTGTCAATTCTACCTCCTGGCATTTAAAAAAATGGAGTTTTAGTCATATCTTTTGTTTTTTTGAATGTCACTCAATTTCCCTTTGTATCTTTTTCCCAATTAAAAAAAATAGACTTTATTCATGCCTTTAGGTTTTTTATCATATCATTTTTAGAATATATCTCCTTGTGTGCTCCCTCCAAACTATGGCAAAAAAAAAATAGTTAAGCAAAAGCACTGAATTCAGTTATAGCATCTGACAATGTATTCAACATTCTATAGTAGTAGTTCCTCATCTCTCCACTGAGAGGAACTTTCACAATATTTTCCATCTATTTCCTCATTTCACTCCTCTGCCTCCTTAGTTTAGGACAACATTACCTCTTGCCTGAATCATTATGATGAGCTTTTATCTATTTTTCTGTTCCTAGTGTGTCTTCTTTCCTGTCCATTCTTCATTGTTTTCTGATTTATTTTTCTTTTGTACCACCTCAAAAATCATATCATTCCTTTTCAGAATCTTTTGGTGACTTCCTCTGCCTTCCAGATTGTGTAAATATTTTATCTTTATATTCAGTGTCTTCATGATTTAGCTTCATTTTTACTTTTTCTAACCTTCACATAATTCCCCTTCCGGTATTCTATCCTAGCTACACTACATTACTTGCTATCTTTATTTGTCTTATCTTCTGTTTTCATGCTGTCTTCTAAGACCTATTTTCTTCAAAGTTAAATTCAAGTGCCCCCTCCTATGAAATCCTCTCTGGTTCTCAACTCCTCACTCCCAACAGTGCCAACTAACTGCAAGGAATAGCTCTCTCCTTTAACTTTTTTTTTTTTTTAAATTTTAAACCCTTAACTTCTGTGTATTGACTTATAGGTGGAAGATTGGTAAGGGTAGGCAATGGGGGTCAAGTGACTTGCCCAGGGTCACACAGCTGGGAAGTGTCTGAGGCCGGATTTGAACCTAGGCCTGGCTCTCAATCCACTGAGCTACCCAGCTGCCCCCTCCTTTAACTTTTAATAGTCCTTGATCTCCCTTTTATCTTTTCCCACTCTTGTTATAGTTATTTGTGTTTTATATTCTTCTAGATTGCAACTGGAGAATTAATTGTATTTTTTCTTGAATGTTAAGTGTCTAAGGCAATACCTCATACACAGTATACGCTTAATAAATATTTACCGATTAACTTGCCAAAGTTCATTTTTGGTGTTTATTGTTGGTTCTACAGTGAAAGTAGTGCAATTCCTAGACTGTCCATCCATTCTCCTTTGGATATGGTACAGACTGATCTTCGAGAGCTAGAAATTGAGGACACATTGGAGTTACAGTTCCAGCAACTTAGTCTTCCTCAGTTCTGCGTCCTTGTTCTGGAATCAGCAGTCCCTCTTTTAAGAACAAGTGAGTTGGTTAAATTGGTTTGCATCATGGAGTCATTTTATGTTAAAATTTAGGATGTTTTCCTAAAGTTTTCCATTTTTTCTTTCCTTTTTTAAAACAACTACAGAGGGCATTCAAATTGTCTGAGATAATATGTTTTCTTTGAGTACCAGGCAGAAGTTTTGAGGGAGTTTTTTTATAACCTCATTGTGACGTATATGGTATTGGTCTTAATATGCCCATTTCACAGATAAGAAAATTGAAAATCAGGAAAGGTCTGGGAGATGTAGTCTTCCAGGGATTACTATAATTCCAAATGACACAGGTCTTTGGTCCACAGGTAAATATCAAAGCCAAGAATCAAGCTCATTTTTTCCTTGACTTGAAAGTTAGGGTTTTTTTACTCTACATGCTACCCTTTAGTCTTTTTTAAAGATTATAATGCAGGGGCAGCTAAGAGTGCCAGACCTGGAGTCAGGAGGATTTCAGTTCAAATCTGGCCTCAAAGACTTCCTAAATATGTTAAATGGCAAGTTACTTAACTCTGTTTGCCTAGCCCTCGACCTTCTGCCCTAGAATTATTACTAGGACAGAAAGTAAGGATTTTTTTTTTTAAACTCATACCTTCCATCTTAGGTTCAATACTATGTATTGGTTTCAAGACACAAGAGTGGTAAGGGCTAGAAGATGGGAATCATACAGGTAGGAGCGTCTGAGGCCATATTTGAACTTAGGATTTCCCATCTCTAGGCATGGCTTCCAATAGCTACCTAGCTGCCCCGAAAGCAAGGGTTTTAAAAAAAAAAAAAAAAAAGACTGATGCATCTATTTCTTCTTGCCCACTTTAAACAGAAAGTAGTCTGAATAAATCAGAGAGAGAAGATGGTCAGCTTGAAAAAACAAACAAAAAATCTTTGGTCTTCATGAAATTTTTTATCGTGTTTTTTACTTCAAGCAAATATTCTTTCCCTTTGTTCTGTCCTTACCTAAACTGCAAAGCTCTTAGCAAGCTTAGATCTTTTGTAAAGTGTCATTCCCAACTGTATTTTATTTTGTAATGAATTTGCATCTCTCCCCTATTGGATGAGGTTACAAAGCAGCCTACTTGTTTATGTAAACAACTGTTAGGATTTGTGATTCTAAATTAAAGCTATTAAAATTGAGCTTTTTCATTTTGGTTGTTTAACTTTTTTAAAAATTTAAACTTTCACCTTCTATCTTAACATAAGAATGGTGAGGTCTAGGCAAGTGGAATTAAGTGACTTGTCCCAGGTGACACAACTAGGAAGTGTCTGAGGTCAAATTTGAATCCAGAACTTCCTGTGTCTAGGTCTGGATCTCCATCCACTGAGTCACCTAGTTCCTTCCATTTCATTTTTTTTTCAACTCTCACCTTCTGTGTTAGAATTGATATACTACATATTGATTCTAAGTCAAAAGATCTCTAAGGACTAGGCCAGTGATGGTGAACCTCTTAGACATGGAATGATGGACTCTGTCCCCATTCAACCCTCCAGACCAAGTGCTGTGCCTGCCCTTCCCCAGAGACTGGTTGCTTTTCCTTCCCTCCTTACCCCCCACTGAGTGCCAAGTGCTCTCTGCCTCCCCCCTCCCTCACTTATCCCACACAGGGGAGGGAAGAAGCACTTCCATTGGGCTGCTAGGCAGAGGGGGTGGGTGAAATGAGGAATGTTCTCAGGGAGTGTAAGGAAGGGGGAGGGGGTGACCTGAGCTCTCTACTCCCCTCTAGCTCTGCTGTCTATGAGCCGTCCACCTTACCTACCGGGTATGTCCATTGGCTGTTGGGCAAAGGAGTGGGAGAAGTGAAAAAATATAATCAGGCACATAGAAAGGGGGAGGGGAGCAGCTCCACTCCAGTCCCTCCACCTTTCTAGTAATAAACTCTGGGGGACAGGGCCACATGCCCACAGAGAATGCTATATGTGCCATCTTTGACACCTGTGCCATAGGTTCACCATCACTGGATTAGGCAGTTGGGGTTAAGTGACTTGCCAAGGGTCACACAACTAAGAAGTGTGAGGTCAGATTTGAACTGTGCTCCTCCCAACTGCAGGCCTGGAGCTCTATCTAGCTATGCTATCTGCCCCTTTATAGCTTAATTTTAATGTTGGTTATTGGAGATGATTTCTATTATATTTAATGTTGAGCTTTATAAATGTTACTTATTAATATGGTAGAATGAGTGACAATTTCTTGGATAATGGAGTCATGCATATTCATGATGGCATAATTTAAATGGCATTAATTCAAATATTGTCATTAATTTAAATATTAAAGAATGTTTAATCATGGTTGTTATTTACCATACTTTTATATTAAACACATCTTAAATGAAAAGTTTTTTAAATTAATTTTTTTCTTAAAATAATTACTATTTAATGGGAAACTGTGATATTGAAATCAACTCAAAAGCATAAATTTAGAGGAAAAATTATTAACATTTTTTTCCCTGTTTAATCATACTAGAAATGTTTTGACTATTTCTTATGTAACTTTTGTGTTTTTATTTAATTTTTCACCTGTTTATTCCAACAAGACTCCTCTCAATTTCTTTTTTTTATGTGATTGTTTACTATTTAGAAAATAATCGCAATATCTTGATATTCATTCTTTCTCTAAATTATTATAGTAAGGGATAAAAGCTTGGAAAGCAGCATTGCTTTTCTATAATCATTATCTTCTGTTGTTCACAAACCTGTCAACACATAAATGCAAGATAAATGTGTTTATGTTTTTAAGATTCACTTTGGGAGAATTTAAAGTATTTCAGATGTATATAGATCTTTAAGGCTTGCTTTCCAGAAGTGGAAATAGACACTATGTTTTAAGAAATTGAAGTCTATTTATGCACTGGACTTTTTTGTTATTATTTTTTTCCCCTTTGGAAAACTATCCTTCCTTAATTTAAAAAAGTGAAAAATAATTTTTTGGTCCATAATGCTACTTAGGTTACTAATTATTAAATACCCTGCTACCATGAATGAGGATTATACATTAATGTTATGAATATTTAATGGAAGTTTTAAACTTAGGCATCATGAATAATAATTATTTTCCAAAGTGTAATATTTTTCTTGATTGATGATTTCAATTCTTATTTTTGTAATTTCATCATTTTAAAATTGTTTGACTTATCACGTTTTTGCTTCAAAATTTTTAATTTGGTGTAAAAAGCCAAGTTAATTATACGTGCAGATATGTCTTCTTAAATTAATTTTCTAAGATTTCTATTGCCTCTCATTTTTGTTTGAATCCCGAATAATTTGTGAATGTTGCTTAGCAAGTGTAATTTATAAAATGATTCACTATAAGACTTTTCATTTCAAAATAACAGAGGCCCTGTATCTACTAGTTTGTTTTACTTTTATTATGTAGAAATCTACCTTTTGCATTTAGTAGGGTAATAGCCATGTTTGGAATATGAATATGTACATACACATACATATAATTGTACTCATTTATTAAAATGAAACTATAGAGTTAGAAGAAACTTCAAAGATCTTCTGTTTTACAAATGAAAAACAGAGAACAATGATTTAAGTAGCATGTCCAATGTCATATATTTAGTTTCTGGTACCAGCTTTGTTACTCTATTTCTTTAAAATCTATTGCTTTTTTTCCACTATACCATTCTACCTTGGGTATAAGGGAAGAATAATTCTGTGGTTTCTGATGGCACTGTAAGGAAAACTTCTTCCAGGGACTGACCTGGGATTTATTCCTGTTTTCATTTATTTATTTTAAACCCTTATTTTCCACCTTAGAATCAATACTATGTATTGGTTCCAAGGCAGAATAGTAGTAAGGGCTAGGCAATGAGCGTCAAGTGACTTGCCCAGTTTCACAGAGCTAGGACGTTTCTGAGGCCAGATTTGAACCTAGAACCTCCAGTCTCTAGGCCTAGCTGTCAATCCACTGGGCCACCCAGCTGCCCCCTATTCCTACTTAAGAATAGGTATTCATATCTGACATACTAGACCTTACTTGGCAATAGATTAAATTTCAGAGGTCAGTCCTATACTTACTTAACTGAGGTCCTTGTTTGTGAGGTGCTCATGACTAGTACAAATCCTTTAAAGAACTTAATTCATTTAACCATTATATAAGTTAGTCCATTTCCTCAGTTGAAGGTTTCTTATGCTTTCTCAGACCTTGAGTATAAAAGTGGGTTGTTTTCAAATATGAATTAGTTTATTTGATTTGTGTGGCTGAAATTCTTTTTGAGGATCAATATTTTTTAATTTTAAAATTATTCATTATTTGCCTGGTGAAGACATTCTAACATGATCAGTTGGCTTTCTCCACAATCTGGCAGGATGGAAAAAGAGACCTTTTCTCTTCTAGTTGTGGGTTGTGAGCTCACTACTCAGTCCTTCCCTTTGATATCCAAAGACATCTCTGATTGGGTAAATAGCCACTGAGGAGGTAGACTTAGAGAGCTCAGTTCCTACGTCATCACTTCATCTCAAGAGAGAAGTGACCTTGTTGCAGCCTGGAAGATGGCTATACTTCAGCCATGTGGAATCCAACATGGCCATTATAGCTTGCTGACTTCCGTGGTTGCTTTGCCATGAAAGTCTGGAGTTTTGTTTTGTACCAAGTATCAGAAAATTATTTTGGATAATATCACAATTTAGTATTAATTTCCCACAGAGCGTAGTGTGAAACATTTAGAGCAGTGATGGGCAAACTACGACCCACGGGCCAGATGTGGCTCCCTGAAATGTTCTATCCAGCTGTATTCCTAATCTGACAAATACAATGAGTAGGATACAATACAATGAAACTTTGAAAGAGTTGGCTTAGAAACAGACTGACAGATGAGCATTTTCTTTCTTTTGGCCCCCTCTTTAAAAAGTTTGCCCATCACTGCTTTAGAGTATTTTCACACCTGTGGAATATATTTTTCTCAAGAAAAGTAATTGTACATTACCTGACTTGAATACATATGTTTATCTATATCTGAATCTTGATACTTCAAATAATAGTAAGATGAGAACTACATTTATAGGCTCAGAACCAAAATCTTAGTGTTATTGGTTGGTAATACTCTTTTAGTTTCCTTTTTTAAAAAAAATTCTTAAAACTTAAGCTAGTAAACAAAGAGAGGTAGGAATTACACTTAATGATTATTGACTAGTATGAATTTTCCGGCATTATTAGGTTGAAAATAGACTTTGATGTTTATAGTTGAAGCTCTTTCTGGCTTGAAAGAAGATTTTCCTTGAAGTTTAACTAAGTTACCTCATGGAACCTTTAAAAATTAAACATTTTTCCTTTTTGCATTTATAGACAATACACAGATAATAGTGCAAGTTCTGGAATTGCTTGCAGAAATTGGAATACTTATTGGAGATGCATTGTCTGAAGATATCTGGGATGACAACAGCTTTTTTGCTTTAGATTTGGTAAGAATTAAAACTTTCAGTAATGTAGTATTAGTAATACTCCTGGGATTCACTATCTTATTAATGTATGTATTTCTTTCACTGATCCAGATCTTAACTTCATAGAGGATTATAACAAGCCAAAGGCTTTTTACTTTTAATGTTCTGTGGATAATGGTGCAAGCACTAGGACTGTGCATTTGGTATCCTTTAATTAATCCTGCCTTGTTTTCCTGTCATACATACCCTTAATATCTTTTGTTCTAGAAACCTACTTATACTCACCAAATATCTTTCCATTGCCCTTTGGATCTCTGTATCTGACAAAATAGATTTTCAAGGTTTTGGTGATAATGTTTAAATATACCATACTTATATTCTGTATCCAGGTAAGAAGAATCTCTCAGGTCTTGTTCTAATGATTAAGTGAGTGGACTTTGCAGAGAGTCTATAAATTAATTTTTTTACATAAGAACAATATAATCCATTTCAACTCTATTCAACTGACAAATGTGAAAGGATTTCATCATCTCCTAAAAAAATACCCTTTTTCTCTTGACTGGCTTCCTGTGCTTTCTCATACTATGTTTATTCTTTAATACTTTTTAAGTTGGTTTCTGCCCCCATAATCTATGGAAACTTCTCCCTATATATTATTCTTTTTTAAAATATTCTTTTTTAAAATTTATATTTTTTATTTCTTATATTACCATAATATCTTATGATTCCTCCTCCTTTCTCTCTCTGAGAGCTATCTCATATGACAAATACTGTAGTATTTTTTAGAGAAAAAAAGTCTTCAAAATTGATCTGATACAGTGAAAAATCTGAAAATATGAGCAAAGTGTGACACTTGTGCGCTTCACCCACTTCCACAAAGGAGTAGGTTGGGGATATTTTCTCTTATCTCTTCATTTGAGTATCATTAATCTTTATAATTTGTTCATTTACTTTTGACTTTTTGGTGTGTCATTGTTCTTTACAACATTGTTGTGGTTACTGTGTATATTGTTTTCTTGGCTCTGCTTATTTTACTCTGCATCATTAGTTCATAGAGATCTTTTCATCTTTCTTTGTATTCATCACACATCATTTCTTATAGTATAGTTGTATTCCATTACATTCATGTATCACAGTTTTTTTTAGCCATTCTCCATCTACTTTGTTTACAGTTCTTAGATATCACAAAAAGTGCTGTAATAAGTTTTTGGAATATATGGGGACATTTTTCTTATTAGTAGCTTCCTTGATATATATGTATATGTATATATGCCAACTATCAGAGTTTCTGGTTCAAAAGGTAACAGAAAATTTAGATATTTATTTGTATAATTCCAAATTGCTTCCCAAAATGGTTGTACCCTTTCATAGGTCCTTTAACAATGTATTAGTGTGCCTATCTTTTTACAACCCCTCTCTCATTGACTGTCACCAATTTTTTGCCATTTTGGCCAATTTTCAGGGCATAAGGTGAAACCTCACAGTTTTAATTTCTATTTCTCTCATTATTAATGATTTGGAGCATTTTTTTCATGTAGTTGTGAATACTGTTCAGTTCTTTTAACAACTATTTGTTCATATATTTCAGGTATCTATTGGAAAGTGGCTAGTTGTTGTATATACATATAATTACAGACACATACACATATTAATTATGTATTTTGAAGACCAAATTTTTACAGAAATTTGATATAAAGATTTTTTCCCATTCAACCACTTCCCTTTCTAGTCTAGATAGATAAATGTTGTCTGTGCAGAAACTTTTTAGTTTCAAGAAATCAAAATTATCTATTTCATCTTTTGTAATTGCCTCTGATTTCTTGTTTAGTTAAGAATATGTCTTTTAACCATATCTATTTCCAACCAGAGGAAGGGTGGGAACCCAAGGCCTAGGAGTATTGAGGAGATATGATTTCACAGTTGATTTCATTTTGTGGAATGGCGAGTTTATAGAGATCATGAATTGTTTAGGAAAGTGAGTAAGAAATGATGAAGATGTTGGAGGTGATAGTGATTACCTCAAACTCAGCATGTTTATAACTTAATGTGTATATTTCTTTTGATGGCACCAGTATCTTGCTACTCATCTGGGATTGAACTGATAGAATATCAATCTTAAGAACTTTGTCTTTATATCCTGCTATCTAGCATAGAGCCTAGGACCAAGAGGCACTTAATACAGTATTGGTAATTGATTGATTCTTACCTGTTACTCATTTCTCCACAACATATTCATTCTTTCTCTCCAATGTCTCTGATGTCTCTTTCCTGTATATATGCAGAGCCACTAGTTCAAGCATTTCACAGTTTTGGTCTATCCTGTTATACTAGCTTTTGTAATTGTTCCTCCTGCCTAAAGCCTCTCTTCAATCTCTCCTTCACAAATCTGCCAGTGTAAATTATCGCTCCTCCACAAAGCTGCATGCATAATTTTCCCAGCCCGAATCCTAGTATGATCCTGTCATTCCTTTTCTCAGTATTTTTTGGTGGCTTCAAGTTTTCAATAGGCTGAAATACTTTTGATTCTAGTATTTAAGACTTTCTTATAGTATTTCATAATTAATATAGTATTTTGGAGCTTAAATGCCTCATTTTCTTCATCTGTAAAGTTGGGATAACTAACAGTTTGCCCCAGTGGATTTTTACATAATGCTTTTGAAGTTGTCAGATCAAAGGCACACTGATATAGTATTCTTAGGAGGTTTTCTTATATTAAAATTTTTAACTTAATGAATTTTTCCTTTGAAGTATAAAGACTATATGATCAGTTATTACTAAAATAAACTTAAAAATTTTTAGTCATAAGACTTTAATCTGCAAACTAATGATTTACTTTTAACTTCTGGCTGCTGTTCTTTTTTAGTATAGTGAAATATTTTTATTTTAAAGGTTAAATCTGTTGCTTAAGTTCTGGTTTATTGTTTGGAGTTATTAAGTCAAATAAAGCTGCTTGAAATAAATAGAAGTACAAAAAGTTTTCTAAGAATTATGTATTCTAAGAACTGAAAATTTTTGTTTTACTAGTAGTAATTCAAAGGCTAAATTCTTTCATTGAAATGAATTAGAGAAACATTGGCAACTACTACAGTATTTAGGTTTGCTTAACATTTTTTCTCCTATAAATGTAATATAACAATTTTCCCTGACTCCCTTAATATCTTGCTAATAAGATGTTATTGAAGAATAAGATTTTCCTCATAAATTTCCTACATGTTTCAAAATTTTCATCAATTTTTGTCAGGCACATTTAAAATTATATTAAATGCTTCTTTGCCTTAAACAGAATGCAATGAACATAGTTAATGTTTTCTTTAAGGCATACTGTAAGAGTTATTAAGGTGTAAAGAGATGTTTGCTTTCTGTACAAATGAATCAGGACTGCTTTATTCTCTTATCTCTGAGTCAAATTTTTATTTTTTGTTTCTCTTACAATGGAAATGGCCATTCAGTTCTTAATAATGTCACACAGCATCATGGAATTTCAATTTCAGAAGGAACTTTTATGTCCATGTAATTAAACACACTGGAATGAACTTTCCGCTACAAATTACTCAACAGTAGTCATTTATAATGTGTTCGAAAATATCCAATGAGGAGGAAGCTATTGCTTCTGGAAGCAGCCCTTTCAACAACTTCAGTAATCCTGGTAGGATAAGAAATAAAGTTAGACTAGCATAATATATATTCTTTTTTTTTAAACATTTATTAATATTCATTTTTAACTTGGTTACATGATTCATGCTCCTACTTTCCCTTTCACCCCCCGCACTCCCCCCACCCATGGCCAATGTACATTAACACTGGTTTTAACATGTGTCATTGATCAAGACCTATTTCCAAATTGTTATTAGTTGCATTGGTGTGGTAGTTTCGAGTCTACATCCCCAATCATGTCCACCTCAACCCATGTGTTCAAGCAGTTGTTTATCTTCTGTTTCCTCTCCTGCAGTTCTTCCTCTGAATGTGGGTAGCGTTCTTTACCACACATATTATATATTCTTAATAAAGTCATGGTGAGTCTTGATGATCATCTCTTTAATTTCTAGATATTTATCAACTGTCTCCTTAATGTATTCTAGAATTTTGCCAGGAATCAAAGCCACTCACTGGCCTATTTGGCAGATTTCTTTCTCTTTTCTATTTGAAAAATTTGGGATAACATTTGCTCTTTTTTATAGTGCTATTTTCTGTAATCTTTCAGATGTTACTGAAAGTGATTCATCAGCCACAACAAGCAGTCCTTTCAATACCCAAGAATGTAATTTTATCAGGATTAGGTAGGTGAGTTGAACTCATCAAGAGCAGCTAGGTATCACTTACTATCTCCTCTATTATGTGCTTTTTTAAAAAAAATTTCAATTTCCTCTCCCATTAATTCTCTATGGAAGAAATAGCAAAATAAAAATTGAGCAGGTCTGCCTTTTCTCAGGCATCAGTAATCATTGTCCCAAACACACTGAGCAGTGGTTCTGTCTTTTCATCAATCCTTCTCTTTCCCCCAATATTACTTTAAAAATTATTTATTATAACTCTCCATTGATATTCTCTCCATCTGAGAGTTTCTTATATCCATTTCTATATATCTTATTACTACATAGTATTAAATTATATCCCTTTAATCTATCCTCTTTCTTTTATTCAGAGCCATATTTTCAGTCATAGGTTTTATCATGTTAGGTCTCAGTGATACTTATTAAGTCAAATTTGTATCCTTGTTGTATCTAGTTTTATCTTGCTTGACAGTAAACTTTGTGCATTTATACACACACACTCTCCCAAAAGAAGTCACACAGTCATAATTATGTTATGGTCTTCATCCTTGGAGGGACTCCTGTAGCCATTCATTTACACATTCATTTCTGTATTTGAGTAGTTTTTTGTAGAGTATTTTAGAAATTGGATTTTTAAATCAGATATCTTTAAAAAGATTAGCCAACAAAAAAAGATTCAACAAACCTACTCTTGTGGTTGGAACTCTGAGTCCTCTGGTCGAGGATTAACAAGCCCTGCCGGCCGGGCTAAGCCAAGCACTGGAGCAATATTTAGTGTGATAGAGTAGACATCTTCTCTACCCTCTTTTTGTATTTCTACGTTCACTCTTTCTTCCCTTTATGTAAATAAAAGCTGTTAAAAGTCATTTTGATTTGAGCTATAATATTTTAAATTTTCGACCATAAGATTATTTGAGAATTCTCACGTATTTAGTCAAACCATAAATTTAATACCTTACATTTTTATTTTCTAAACTCTTACATATATATATAGTCAAAAATTTGGGATAATTTGGTATTTTCATTATCATTGGAATATATGAAGGTATAAATTATTTATCTAGGAATCTATAAATATCAATATCTTTTTTTACTTTTATCATTTGAATATAAGCTTCATGAGAACAGGAATTGTTTTTACTTTTTCTTTGAATCCATAGTACTTAGCACAAAGTTTGGCCCATAGTAGGCATTAAATGCTTGTTGATTTGATTAGCTGATAGGAATAGATTGTGTTTTACCCTGTGCTTGATAAGTACATTCACTTCATTGGATTTGCTCCATCTGTGTGGCTTCTTTCTCCCTTTGTTGTTGTTGTTTTTAAATTCTTGCCTTTTGTCTTAATATCAATTCTAAGAAAAAAAAGTAGCAAAGACTGAGTAATCAGGATTAAGTGACTTGCTAAGGGTCACACAGCTAGGAAGTGTGAGGGCAAATTTGAACTCAGGTCCTTTGGTCCTATTCTGGTGCTACCCAGCTGCTCCTTCTTTCTCCCTTTGTGCAGTTTGCTTTACCTCATTTGATACTTAAAATAACTAGGTTTTGTTTCCCCAAATTTACAGGGACAAGATTAAATGACTTGGCCAGAATCATATAACTTATCAGATATAATACGTTTGGCTTCAAATCTCTGCTGAAGACAAGTCTAGCTCACTTTTAAGCTGTGTCCAAGTACATAGAATAGATATGTTATTTTCTTTATGAGAAATGTTGCTTAAAGTAGTGGATAGAATGCTAGACTCAGAGTAGGAAGACTTGGGTTTGAATCTTGTGTTAGTTGTGTGACCCTGGGTAAATCAGTTAACCTTTTTAGTTGAGAGGCGGGGTGGCTGGAGTTAGGGAAGGAGGGAGGGAGGGAGAGAGAGAGAGAGAGAGAGAGAGAGAGAGAGAGAGAGAGAGAGAGAGAGAGAG
>NC_058130.1:571913348-571965631 GCF_016433145.1 Gracilinanus agilis | reverse complement strand
GGGCCCGCAGCTGCATCGGGGCCCGCGCGGCCTGGCCCGGGAGGCGGAGGCATGGCCGGGCCCGGGCCGGGGGGCTCCCCGCCGCCGCAGCCGCCGCCGACGCCGGGGAGGAGGAGGAGGAGGAGTAGCTCCCATCATCGTTTTTTAAATAATTTTTTGTTGCTATCTTTTGTTTCTTATATCAGTTAGCCCCAGTATCCTTTCCCTTCTCCCTCCCAGAGAGTCATCCTGTGTAACAAATAGTATTTTTTAACATTTAACTTTCTTTTATTTGTTTTTGTTCTTTAATCTCCAACTAATTTATTTCTTCTCTTTCTTTTTTTAAACCTTGTCCTAAAAAAATGATACTAAATATCAATTCCAAGGCAAAAGAGTAGTAAGGGATAGGCAGTTGGGGGTTAAGTGACTTGCCCAGGGTCACACAGCTAGGAAATGTCTGAAGCCAGATTTGAACCTAGGCTCTTCCATCTCTAGGCCTAGCTCTCAATCCACTGAGCCACTCAGCTCTGATACTACTTTATTTTGTTTTTTTTTTTTAATGCCTTTTAATCCAGATACTGAAAGTATTATCTTTATCATATACTATTCTCTGAAGTCTCTAGAACAGCAGCATAGTTTAAAAAAAAAAAGATAAACATCTATCAAGGTAATTCTGCCAAAGAATGCAAGCATAAGCCTTTGTTTCATGAAAGCCTAAAAAAAAGGAAACATGCCTTCTTACCTTCCTTTTAGATGTCAAGTCTTAATGTCATTAACTTATCATACCATCAAAACTTTTGGCACTAATATTCTGCATCATTTGTTTTCTCTTTCAGTACTTTCTCAGTGCTGATGTGGCTAGGGTCTTTGTCAATCTGCCTGTCTAAGAAGGACAGTACAACTTCATTGATTTTGCAGGTCTTGCTGCTGCCACCATACTTGGTGCTGCCATTCTTGGTTCTTTTTTTTTTAAACAAAATTTTATTGATTTCTTCTTTTTTTGGGTCATCAAAATTTTATCCAGGGTCTCTTCCCCCCTAGAGTTATCTCATATAATAAATAGTATTTTTAAAGACAAAAATCATCAAAATTGATCAATACATTGAAAAAGTCTGAAAAAAATGTGCAGTTTTACACACATGTAATTCTTCCCTATTTAAGGGATAGCATAGGAACATCTTATCTCTTCTTTGCAGACATGCTTCTTCACTGTCGTTCTGCAATATTCATTTTTGATTTTCATGTGGTTTCCATTTATAATACAGGTATTTTATTTTCTTGGCTGTGCCTATTTTATACTGTATCAGTTCAAGTAATTCTTTCCTTGCTTGTTGGTGTTTATCATGTCTTACAGAACAGTGATATTCCATTATATTCATGTACCACAGTTTATTTGCCATTCATCAGTCAATAGACATCTATTTTCTTTGCAATTCTTTGCTATCACAAAAAGTCCTGAAATATCTATATTCATATCTTTCTTTTTCTTTATCTGTCTAGATACCTTTCTTTATATTGATATACATGAGGACTTCCTTCTTTTCAATGGCTCCTTGATGTATAAGTAGTTGAATCCTTAGGTTACAAAGGGTATAGATATTTTACTCATTTTATTTCCATAATTCCAAATTACTTTACAAATGGTTGTACTCATTCACAGCTCTATCAGAAATGCCCTAGTATGCCTTTGATTCATTTGGAATAGAAAACAAAGAAGGATAGTATTGCTTGGTAATTAAAGAAATGCCTTTTTTTCAGTAAGGATCTTGAACCTTTTTCAAATACTATATATTTTTTTCTACTTGGGAAAGCTTCTAATTCATTATATGGAGGAATATAAAATTTTATCAAGTTTACACAGTTTGAAATTTAATTATTCTTTGATTGTTATGGTATTTGGTACCATATGGGTATTTAATATTATTGTAAACTCTGGAAGACTGCATCTCCCAGGGTGGCTCCCTGCTACAACTTCTCCTGACACCTCCCACTTCCTTTGTGGGAGTTGTTGGGGAAAGTATAAAAGAGAAAGTTTGTACCCTGGAGGCTCTGCTCTCTGTTCTCTGGAGCCTGGAGGCTGGCTGACTATCTACCCTGATCTCTCTTTTTTGGCGCCTTTTCCCCTTTCTATCTACCTCTTAGTTTTTCAGACCTTCCCCTTTCTAATTAAAATAAAACCTACCTATTCTAAACCCTAAAGTTGCTCTCTGATCTTTTATTTGAGCCCTGAAGGGCTCTGGTCAATTTCCTCCTGCCTTGGCTGGGAATGCTACCTTCCTTTCCCTTCCTCTACCTTCCTCTTTTCTTTCTCCCATTCTTCCAATCTTCTTACCTTCATCCCTTCTCCCCCTTACAATGATCTACAAACATATTTTGTATGCTCTTTGTTACCTATGTAGTTACTAGACATGTAGCAAATTCAGCAAATACTTATTTCTATGTGAGCTATGTTAATACTTATTGATTAATATATACAAGATATATATATATATATAAGATTCAAATATACTAACATAAGAGTGGTAAGAAATTAATAGGAAGTTTATGATTTATTAAGTTTTGATGGTCCTAATAATAAGCTAATTATATTGAGAATTGACATCTTAAATGGTTATGATCTGTTTTCTTCTTTAGGATTTCATCCTCAAATTTAGAGACATCTCTTTTTATAACTTATTAAGTTTTGATAGCATTAGTAATAATCTAATTTTGTTGACACTTAGTATCCTAAGTTAAGATCTGTGTTTTATTCTTTAGGGTTTCATGAACAAATTTAGAGACATTTCCATCTCAAATGTTCATGCAGGCTATTTGTGCCCAAAGTGTGGTATAGCTTTCTGAGTTCTTAATGAACTCAGACATAGATGAACACACTGTACATTGACATATGACATAGTGATGTTGTTTTGCTTCTTTTCTAGTACAAAATACAACAGCATTGTCTCATTATCTTTTGGTATTTTTTACATCTTCAGGTCAGATTTTTGTAGCCCTTTCACAGAGGAATAGCTTTTAATACTTTTTATTTTATTGATCAATGAAAAATGGCTCTGTGTTATTTCCATGCAATTGGATGTACTTGTCATTTTTGTGTATTTGTTCTGTTGTCAGAAACTAAAACTAATTACAGTTATGGATTTACTTGGAAAAATCATCTTCTACCACAAAAACAGTATCAGTTCTGAACAGCCAGATACAGTGATGTTTGTGCACCATAGAATGGCCTTTGTCAGCATCTCACTTTTTACTGTTAGACTGTTGCAGACACTTCTTCCTTTAGAAAAGGTAAGAAAGAAACCTTTTTTTACTTGTAGCTTGTTGAATAATGTTAAGATTTTAAATGACAAATGCCTTTTTGACAATTTGTTCAGGAAAAAATAAGAGTTTACATTAACATATAGTAGTTAACAGACGTTTGCAGACTTCTAATGTTAAATCTTATTTTAACAAATATTTGCCTAATTCCAAGTAAAATTACATATAGCATGATTATCATTTTATATCTGTAGTGGAAAGAGTTTTGCCTCTGTAGTCAGAGGACCTGGGTTCCTGCCTCTGATACTTAGCAAAGTTGACTTTAGGAAAGTTATCTAACCTGCCTTGACCTTGGAATTCTAAAATGGGAAGGTTGAACTAGAAGGCCTCTGATTTAATTTCCAGCCCTAAGACTGTGATACATGAAATAACTGAATTATAATACTCATAATATTGATTTAATTACTGAGTTGTGGAAGTTCCAGAGAGTCACACAGTATAAAAGAGAAATCCTAAAGGCTGTTGAATACTAGGCAATGTTCTTTTTAATAGCCTGAGTTTGTATCTTTAGTCATATCCCTGGGAATCCATATGAATAAATTAGAAAATGTTTTCCTAGAAAACATCTATGCTAGATGAAGTGGGTAGCATCAAAGGATATTTCATGCATGATATAGAAAATCTATGTCCTTATTGCCTATATCCAAGATAATAGAGTTTTTAAGAGAAATAATTTCACTGTTGCTTAAATTGTAACCTTTACATTTGTATTATATTAGGTTATGCTGCCCTCTGTCTGTTGTTAGCTCACTAAATTGTGTTCTGAACAGAGAGTGGAAAACAACCTTAAGGGACATAGCATTGTTTCCTCTTAAAAAAAACCCCAAAACAAAAACAAACCAACAATAGGGTTTAGAATGCAGTCTGCTGTCATGGAATAGAAGAAAGCTAATATATATTTATACTCATATGTATGTATGTATGCATTAAAATTAATTCTTTTAAATTCCATTATAGGCAAACCAGTTTTTACCAGAAAGTTTGACGACTTCATTGTTCCTTATTTCTATGGAAATGCCTCTGTCCTTGGAATATCCAAATATTCATGAGGCTGTTATTGCCTATTTGGAGCAACTGAATTCTGAATACTATACTATTTATAAAGGAACTGCAGAGATAGTTTATTCACTTGATTGCAGCTGTAACTTCATGACTGATATTGAGAAGGAGGTAGCAAACTTTTATATCTAATGTAAATCCTGTTCACAAAGTCTTCACACAATTTAAGTTATAATTTTTAACCAGGAAGGACAAAAGGTTGCCAACTGGTGATATAATTTTTAAGTCACTGGTAGAATTAATGGGATAAAATGAAAAAGTATAATTCCAAATATTTTAAATAAATAGCAATAGTTAACTAAATGATATTTTACTGCTTATTGACAAATACTTATTTGTGTAACTGTTACAGACTTATATGGACTAGTTTTTCATGGGGTCTCTAATTAGGAATTTTGAAAAGTACCTTGTTCAAGAGTAGGATAATACTATTAACTGCATTGTCATAATATGATCCTGATATTCCCTTTAGAGGACATTTACTATATGTGATTGCTAAATGGTACTCTAATGACCTGAACGAGTTATTAATATGCCTCATATTTGCTAAGATAGTAGCATAAAGATAAGTCATTTATTCAGTCTCGAGGAAGATTGATCTCACTTAACTTTTAATCTGAAAACATACCAGAATGGGCCTAGAACATACTTAAGATCCCAGAGGATATATATATTTAAATTCTGGTTCTACTTGTACCTCATTTTATCAGACCCTTCCCAACTTAGAGTGTTTACCAGCTACTACTACTGATACTTTTTGAGAATAAATGATTCTCTTATGTGCCAATGGTTTTAACATGACTTAGGCTAAATGTTTCCACTTTAGATATTTTCATAGTCTCATAGATCCCTGAGGGCAGGGCTTATTATATTCTTTATACTCATAGCCCTATCATCTGCACCATGCCTGGCACATATTAGGCACTTA
Source organism: Gracilinanus agilis (assembly GCF_016433145.1). NCBI lineage: Eukaryota > Metazoa > Chordata > Mammalia > Didelphimorphia > Didelphidae > Gracilinanus > Gracilinanus agilis. The sequence goes on along the minus strand of NC_058130.1, from coordinate 571,960,350 downwards.
ATAAATGCTTATTGATTTATTGAGAATTCTTTCATAGCATGATGTCTTATGTAAGATTCTTTAACATATCTTTATTTAGTGAGGGAATATGTCAGTTAATCACCAACAGGTATTTATTTATTGGATAATTACTAAGTTTCCAACATTGTTCTGTGGGGAATACACAATGAGTAGATGACATTTTCATTGTTTCTGAAGAATTTGTAACCTAGCCAGGAATGCAAGAATTAAAATGTGTGAAAGAACTAACCACAGAACCTAGCAACACTATTGCATTTCTAAACTTAGTTATTGCTATGCTTGAGTAGAGTACATAGCATTGTTGAGAAGATTTTTTTTTTAATTTTTCTGACACCAGTTCCGTAGAGCTGAAATGCTTGATGTACTTTATGCAAAAGTGGACTGAAAAATGACCTCAGGGTCTAAGAATGTTCTAATTATTAGAAGCTGCTTAGCTTTTGCTGAGCATTTTGTAATACATGAATCTGACATCTTCCTATTGCATTCTCTATCTTTTCCAGGAAGAGAAGAATCCCACTGAGTTAGTAGAGATGGCAAACCAAGCTTTATCTAGCCTTTCTTATCATCATCACTCTCCATTAATAAAGAAGATCATCCATCTGTGTTCAAACATGTAATAATTCCCTTCTTATGATGGTTACATTATATATAATAAGATTATTTGTTCAAGTCTGATATTTCTTATAGTCTGCAGATGGGTCAGGATGGCAATATCTTCTAATCTTAAGAATTTTGTCTCTAAGCTTTCTTAGGTCTTTTAAACTATGTTGTCATATTGATTGCTTTATAATATAAGGAAGAAAGCTTTTTTTAATGTTCAGAGTTATAGGCATAAGCCTATCTTAAAAATTAAGATTGAATTTCCACTGACTTTTTATTTAAACCATTATCTTTTATCTTGGTATCAATTCCAAGACAGAAGAGTGTTAAGGCAGTTGGGGTTATTCACTAACTTCCTCCACCAACTTGAATGTGTGCCTAAAAATACAGTTTCAAATACACTTAAATTCATTTTTTCCATTCAACAAATATTTATTAAACATTGTGATAAAAAATAAGATTATAAAGAATAAATTAAAAACAAAACAAAACAATCTGTGCTCTTAGAGGGCCTATTTTGGCTCCAGCTACAGCCTGGGATTTACAATGATCACTTAAAGGCAGTGGGCTGGTATGAATGCCTGAATTTGGCTAACTTGTATAGTAGGGTTCTTATTTGATTGGAATCCAGTGTACCTTCCTGACATTGCCCAGAATCCAGAAGACCTGACTGAAGGTGAGGCCCCTTCTGTTCCAGCAAAGACTGGAAATAATACTGTTGAATATAGAGAAGGCAGGCACAGTAGGGAATTCAAGTGAAAAGTAGAGATAAGCTCAGGCAAGGGACAAGACTTCCCCCAAGTCACCCAATTAGATATGAGAAAATGCTAGAGTTCCAGCAAAATCCTTATGATGTGTACAGAGATTTTGCCAACAAGAAATTTTTACCTGCAAGAAATTTTCAAGACAAAATTTTCTTTAAAACTAGCACCAGGCCATGCCTTCCAGGGAGTTTTCCTTAATGAATTCTGCAAATTCTTTATAATTTATCAGCCTAATCTGACTTATTTTTTTTTCCATAGTGCTCTTCTGCAATAGTAATAGATCATATTTACATATGTATTTGTTATTTTTGGACTAGAATTAGAATTTTCTTGGTGTAGGAAACCACCTTTGTTAATGCAGATTGGCACCTGTTCTATAACTTAGAGTTTTAGCTCCTTACTATTAAAAAAAAAGGTTAGTTTTACATCACTCAATTTCCCCTTACCTACTCTCTCCTGGAGATCTATTAATTGTAACAAAGAATAAAAAAGGAAAAAAAATGAGCAAAACTGACCAAAGCATCAGCTAAGTGCTACATTATATATGTAGTTCTGTACCCATAGTTGCCAACTTCTAAATTCATTAATTTTATAATGAGTCTTTATTAAGGATTCATGTTGAGACTCTTGAGTTTCCTTATATTCAAGGGTCAAAAATAATAACTTTTTGGGTTTGGATGCCCAGTTTTATTCAGTTCTTAAAATTTCCCATAAGTTGGGAAAGCAGAAAATTCATAGTCACTCTTATGGCTTCTATTTATTTATTTTTAAAAATCCTTCTCTTTCCTCTTAGAATCAATACTAAGTATTGGTTCCAAGGCATAAGAGCAGTAAGGGCAATTGGGGTCAAGTGACTTGCCTGAGGATCATTCAACCAGTAAGTGTGAGGTCAGATTTGAACCCAGGAACTCCTCTCTTTAAGTTGGGGTCTCAATCTACTGAGCCACCTAGCTGCCCCAGTGGCTTTTATTTTGCTTATTTTTTACATATACCAAACTGAGAATGAAAGGAAATTGAGTGTTTTCTGGATTTAGTGTAATCTGCACTTTACTTATCACAAATCTGAAATAAATTGTCATTGATTGAATATCAGGGTATAGAATCTTTAGTATAGTCATAACTTGTTTTAGTCACAAAGACCATAGAGTTAAAGACATAGAGAAATCAGAGAAGGTCCACAAAAGAACTATGTGACTAGAAGCATAATATATAGTGAAAGGCTAAAAAACCAAGATTATCTATCCTAGAAAATAAATGGCAGAAGGCACTAAACAAATGGTGATTGCTAGTTATTTTCCTTTTTCAGTGCAGATAGAGCAAGAATTAATTTACAATAGTAAGAGCTATTTTTATATATTTATACATATATTTGTGTATATATATATATATTTAGCTACATGGAGATCTAATAAGTTATGAATGAATTATTAAAGAAGTCAGTGGATTTTGTGTTCTGGAACTCTGTAAGAAAAAGTGATCACTGTTGCTGAGTCCCTATCAGGTACTCAGTAAATCTTCAAGGGCCAGTTGAATGGGTTGGGTAGGTAAAATGATAGAATTTTAGGCAATTGTTTGTCAGAAGGAGATGGGAAGTTCTATTTTTTTTTTTCTTCAGCCTTTTTTTGTTCCGTATCATACTTCTAAATTTGTTACATCACAATTTTAAACTGAGTTAGGATGGTAAACATAATCCCACTCAGCTAAATCTTCTGGAATGTCATGTGAAAGCTTTTTGAGTTATATCATCCATTATATCTATTCTTTCCACCAGTACTCCAGTGGGGAGAGTGGGATTGTGCCCATGGACCCTTCAAAGTATTCTTTCCCTGATGGCCTACATGTAGGCCACTCATCTAATAGAATCTAGTTTAATATTATTTATAATTTGTAAGATACACATCTGGTCAAGATTTCCCTCCCCTCTAAAAAACATTACATGTATATATCTCAAAAGGCATAGGCAGCCTATAACAAGAACTCACTGAATAGTATAATAGGCAATTATTTAAGTTTTCCTTCCAACTATTAATCTAGCAATCTTTCTGTCTGCCCCCCCCAATTATTTTTCCTTCAAACATCTTAATTATTTTTCTTTTTTACCTAATACTCTATGCCCTTTCTTGTAATATTGGCAGACATTGCTTAGCTCCAAAGGTGGCACTTAAAGACTTTAAGTCTTTAGACTTAAAGGGATTGTTTTGTAATAAACCATTCTCAGTGTGTATATACTACTAATTAATTCATCCCAACTCTTTTACTTCTAGATGGAAATCTGAACAGACTAGCCCATTACTACAGGAAGAAATTCAAAAGGTGTTTCTACGTCTTTTGTCATATCCTTTGCTGCCTGTAAAAGCTGAGAGTTATCGCTACTGTCTGGAAACTGTTAAGGTTGGAATGAAAACTTACTTTTTAAAAGAAAAAATGTTATTCACTGATATATAATTTACTTCATTTGAACTAAATGATTATTAAGTGTACCTAATGTGTGCAAGGCACTGTGCTAACTTCTTAGGATTCAAAAACAAAAACAGGTCCCATTCTCAGAGATTATATTCTACAGGGGCATACAACATGTGCACAGGTAAAGAAAAGATTTGAATAAGGTGAGACAATTGTGGGGATCAGGAAAGGCTTTGTTTAAGAGGAGGCCTAAAAAAATAATAATGATTCTATTAATTATAGCTGACATTTTTATACTTTAAAGTTTTTAAGTAGTTTCTATCTTTTAATTTCATTTGAGCCTCAGAAGAATCTTGAGAAGTAGCTATTTAAAATAGTTTTCTTTCCTTTTTACATATAAGGAAACTATGACTTAAAAACCTTAGGAGGCAATATTAAGTGGCAAAGGACCCAAGGCTTCCTCACGTTCAGAAGATGTGAGAGTATATTTTTGGCTCTTGAGAATACTGTTTCTATAGGTATGGGGATAAGAGAGGTAGTTCCAAGTTCAGAGAATAGCTAATTGATCATTTTGTCTGGAATGCAGACTATATGAAGGAAAGAAGTTGAAATTTTCATCTCAAATATTAGTTTGGAGTCAGATATTGGAGAATTTTAAATACCAAGCCAAGCAATTTGTATTTGAGAGAAAATTAGACATCCAGTGAAGGCTTCTGATCAGGGGAGTCATGTGGTCAAACTTCTACTTTTAGAAACATTTTTTATTAGATCTCTGCAGGTTGGATTGGAGAGGAGAGACATTGGAAACAGGATACCATTGTAGTAACCCAGGAGAGTAAATGATGAGAACCTGAATTAGGGTAGAAGCCATGAGAGCAGAGAGGTTTTAATTTGACTTCATTTTCTCTTGATTTTATGAAGTTGGTCTAATAAATTTCTTAAACTTGCTTGAATTTTAAGAACAAAGTTAACATGCAAGAATTTTATTGATGTAATTTTTTATTTAGAAGTTAAGCCACTTTATTAAATTTTTACTGTGTAAAATATTTGCTCCATCATATTCAGTGAGTAGAAATTACTTTTGCTTAGGAAAAGCTGATATCTACAAAACTGATTTACTGTTGATTTCATTTTCATGGTTTGGATCTCCTGACTTTAGTTTTACGGTTTTTTTTTAATAAAATAAGAATAAAATATTAGGATTGACTTTAATCTGTCATTTCTCTAAGACAATCTCATTTTACTTTATATTATTTCCCTTAATGTGCTCCACATTCTAGCAGGGCTGCATTACTGTCTCCTATTTCCATGCATTTTGTAGGCTACCCCAATTTCTGGAATTTCTTCCTTTCTCATCTCTGCCTTTCAGAATCCTTATTTTTTATTCAAGGCTTAGCTTAAGTGCCACCTCTTCTACGAAGCTTTTACTGGCCTATGTCCCCTACTTTCCCACCCACTGCTTCAGCTTACCTTTGTATTTACTTATCTCTATACATGCCATATCATGTAAGTTTCTTTAGGTCTGGGATTATAGTTTTTTTTTTTTCTTTTTTTCTATCCTCAACATAATTCCTTGTATACACAGTTTAGGCTCAATGAATGTCTATTGAATTAAATTAAATTAAACTTGTTTAGCCATCGTTGCCTTTGGACTTCAGGTGCCACTTATTGTGCATGGCTATAAAAATTATTACATGTAAATGTGTTTAATTTGTCATGTACTCTTAGCTGACTTTTCACTTTTAGTAGCTTTTTAATAAGTTATGGCTGCTGACCTTATTTTTTGCTTGATTCTTGAAGGCAAAATAAAAATCATAAGGTTAAGATTTGTAGAATAAAAATGTTAGTACTGGAATATAGTACTGGAATAAAAATGTTAGTACTGGAATAAAGCTTAAAAATTCCAGTTATTTTATATAGGAGAAAAATAAAGTCTGGAGAAGGTAAGTGATTTAGTAAGCACGTCCCTAGGGGAATATGCCAGGGATCTGTCCTTGACCCTGTGATGTTTAACATTTTTATTAGTCACTTGGATAAGGGCATGGATGACATGCTTATTAGATTTGCAGATGACAAAGATGGGAGAGATAGTTCACATGTTGGACAACAGCCAGAATTCAAAAAGATCTTGGCAAGCCAGAATTTTGGACTGAATCTAATAAAATGCAATTTAATAGGAATAAATTCTTCTGTTTAGAAATAGGCTTCAATAAGAAGATATAGCTAGATAGCAATTCATCTGAAAAAGATCTTGAGGTTTTAGTAGTACCTTTCAAACTCAATATGAGTCAGCACTGTAATATAGCAATTAAGAAAGCTAATTCATTTTTAGGCTTCATTCATGGATCATGATGTCTAGAACTATGAAAGTGACAGCCCATTATACTCTGTTTTAGTCAGATCATAATTATAGTATTGTGTTCAGTTCTGAGTGAAACATTTTAGTAAAGACATTAGCAAAATAGAATGACCCTAGAGGAGAGTAACTAAGATGATCAAAGACCTTGATGTTATGCCAAATGAAAGAAAGAGGGAATAGAACTCATGAGGGAGGGGCACCTCATAACTATGTTCAAATATATGGAAGGATTTCAAATGGAATAGAATTTAGATTTGCTTTCCTTAGAAGGAATAACTAGGAGCAATAGGTAGAAGATACAAAGAGGCTGATTTAGAATTAATATAAGGGAAAAGCTTCCTAAATAAAATTATCTGAAATTGGAATGTTTTACCTTGGGAGTTAATGGCTACTTCTTTGTTAGTGTTCAAGGCTGAATGAGCCCTTTTTGATTACAGAGGAATTTTTGCTCAGGTACAAGTCATGTTAGATGACCTCTAAGATCCTTGACAACATTGAAATCTTGTGATTTTATGACTTTACCCCCCACATAACATTTGAGGACTGAGCTACACAATTGGACTTGAACCTATGTTTTTGTGCTAATCATGCATTATTCCCTTTCATACACTTCAGAGTGTATAGTGACACTGGCCTTGATGTTTCCTTCACAAGACATTCTATCTCCTTTCCTTGAGAATGTACTTCTTTCGCACCTTCACCACTTAGAATTCCTAGCATCCTTCAAAATTCAGCTCAAATGCTACTTCCTCTGTCCATCTGCTAGTGTCTTCCTCTGCTGAAATTTCTTTATATTTGTTTTGTATATACATGTTATATCTCCAATAGGATGTAAACTCCTAGAGGGCAGACTTTAATTTTATCTTTGTGTCTCTAGTGCCTGATACAAAATAGCTCCTTAAAGTGATTTGAAATAATACCTTGTGTGTTAAAAAATATATAATACTATACTTAGATTGCTAATAATATTTAATGCCTTATACTCAAATTGATTTATGATATCCTTAATTTAAAAATTCCTTGCAGTAATACAGATAGAAATCCATCCATTATTGCCTACTCTTTCTAAATCTTGTCTTCAGTACTCCTATAAATTCCCCCACACAATGTGTTGGAGGCTCTCTTGGCTTTCTTTTGACATTTTCAGGGTAGTAGTGGAGCAATCTGGCTGTCCGCTCTTGCCAAGTGATCAGCTCTTGATCATGTGACCAGTCTGCCATCTCTTTGTATCGTATGGTGTAAAGGTTAAATTTAGTGATTGGACTTAAATTATGTGAAATAATGTGGTCACTGGAGTTATTATATCTCAGGTCAGGAGTTTATTTACAAAATAGAGTGGAAACAATAAAGCAGAGAAATGTGAAAGAGGTTAGAGAAAATACCTATACTAGTCCTCATCAAGGAGGATTGGTAGTGAGTAACTACGAGGCCTCTTCCAAGACGGAAGCTAGTCTCTTAGGAAAGGAGTCAGCCCTTTTCATTCACCCAACGAAGTAGTCCAGGAGTCAGAATCCAAGTTGATGCCACGATCCAAGCTGCAGTCCCCAGTGAAGCTCCCTTGTGAAGACTGTCTCCAGCAGACCCTCTCCACTAGACTCAACTTCACCAGCTTGACTGCTCAGGGATTTCATGGCTTTTATGGTAGTTTCCTGTTCCTGCCCCTCTTCACAGGGGCCAATCAGAGTTTCCAAATTGTCCAGCCCTCCCAGGGGCAGTATCTGTGGGACTGAGTTATCACCTCTAAAGGTGTTAATTCTCCTCCTAGGATTTATATGTTTCTGAGTTGTCATCCAGTTTGAATTCTCATGTTACTGAGTTAGCACGTGGGTTGCAGTCTTCCTTTTGGAGGTGCAAACTCCTATAGTAAGAGTTTCCCTTATTTTAGGGTTAAGTATGAGTATATTTAAATATAAGTATATTTCTGTCAAACTGCTTTCTAGTTTTCCCAGCAGTTTTTGTCAAATAGAAATTTCTTGTCCCAAAAGCTTGGATCTTTGGGTTTCTTAAATATTAGATTACTCTGGTCATTTGCTGCTATGTATTGTGTACCTAATCTATTACACTGATCCCCCACTCTACTTTCTTAGCCAGTACAGATTTTTTGGTGATAACCACTTTTTAAGACAATGAATTTTGCCTTATTTAATTTTACTTCTATCTAATTTCTTAAGTAAAATACTCAAAAGAATTCTAATTATAGTTCTTATTTTTTATGCTTATAAATTAATGTAATAGTATGAGCAGAGAAACAGTGACTTTGAAATAGTTTTCTGATGCCCGTTATCATTATACTGGATGTTCAAATTATTAGGCAAAAAATTTTATCTATATTCTTGGTAGGTTATCAAAAAAGTACTGGACTTTAAAAAATATAAATGGAGGAAAGTGGGGAATTCTCTTGAAGTTCAATGTTATTAATTTTATCTTTTCAATATTTTAACTATTCTTTTAAAGCATTGTTTAGGCATCAAAACCATGGCAACCTCAGGGTGTTCAGTTTGTGATGAAGTTAATTTTCTACTTCATCCAAAAGTTCTATATGAAATGTGCACATTTGGTCTTCAAGAATCCAAAGATGAGGTATGTATTAACACTAAATTGAAAAGAATTATTTTATCCTGTAGATACTGAATTGGAGGCAAAACCTTAAGTTTCTAATAATAGCTGAGTAGATTTATTTTAAGCTCAAAAGAAACCGACTTGAATAGGCTCGGTAGATGTTTTGTACAAGTGGTGGGAAATATTTGGAGAATGTGACACTTATAACATAAAAAACTTGTATGGTGAGAATTTAGGTCAATTGTTTTTTTTCCTCTTATAGTTTTCAACCAGAAGAGAAGAGAGATATAGTGTACTAGATTATTAAGGAAAACTGATTCCTTCATAAAGGGGAAAAAAATCTCCAGACTTTAAAGATCAAGAATTGAGTTGGTTAAGGGAACAAACTTAGTTAAGAATACTATGTGATAATAAGCCATATTGTTGAAATTTAAATCACTTTTTAGAAATATTATATAATTGAATTTTCTTTGTTGGTCCAATCTGAGTATACCTAGCTCACCTTGCCAGTATTCTATATCTTATTTCATTGAATTGATTCATCCTTGTTTTGAGCAGGTGAACTCTGTTGTCAAGACTATCCTAACGTATTTGCTTCAGGGACGATTGATTATGACAACAATGGCCTGGAACAAGTTTATTGAGTCTCTTTGCCCTGTTGTTCCAATTCTACAGGTACTTTGTGCTTTTCTGATTTTAAGATATTATTTTTCTTGGACTGAATATGATTGATTTTAAAGCATTCATATAGGAAAAATAGCAGAGTACATTAGAAATTTTCAAAAGACCAAAAGTCAACATGTTTAAGAGAAAGAAATGTGCCAGTAAATTTTGTTTCTGGCAGAAGCTTAAAGAACAATAGCTGATTTATATGCAATTCCTTAATTGTTAACTTTTAATTTTCATTACTGTCAAGTAATACTTATTCAGACTTTCTGGTAACATGTTATTTTATTGACAAATTGAGGCCTATCTACAACTCTTCCTATTGGGAGAAAATTTTTGGTAGTCTAAATTGTGTAAATGAGGCTACTTCTACTATTTCCTAAAAAAGCAAAACAGGCAAAGAAAGGATTTAATTGTTAAACATAAGATAAATTGCAATTGAGAATTTTCTACTCAATTTATACTTGTTTATTTCTGATAATTTATCATTAAATAGGTTCTTTTAATTTAATCATTCGGCAGATTTAAAATATCTGGCCAATACATGGTACTTTGTTTTTCAATATTATTTTTAGCATACTGCTGGTGCTTTGTCATTCACATAGTAAGATACCATTATAACCCTGATGCAAGTCCTTATCATCTCACACCTAGACTTTTGCAGAAGTCTTTTGGTGTGTCTACTTGCCACAAGTCTCTTCCCACCATTGCCTGTCCTTTTAAAACAACTGTAGGCAAGTAAAATGCTTGAGAACCTTCCTGCCAAGACAAATCCAGGACTATATGAACACAATTACAAAACACTTTTCAAATAAATAAAGTCATATCTAAGCAAGTGGAAAAATATTATGGGTTATCAAGAATAGGCCAAGCCAATATAATAAAAATGACAATTCTACCTAAATTAATTTACTTATTCAGTGCCATTTGTAATGAATAGGGGGTTGTAGCTAATACCAAGGAGGAGGAGGTAGCTATAGAGAGGATGGTGATAGGAGAAACTCTCTCAAGCTAGGCACCAAGCTCCTTTAAGGTGAATGTTCTACAGCCCCTGTCCTGATGAGGAAGTGACTTCCTTTTGGGTGTTTATAGAAGTAAGGAAGGGAAATGTGGCACTTCCTGTCTACAGTAATGGAGTTTATCTCTGCTGCAGCTCTTCAGAATCTTCAAGAGCTGTCCCTATTAGACTTTAGGTGAAGGTAAGCAAACAACTAGTTCTTGGATTAAAGCTAAGGGTTTATTGATAAGCAAGTTTAGATAAAGGGGATTGGAGAGAGGTTTAGGTAGAACTAAGAACTAACTAACAGCTACCTTCTTAAATCTAAGTTTAAGATGTTGAAAGACTTCCTAGAATGCTCTTCAGCTGACCCAAGGGACCAGCCCCGGGTCAGAAAATAAAGTGATCTTTGTTGATAAATAAACTAATGTCTTGGTAAAAGAATAGTTGGTGAATCAGGTGATATTTCTATTTGGCCTGCAGTGATGCTTTGATCCTACCTAGCCTAAGAAACTAATTCCCATGTTCCAGCTCCCAACTCCCTGGGTCCCAGAAATCCCAAGAGGTAGAAGGACAAATAAGAAGTGAAGTGAGAAATGCAGTAAGCAGGTTTTGCCAGCTCTTTATATACCCTGGCTTCCAACTGTTGGGTGGCACCAGCTGCCTGGCTCATGCCAAGTTCCACATTCTAACTGGGGCAAATTGCCAACTTGCCCCATGCAAATATGGCAGTATGATTTTCCATATTACACATTCTAATCACTACCAAAAAATTTATTTTATGGAACTAGAAAAAATAGAAGAAATTCATTTGGATCAACAAAAGGTAAAGAATATCAACAAAATCAGTGAAAAAAAACATGAAATAAAGTAGCTTAGCCATATACTGCATCTCAAACTGTATTACAAAGCAGTACTCATCAAACTATTTGATACTGGCTAAGAAATAGAGTGGTAGATTAGTGAAATAGATCTGAATCCAGATAAAGGCTTTCTCAACAGAGTATTAGGGGAAGGAAGGAGGAACTCAAAAATAAAAAATAATTATAAGTTGCTTTTACATGTAATTGGAAAAAAAATTTAAGAAATATTTTTAAAAATGGTCTAGTAAGTGACCTAGTAATTAAAGCATAGGTTTACCTATATCACTGCCATTCAGTAAAGTACAGTTACTAGTATGAAAGTCTATTCTTTGACATTTAAAGTTCTTTACAACCTGGTTCCTTCCTACCTTCCAGTATCCTTACACTTTACTCTTCTCCATGTACTCTCCAATCTAGCTATACTGGTGTATTTCCTTGGGGGCACAGAGGACTATGATTGTTTTGCTAAACTTGGGAGTAGGAAATGCCTGAGTTCAAATCTTTCCTCAGACATTTATTAGTTATATGATGCTAGGAAATTTACTTAACCTTTCTCAGGTTCTTAGACCATTTGGGAATTGGTCTATAGCAGTGATGGTGAGTCTATGGCATGGGTGCCAAAGCTGTATGCAGAGCTCTCTCTGTGGGCATGTGTGCTGCCATACCCCCGCTCCTCCCCCCCCCCCCAAACATCCCAGAAATTGTTACTAGAAAGGCAGAAGAACTTGGGCAGAGCTTCTCCCTTTCTTCTCTCCATGTGCTTGATGACATCTTTTCACTTCACCCACCCCTCCTCCCAGAGGCCCAATGGGAGCACTTTCTCCCTCCCCTGTGTGGGGTAAGGCGGGGAGTGGGGCACACTCAGCATTCAGTGGGAGGGCAAGACACGGCATATGGTCTCAGGGGTGGGGCCCAGCACACAGTCTCTAAAAGGTTCCCATCACTGGTTTATAGTTTTCTTCTTTTTTTTCTCTTCTTGGATTAGGTATTTTCATTATATTTATATTCTTTACCAAGCTATTGACTCATGATTTTCTTGCATCACTCTCATTTATTTTCCCATTTTTTCCTCTATCTCTCTTAATTATTTTAAAAAATCTATTTTGAGCTGTTCCAGGAATTCTTTTTGGGCCTGAGACCAATTCATAGTTTTCTTTAAGGCTTTGGATGTAGCAGTTTTAATATTGCTATCTTCTTTTGCATTTGTCTGTTGATCTTCCTGGTCACCATGGCATCATTCTGTGGTTAGTTTTTTTGTTGTTATTTGTTCTTTTTTTCCAGCCTTTCTTGACATTTAACTTTATGTTAAAGTTGGGCTTTTGTCCCAGAGTGGAGGGGGCACTCTCCCAGGCTTCACATTTTTTATACTTCTATTTTCAAAGCTAGTTCTGGGAGTCTATAAATTATTAGTTATTTCAAGGTAATATGATCTAAGGAGAAGTATGGTAACTGCTCTCCTGGCCTGTTCTCTAGCTTATGAGTGACCACAAGTACTCTTTTCTTTATTTCTTTTTTTAAACCTATACCTTCTGTCTTAAAATTGATACTATCAGTTCCAAGGCAAAAAAGCAGTAAGGACTAGGCTATGGGGTTAAGTGACTTGTCCAGGGACACCCATCTCAGAAGTGTCTGAGGTCAGATTTAAACCCTTCTGTCTTTAGGCCTGGCTCTCTATCCACTGAGCCACCTGGCTGCCCCAATAAGCACTCTTTTCCACCTTGGAACTGTGATCAGAGTTTCTGCTAATATTCCTCCTCATCCTGGGACCCATAACTGCATATAAACAGTGCAGTAGAATTCTGGTGCCAGCAAAGAGTCTCTTGTAATCTCTAGTTGTCTGACCCACTTACTGTCTGTGGGCTGAGAGCACTTAGAAGCACTAGGACTGACTGCTGCCTCTGCCCCAAGTCCTGTTGCTGCCTTGCTGGCACGTGGTCTGCCCTTAACTAAGCTCCACTGCCACCCAATGAAACAGAATTTTCCTGCTGACTTTGTAAGTTGTCTGGGGAAGGAAATTATTTCACTGCCTTCTTTTGTTTGTTCTGTTGCTCCAGAATTCATTTTGAGGTGTTATTTTAGTGAAGTTTGGAGAGAAATTTGGGAGAACTTAGGTGAGTTCTTGCCTTTGCTCTGCCATCTTGGTGCTCTTAGTCAAAAGTAGACCATGTCCCAGCAAGGCAGCAACAGGACTTTTGGGCAGAGGCAGCAGTTGGTCCTAGGGCTTCTAAGTTCTCTCAGTCCACAGACAGTAAGTGGTCAGACATCTGGAAGCTCCCTGAGTTGTTCCCATTGAAATTTGAGGGGATTTGGTGATGGTGGTTTGACTTGCTTGATAAGTCTTTGAGATTGAATCCCCATCACCAGGGGCTCCCAAATGGCTTCAGCACTACTCTAACCCATAACTCGTGAGCTAAAGTGATCTATCTGTTGACCCCAGGCTCCTCTGTAGCTGAGATCATAAACTTCCTTTCTCAACACTCCAGTATATCTATTCCAGTCTGTAGAGAAATCATTCTTTACCTCAAAAGATAGTCCATTTAATTTTTTAATCAGGAATTTCTTTCTTTCATTGAACCAAAAATCTTCCTTTCTTTAACTTCCCATTAGACCAAGTTTATGAGACCGATAAATCAAATCTTTCTTCTAAATGAAAATCCTTAAAATATCTAAAGACTTTAGTCATTTTTTGCCCAAGTCTTCTTAATTCTGAGCTCCTTCAACTTATCCTTATGCCATTTTTTCTAATTCATATCTTTTTTCCTTATTCATTGTAAATTTCTATGCTTTGGATAATGACAAAGGGAAGAAATGTTAGTTTAAAAGCAATCTTGGACCCAAACAGATGATAAATTATCTTAAGGGAGAAATACATGTTTTCTATATACACTAAGTATGTTAATGTACCGAAAGCAAATTAATGATAGACTTTGTTTCAGGTGGCCATATATAAAGCTGCATATGTTATCAGAACATAACCATCTCTATATTACTTGGACTAATCTATGGCAACAGAAATAATAGCTGATACAGTCAGCAATTATAGAAAAAGATAACCTAATGACTAGTATTCACATATTTAATTACCTTCCAATGTTCTAGGATAACCTGATGGGCTAGAACAGTGATGGCGAACCTATGGTATGGATGCCAAAAAGGGCACGTGGAATCCTTGCTGTGGGCATACCTGTAGTTGCTGACCAGAGTTCATTACTAGAAAGCCAGAGGGACTCAGGGTGGAGCTGTTCCCCTCTCCCTCTCCATGCACCTGAGGACATTCCTCACTTCCCCTGCCCCTAAAGCCCAATGGAGCACTTCCTCCCTTCCCTGTGTAATGGGGAGAATAGGAAACTTAAAATAAGGCAGAATAGATGAAAGCTTGAAGAAATCTTGGACTTCATGGACATTCCATAATGGAATGAAGCCAGGGTTTGAAGAGAGAGAGTGGTTTGGCCAAGCTGAAGGGAGGAGGCCTTGGCTGTGTGGTCCAGTTTTGCCAAGTATCCAAGGAGCTGACAGAGTGAGATTTCACTGAGAAGAAGATACTTCAATCAATTATCATGGCCTAGGTAGAGGGAAGGTTTTGGTTATCTGCTGGTGGCCAGCAGATTTATCTACCTTGTTCAAACTAGAGTGTTTGTGGATTAACTGGCTGTATATAGGACTTGTTCCTGGTTCCTGTGACATGTGTGACATCTTGGAGCACTGTGGACCAGTGTAGTGAGAATCCCATTTCTCCAGCCCTCTCTTATTCTAGTTAGAGGTTTAGTTTAGTTTAGACCTTAGTTTAGTTAAATCCTTTGGGTTATTCTATAGTGTAGCAAACCCTTCACTTCCACTTCCCTTATTTATATCAATAAACCCAGTTTGTTTGTACTTCCAGTCTCCTCTAAGCCAGTGATGGGCAAACTTTTTAAAGAGGGGGCCAAAAGAAAGGAAATGCTCATCTGTCAGTCTGTTTCTAAGGCAACTCTTTTGAAGTTTCATTGTATTGTATTCTACTCACTGTATTCATCAGATTAGGAATAATATCCTGTGGTGGGATAGAACATTTCAGGGGGCCCCATCTGGCCTTGGGCCATAGTTTGCCCATCACTGCTCTAAGCCATAAAGAACCCACATCTTGAAGTGATCTAAATCACTGGTTTTCCCTGGCTGGTTGTCATTTAGCTGACCAACTGTCATTCCTCAAACCTCACATTCCCATTTGGCTTCCCTATGTTTACCTGTCAGTCCTTCCCTTTGTGAGGTGTGGGAGGGTTCCCAATTTGTCTGGAACCCACTTATTCCCCTATCCCCAGTATTTTCTTTTTCACCTGTCTGGGGTAAGGTGCTGAGGGGGGAAGGGGAGGCTGACATGCTATGGGAGGCTGTGGTGCAGACAAAAACCTGTTGAGTCTGTGGTGAAGGTGATTCTTTGTGGTGGGGTTGGAGAGGAGCTAAGTTTGAGGGGAGCAGAGCTCATGGAGTGGCATATAGCTTGAGGGGAGTAGAATGAGTGCTGGGGCCACTTTCTTCTCGCTCTCCACACACTCCTCTCATCACTTACCCAGCAAACCAGTGGGAGCGCTTCTTCCCTCCCCTGCCTGGGGTAAAGGGTGGGGGGGACCAGGGAGGCTGGGGTGTAGGGTTTGGCACTTGGTCTCAGAGGTAGGGTGGGGGTGGGGCCTGGCACTCCATCTCTAAAAGGTTCACTATCACTGGACTACAAATATTGATACTTCCCTCAAAATGAGCTGTCTATAATCAGTTTTCAAAAGAATCAGATTTTGTATATTTTAAATATAAGTATATAGGTAGGACCTTCCAATCTTGTGACTTGTTAGGGGAAAATGAAAATATTTAATTTTTTTAGCACAATATTTAGGATTATTCTGTATAGACATAAACTATTTTAGAGGTACTTCAATTTTTATTTTTAATCTACATTAATAGAATTTTAATATTTTTGTAATATTTTTTGGAGAAACTGGTTTTATGAATTTTTCTAAACTAAAAATATACATTATTTTATAATTGTTTTTAGGGTTATGCTGACACAGAAGAAACTTTGGGAAAATGCATCCTCATGCTAAGTGAAACAAATCCTGAGGGAGAAGGTGGGATCCTTCCAGAAACTTCCAGATTAAAGTCTATATTTCGACTCTTGCTATTGAAAAAAAAAACGTAAGTAAAACTCTTTGTGTAGAAAATACAAATTTTTAACATTCTGATTAATCTCTTCATAGAATGAGACTGGTTTTATTAGTTTAAGGATATAGATAGTTTCTAACTATATGATGAGCCAGAGAAAAATAAAAAATAAAAAAAAATAAAGGAAAAGCTTGCTTCATTATATCGAGGGAAGAGCATTGATAATAAAACAATTCTACTTTTAATGGTTTTGTGAGTCATATTTTATGTATATTTCTCTGTTATCTCTAATTGCATCTGTACCTTTTTCAAATACATTGTTTTATGATATTGAAATCATTATCATGTTTGATTATAAAGAAAAAAATGGTTATTTTGATGAACACCTGAGACACTAGAAAGAGCAGAAGCACAAGTTAGGGGGAAAAAAACCATTTATACAAGGCTTTAATGTTTTCATATATATATATATATAAATTTTATTTTATTTGATGTGTCAGTACTTTTAAAAACTTTCTACTAACGGCTAGTAGCCTACCATCTCTTTAGTAAATTGGGGCTACCAATATTTCTTTTCATCCCTCTATTATTTAACATCCTAATTATATGAATTTTCTAGTTTTTCATGTCCATGAATGTTGTGTTTTATGTTACTATTATGTGAGCAAATCATTACTGGTAACCAATTGTGCTTATTTCATTCTGCATCAGGTCCTGTAGATCTTTCCAGCTTTTTCTGAAATCATCTTGCTTATTATTTCTTATAGCACAATAGTATTCTTTTACTAACGTGTACCACAATTTATTCAGCCATTACCCAATTGATAGATATCCCCTCAATTTCCAATTCTTTGCCACCACAGAAAGAGCTTCTATAAATATTGTTATAGAAGCACGTTCTTATTTTAACAGAGACTGATACATTATGGTACAATTGAATGTAGTGGACTTTTCTACTAGTAGCAGTGCAATAACCCAGGACAATTCAGAGGAACTTGTGAGAAAGAATGCTGTTCACATCCAGAGAAAGAACTGTGCAAACGGAAATGCATTAGAAAAATATGTGATTGATTACAGGGCTATGATTGGGGTTTTGATGTTAAAGGATTGCGCTACTACAGATATGAATAACTTGGAAATAGGTTTTGAACAATGATACATATATAATCCAGTGTAACTGCTTGTCAGATTTGGGAGGGGGAAGGAAAGAGTGAGGTTGGGAGAGAGATCATGAATCATGTAACCATGGAAAAATATTCTAAATAAGAAAAGGGAAAAGGAAAAGAAACAGGTTCTCCCTTTTTTATTATCTCTTTGGGATACAGACCCAATAGTGATATTACTGGATCAAAGGGTATGCACAGTTTTATAGCCCTTTGGGCATAATAACAAATTGTCTCCAGAGTGGTTGGATCAGTTCACAACTCCACCAACCATGCCATTAGTGTCCCAATTTTGCCACATCCCCTCCAACATTTACCACTTTACTGCCATATTGGCCAATCTAATAGGTGTGAGATGGTAGTCAGTATTGTTTTTATTTGCATTTTTCTAATCAATAGTGATTTAGAACACTTTTTCATATGATTATTGATGGCTTTGATTTCTTTATCTGAAAATTGCATGTTTATATCCTTTGGTCATTTGCCAATTAGTTCTTTATAAATTTGAGAAATTAGACCTTTATCAGAGATATGTTACAAATTTTTCCCCCAGTTTGTTGTTTCCCTTTTGTTTGTAAAAATGCTTTTTAATTTAATGTGATCAATATTATTCATTTTACATCTTAAAATACTGTCTGTTGTTTGGTCATAAATTCTTCCCTTCTCCAAAGATCTGCCAGGTAAACTATTTTGATGTTTCCTTAATTTGGTTACAGTATCACTCTTTATGTCTTAAATCATATATCCATTTTTAGCTTATCTTGGTATCAGGCATGATATATTGGTTTATACCTAGCTTCTGCCATACTGTTTTCCAATTTTCCAAATAGTTTTTCTTAAAGAGTGAGTTCTTATTCCAAAAGCTGGGATCTTTGGATTTATGAAACACTAGGTTGCTAAGGTAATTTACCCCTGTATATTGTGCATTTATTCTGCTCTGCTGATCTACCATTCTATTCCTTAGCCAGTATCAGATTGTTTTGATGTGTAATGGGGAATTGTCCTAGAGGGATGTTAGATGCTACAACCTATCTAGAACTCCCAATGGCCAGTTAAGCACAAAACCTTGGCTTATGGAAAACAAAGTATATTTCATAAAGGTAATAAGGAAAACTAGTAGGTAGGACCCTAGCAATTTGGAAACTAACTCCACCCATATTCTAGATCCAAGGAAAGAGTCTCCTTCTCCAGCTCCTCCAATCTGGCTTACCACCACAGAGCGCCTCACTGAATCCTTGGAGCTGGCCTTTTAAAGCAGTTTTCTCGATGTCACTTCCTGTCAATCCTCCACTTTATGGGAACTAATTGCAGTTTTTCAATTTGCCTAGCACTGCCCAGGGGGTGGGACAGTGGCCTCTGGAGTGGTCACTCACTCTAGCAAGTGACTTGTGAACTCTCATACTTAGTGACTGGTAAGATACTAAGTAGGGGTACTTAAGTTTTTGATTGATTAACTTAAAAGTTATTGATTGATAGACAAAGAGAGTTTGATTCACTCTTCACACATTGTTCTTTGGGTCATCCACAATTTTAATTTTTAATAATCTGTGATGTTCTATGATTTTTAGTCATATAAAATCACCAAAAAATTTTTTTAAAAATTGTTTTGGGGTGTTTGGAAGCTGTTAGTGATTTTTAAAAACACTGTTTCTCAAATGCAATTGAGTTTGATATCTTCATCTTATTCAGTTCTGGATTCAGCTCATTGTCCATCTGTGGTACCTGAACAAATTAGGGCCATTCCGTACAATAGTTGCAACCAGAGCTCTTTTGTTTGAGTTCCAGGAATTTTAAAATGAAGAGACTTGATCAGTTTCTCCTATCCATTTCATTTCCTTCATTTGGCAACAAATGCTTCTCCAGAAGAATGAGTATGTGGTAGCCCTGACATCTGTACTAGAGAAAGCAATAGGAAAAAGCCTATGCACAAAACATGGGTCCAGAAGCAATTTATTTTTATTTTTTTTAAACCCTTACCTTCTGTCTTAGAACCAATATTGGTTCTAAGTTCAGAAAAGTGGTAAAGGCTACGCAAAGTGGGTTAAGTGACTTGCCCAGGGTCACACAGCTAGGAAGTGTCTGAGGCCACATTTGAACCCAAGACCTCTCATCCCTGGACCTCAATCCACTGAGCCACCTAGCTGCCCCCCAGCAGCAGTTTATTAAAAAATATTTGTTAGAACCAACTGGAAACAGAAGGGGGTGGTGTATTCCTCCAAATCTGTATATGACTTGGAGTAATGGAATAGCAGCCCCTTCAAGAGACTTTAATAATTTTCCCTTTTTGTATAGGAAGAGTACTTTCTCCAGTGTGTATTTAGAAATGTTCTCGCTTTTGGGAATGTTCAAGGATGGTTGGGAGCTAGGTTATATCTATTACAGCTATTTCCAGAAGTATTGTTTGAGAACTTTGAACATTAATTGTTGGAAGGACATGAGATTATGGAATTAGAAAATAGTAAATTTCCTTGTTTATTCAAGATTGGCCAACAAGATGAAGGAAAAGAGCTCATTTACGACCTTCAATATGATGGGGCTATTTAAGTGCATATTCTTACTTATCTTTCAGTTGGAGAAATAGAACTAAACCTTGTTTAGATTTAGGAATGAAATAAAAAAGAAAGCAGGAAGAATTGTAAGGATGGGATTTGTGCAAGTTGGTTATAGTTACTGACAGTTGAGAGTCCAGAGAGAATTCTGGGAATTTCTCTGAGGAAGAAGGCAAGGAGATATCTTTGGTCAGAGGACTGTGAGGAGAGAAGAGGTGGACATTCCAGCTCAGATCCAGTTCTGAAGGCTTGCTGAGGATCTTCTTTGGAAATTAAAACCCTGATTCCCTGGTCAAAGCCATTCCATCGCATCTCACCCATCAAGATTTCAACCACTGAGTTAGCTAAGTTTTTGGACTCCATTTTGGGAGTGATCTCTTAGTCTCCTCTCATTACCCAACCTTGCTGAGAGACCCCCTTTCAGTCAAAACTTGCAATTATAGAAAAGGATAGAAACAGAAGGAGAAGGGACAGGGGAAGAAGCTTAGGAGTGGGAACCCCAAAAGGTTTCTACCCAAGTGATGGACCCCATAGAAATAAAGGGCACCCCAAAATCCCTCTGCCCTTCATCCCTTTCCCCAATCCCTGAATTGCAAATAATAAAAGCCATTCATCAGTCAGCATTCCAGAGTGCCTGAGAGACAACAAAGGAGAGGGGAACCACAGCTTGGTATGGGTGCCTCCATCTCGAAGCTGGACCACCCGTTGTGAATTTAACTGATATGGGGAGGTTTGTGTGAACCCCGTCCTTATTCAGAATCAGATTGGGGTACTACATGCCTCCTCTAATAGGGAAGCCTTGCCCCCAACTCCTGTGGGGCAGCTCAACCATCCAGGTCACCCAGTTTCGGGGTGACACTCCCTTAAAGACTCCCAGTGTATATTCAGCCCCAGGAGAGAGCTGGAAGAGACTCAACATGGACTTTCTCTATCTCCCTTCTATCAAACATTGGTTATAGGCTCTTTTTATTGTTACAGAATAAAACTGTATTGGTAGACAACAAATATTAAATTTCCTGGGCAGCCCCAGAGAAGATATTCTTAGATTGGTCTCTCAAGTGAAGATCAAAGCCCCTATGTAGATGCTTAAGGGTTTTTCCCCCTTGGCATTTGACATAAGAATGCTAACTTAGATTCTTTTTTTTTTTAATTAAATATGTTATATTTTTCTAGATTACACGTTGATACAATTTTCAGTAATTTTTTTCTGACATTTTGTGATTCATGTTCTCTTCCTCCTTTCCATCCCTCCCCTCTCCCCATGATGATGGGTAATATGATATAAGCTATACATGTGTTATTATACAGTTCATATTTACATGTTCACCATATTGTGAAAGATGACACATATCTTTTACAGTAAAGAAAAATTCATGGAGGAAATAAAGTGAAAAATGGTATGCTTCAATCTGATTTTAGACTTCATTAGTTCCTTCTAGAGCAGTGGATAGTCTTTTTAATCATGAATCCCTAATAGTTGTCCTAGATCCTTGCATTGCTGATAATAGTTTTAGTCATTCACAGTTGAACATTGTATTTTATTGCTGTTACTGTGCACATTTTCTTTCTTCTGCTCACTTTATTTTGCATCACTTCATAGAAGTTATATAAGTCTTTCCAGGTTTTTTGTTACCATCTTGTTCATCATTTCTTATGGCTTGATAATATGCCATTACAATCATATACCACAACTTGTTCAGCCATTCTGCCTTGATGGATCAAAGGGTATGCAAAGTTTTATGGCCCTTTGGCTAACTTAGATTCTTTATTAGAGAGGACAATCAACTTTAAATGCAGAAAGATCCTAACAATAGGAGAAAGGCCTTAATTATTAATGTAGCTATGTATAATGTTTATGTGCACCTACTTGTTTCCCAGCAAGCAGTATCAGTTCATTTACATCCACCTGGGGAAGAATGGCACTTGTAATTACACAATTCTAAGAAGCAAACATATCCTCAAATGCATAATAAGAAGGTCATAGAAATCACAAACATGACACAGTTATAATTAAACAGTCCCTGTTAAGATAAATGTAATGAAGCTCTTCTAACTGCATGTTATAATCTGGAATATAGGCAGTTACCTTTATAAATATCTTATAAGCCTTTGTAATTGTGATACTGTATTCTTAATATACAATTGTGGGAAAAAACACATGTTTATTATAATATTTTGTGTCTTTAGGTTACGGGACGTGGCATCAAAGCTTTTAGCATTTCAACTAATAAATGAAGAAGGGGGAAACATAAAACGCCCTTCCATCGATGCTAACCTTCTCTCTAAAGTCACCAACTTGTTTATTGTGGAAAAACCTATTGATCTCAAATTGGATGACATGAAACAACCAATTATCAAGGTGAATCAAGTATCATTTCAATACCATCTGTTTATGTTGTATTGTTTCTTTGGGTTTTGTATGTCAGAGTAAAGTTATTCCTTACATCTCTTAAATTGTACACTGGTCAGATGGCATACTTTGTGTTTTCTTCCTGTGTGTCTTCATTTGGTAAGCTCAAATTAATCTTAATGTTACTTTAAGGAGATCATAATTTGAAAGGTATATCTGAAAAAAGTGATCTAATGCATTCTGAAAATACGTTTTATATAATAGATCAAGTGTGTAAGTACCTACCCTTTCAGAAATCAAAAGTTAATTCTATTTTATTTTAGCTTTATTTTCCATTATCATCTACTCTAGGTTTCTATTTTTTAAAATAGAGAATAGTAGTTTGCCTTTTACATGATTTTATTGGTTCTGAAACATATTTTGGTTTCATTATAACCCTAAATAATTTTTTATCTCTTATCAGTTAGTTATTTTAGATAGAGAATATTTCTAATGAGATCAAGATTGTGAATTTGACATCTGTATAGATCTATTAACTTTTCAGAGAAATTAATTTGTTCTGTAGTTAGAGACTGTATTTCTAATCATTTTGCTAGACTCAAAAAATCCTGGCAGAGCTCTGTAAGGTAAATGCCTAATAAACCATTCTTAATGGCACCATGGTATAAGTGTCATTAGGAGAGAATAGGACATAGAGAAGAAGTATTGTGGAGATAGAAACAATATTTGAGAAATAATTGTTTAAGTGAGAGTAAAGAACTGAACCTGACAGTGATGTTGTGAACCTTTGTGACTGGTGGATGGAGATGCCCTTGATAATTATAAAGAAGTTTGGAAGAGTGCAGGGAAACATAATATGACTTTTGCTTTGTACATGCTGAGTTTGAGATGACTTTAGGAAATGATAATTAAATCTCTTGGAACTCATGAGGTCACCCAATGAGAGAGTATGGTGAATGAAGGAGAGTTTCCAGGCAGAGTCTTCATGTACACTCACAGTTAACACCCAGTAAGTATCCCATAGATCCGTGTTGGTGAACCGATGACATGTGTGGGGGGCTGGGGGAGGAGCTGCTCCCCTCCCCCTCTCCACCATGCCTGAGGACATTTCTCCCATCACCCCCCTCTCTGCCCAGCAACCCAGTGGGAACACTTCTTCCCTCCCCTGTCTGGGGTAAGGGAGTGGCTCACATGCAGTGTGAGGGTTGCAGTTTGGGCACTCAGTCTCTAAAAGGTTCGCCATCACTGCCGTAGATCATAGATGATAAATAGTAAAGGAAAATAAGAAAGATCAATAGTACAGTAGGAGAAGACCTGGGAGAGACTACCAATACAAAAACCCTAGAGGAATATATATTCAGGAAGAGTGATCAAATATCAAATGCCAAAGAGGTCAAGAATGATGAGAATTGATGAGTCCTTTAAATATGGTATTTAAGCAATCTTTAACTTTGGAGAGATTTCATGCTGCTTAAATGATAAGATTGGAAGCCAGATTGCAGAGGATTCAAAATAGAATGAGAGTAGAGAAAGTGACTTCCTTAAAGAGTTTAACTATGAAGGGGAGGAGAGACCAGGACTATAGCTAAGCGGCAATGGTGAGATTTAGGGTTTTTTTTTTGTTGTTGTTTTTTTAAGATAAGGGAAATTTGGATGCGTTTGTAGTCAGTAGGAAGTATAGAAAGGGAAAGCATGAAGATCATATGGAGTGAGGAGAGTGTGAAGGAAGTAGAGGAATATGAGAAATTGGCCCTGGTTAGGATAAAAGTCACCCCTTCTTCAGAGACTGGAATAAAGAGGGTAATTGTGGGAGATGATGTCAAGGGTATGTCAAAATGTGGATAGTCAATTAATTTTCTTTAAGTTCAGAAAGAGATAGCAGTCCATTTTGAGAAAGTACTATTATAATGTGAGATGGGTAGAGGTTTTTAAAAATTTCTTTTAAAAAATTATGCTTTTGGGGCAGCTGGGTAGCTCAGTGGATTGAGAGTCAGGCCTAGAGATGGGAGGTCCTAGGTTCAAATCCAGCCTCAGACACTTCCCAGCTGTGTGACCCTGGGCAAGTCACTTGACCCCCATTGCCCATTCTTACCACTCTTCCACTTAGGAGCCAATACACAGAAGTTAAGGGCTTAAAAAAAATTATGGTTTTGTTGATACTCTTTGTTTTGCACATCATTTATATTTCCTCCTGTATTCATATTCTTCTCCCTTTTCAGAGGTATACCCTTTATAGTAAAGATTTTCCTTTTCAAAGGGGAGAAGAAATAAATTCGCAAACCAATCAAAATATTGAATATTATGCATACAAGATTCCATACCATTGGATTCCTGTCACTTTAGAGGAAGAGGGGAATCAATCTTGACTTCTTTAGGTCCATGCTTATTCTTTATAATTTAAAGTATTCTATTAAAATTGGTTTATAGTTGTTGATTTTTCCACTTACATTGTTATAGTCATTGTGTATATAATTTTCATAGCTTTGCTTAAGTTCATATTAGTTTTTTTGTGCTTCTCTGTATTCATCGTATTTATTGTTTCTTATAGCAAAGTGATATTCTATTGCATTCATGTTCCACAATTATTTTAGTCATTTTCCAATTGATGGGGATTTGCTTTAATTCCAATTCTTTGTTACCATAGGAAGTACTATTATAAATATTTTAGTGTATATGTAAAGTGAGTTATTAAGCTTAAAAATCTATACTCATCTAGTTTTGGTGATGATTACTATCATTGAAAGTCAGAATATAGTGCCATCTCTATTAATATAACCTCTGTGAATTAAACTTCTTTTTAAGGAAGTAGGTTCAAAAACTTCTCATAAATAACACTTAATCCAGTTTTCTGCACTCAAAGATGCATGCAAAAATATTTCTAAATTCATTTTTGGGGGGCTGCTCTCATTTTAGGGTAAAGAAGGTAAATCCTAGCTAATTTCAAATTTTCAGTTTGTCTCCCCTTTTTTACCTCTTTCTGTCTCACTGGTAAGTCTATATACTACTAATTTAAAAACCCATCCTTCCTATAAAAGCTTGGAAAAATGTGATGTTATTATTTTTATAGTCACACTAGACCTACCCCATAGATAAATAAATAACCTCCCTTTGATCCTCTGGGAAAGAGTTATAAGAATAGGCATTCCATGGTCTCTTCCTCAGCCCAGATAGTTGCCAGGACTTTGGAGAGGACAAATCAGGGCTGGATAATCCTATATCATTTCTATTTCTAATAGTGAAGTTTCTGGTGAAAAAAAAATGCAAGATACAGCATGCATTATTTTTGAAAAAAGTATTACTATAACTTAGATTAGGATTTTCTAGCCAAATAATGTCAGTTATTGATACTGTTAAGTGAAATAGACATTTGGAAGATAAGCAGAGGGAAGAAGCATAATGTTGTTTTGTCTTGGATCAAAAAGTTAGAACCATTGCTCTATGACTTAGTACAGCATAATATAAAAATGTAGGGGGCAGCTGGGTAGCTCAGTGGATTGAGAGCCAGGCCTAGAGATAGGAGGTCCTAGGTTAAAATCTGACCGCAGACACTTCCCAGCTGTGTGACCCTGGGCAAGTCATTTGACCCCCATTGCCTACCCTTACCACTCTTCTGCCTTGGAGCCAAAACACAGTATTTAAAAAAAAATGTAATGTTTAACATTTTCTGTAATTTAGTACTCAATAAAATAAACATGAAATTGAGTGACTCAGGAGAAAAGTAGATTTTGAAAATTTTTTGGTTATGGAATAATTGTTTAGCTTGTCTTTTAGAATTTTATATATATGTTTGTAAAAATGTAAAAAAATTTTTGTTCTTAGGTGGAGGCTGTTGAAAAATTGTATGAAGTCTTTACTTCAGATGTTGATCTACCTTTGAAGAAGTCAGCTTTAGATCAATTAGTTATAATTTTTCAAGGTAACTCAATCTTGGGGAAAATTATTCACAAAATTCTGGTAAATTTAATTTTGTATTTCTGTTGTCTGGAATATTATTCTTTCCATTTCTAAATCATTTAATTAATCTTCTAATATTGTAGTGCTGTTTGGGTACTAGAGTGTGCATTTTATAAACTTGATTGGAATATTCGGTTTCTATTTTACCATAAGATATGCGGAGAGTTTGATCACATCATCTATTCCTAAGTAGATATACAGGAAATAATAGTAGTTGATGATTTTTAAAAAACTTTACCTTCTGTCTTGGAATCAGTACTAAGTATTGGTTCCAAGGAAGAAGAGTGGTAAGGCCTGGGCTACTGGGGTTAAGTGACTTGCCTTTGGTCATGCAGTTAGGAAGTGGCTGAGGCTAGATTTGAACTTCCTGTCTCTAGGCCTGGCTCTCAGTCCACGGAGCCACCTAATTGTCCCAGTTGATGATTTTTATGAATTGATTTTGAGACAGTTAAGAAGATTTTTTTCTTTAGCTTAATTGTTAAAGAACAATTGTCATTATGTAACTATTTTCTCTTCTTTCATATTAGATATTACTAATTACTTTGCATTTACTTCACTCCTGTCTCTAGAGAATAATTCTTCAGTACTGGTAAAAGTTGGTATCATTATTTAGAATGTTTCTAAGGAAGATTCTAATCCTAGGAATAAATTAATTGCTTCATGCATTTAATGACAATTATGAAATTCTGAAGCTCAATCTGTTCATTTGTATTATAGATCTAGAGCTGGGAGGGACCTCAGAGGCCATCTAATCCAACCCTTTCACTTTACAGCTGAGGAAACTGAGGCCCAGGGAAGTTATGTTACTTGGCTAAGGTCACACAAGTAGTAAGCAGAGGTAGGATTTTAATCCAGGCCTTCTGGTTCCAGAGCTAGTGCTCTTTCCATTGTACTACACCATTTCTGTAGTCACTACCTATTAATGCTTCATTAAAGTAGAAGTACTAGAACATTCTGTCAGGAAAAACTAAGGTAATATTACCATCATGTATTTTTTTTAGTTGATGAGATCTCCTAAAGAAGATAAATTCTTCTCCAGCTTGCAAAATTAATTATTTAAAAGCAACTAAAATTTCCAGCTTTAGTAATAGGCCATAACATTATACCAATATGTTAACCATATCTATCAATACTTAGAATGTCAGTTTTTGCTTATTCATTGGTCAGTTATCTAATTGTTGAATTTTTTTAGATTTTATTTTCTATTTTCTATTATGCCCTAACAAAGTAGGTAAAACAATGTCTCTGAATGCATATTTTTTGGAATTTTGACAAAAATCTAAATTCTGGTTTATGCCTTAAGATCTAGGGATGTATGTTTCCAGAGAGAGCACTAATAAACGCTAATGGCAGTTTGAATCATACTTTAAAAATTTTTCGTTATCTCTTTCACTTTGTGCTTTCTTTTGCAACATGGTTGATATGAAAATATGTTTGGCATAACTTCATATGTATAATTGAAATCAAATTGTTTGCCTTTTCAAGGAGAGAGGAAGGAAGGAGGAGGAAAGGAGGATCACAAGAGGGAATTTGGAACTCAAAATTTTTAAAAATGATTGTTAAACATTTTTTTGCATATAATTAGGGAATATTTAATTAAATAAGGAAAAATAATTAAAGGATTTATAGGGATGTATAGGTTTGGGGTAGGGGATGCGGCATGTTAAGAAGTTAATTGAAATTATGGCACTAGTTTATATTTAATCTATACAAGGTATTCTTCACCTAGAGTCTGTGAACTTGTTCTTTTTAATATTTGGAAATCTGTACTTAAACATAATTGTTTTCTTTTGTAATTCCATTTATTTATGCATCCATAAACATTCTTCTCAGAGGGAGTATATACTTCACAAGGCTCAAAAAATGACACAAAGAAGTTAAAGTGCCTTTGATTTAGACATATTCCAAACTCTGGAACTTGGCTTAATTCCCGGTTTAGAACAGTTAGTTACATGATAATCTTTAGCAATTTTTGGCCAGTTTTGTAATCCTAAGGTTGCACTAAAAGCCAGGAATTAGGAGACAAATATAGCTGCCATTCTGTGAATATATTTAGTGAGACAGGGCTACTCTATAACAATGTAAAAGCATACATTTTGTAAATATTTGTAACATTCAGTTACATTATCCTTATTAGCAATTGTATCTTAAATAGTAATTCAAACTACTAAAGACTGTTAAAATAAAAGATTTCCAGAAATAGCAAGGGCCTGAATAGCATCATGAAATAGGCCAACAAAATGTCCCCATGCATAGATGAAATATATTAGGAGTGGGGAATAGGCAACAAAAATACATACTGGAAAAACTAGGAATAAGACATTTCTTTTCTCTGAAAAACATACTTAATAGTGATGATAGAAACATTTACAAGTTTCAAAAAGAACTCAGTAGTTCCATATGAAAATTATTTTTGTTAAATATTAAAATTTTAACTTAATATTTATTTTTTTATTTTTTATTTATTTATTTTTACATGATTCATGTTTTTACTTTCCCCTTCAACCCCCTTTCACCATCCCCCCCAGCCAATGTGCATTTTCACTGGTTTTAACATGTACTACTTATCAAGACCTATTTCCATATTATTGATAGTTGCATTTTTGTGGTTGTTTCGAGTCTGTATCCCCAATCATGTCTGCATCAACCCATGTGTTCAAGCAGTTGTTTTTCTTCTGTGTTTCCACTCCTGTAGTTCTTCCTCTGAATGTGGGTAGCGTTCTTTTCCATAAATCCCTCAGAATTGTCCTGGGTCATCGCATTGCTGCTAGTACAGAAGTCCATTACATTCGATTTTACCACAGTATATCAGTCTCTGTGTACAATGTTCTTCTGGCTCTGCTCCTTTCACTCTGCATCAATTCCTGGAGGTCTTTCCAGTTCACATGAAATTCCTCCAGTTTATTATTCCTTTAGCACAATAGTATTCCATCACCAGCATATACCACAATTTGTTCAGCCATTCCCCAATTGAAGGGCATGCCCTCGTTTAACTTAATTTTTAAATAGCTACAGTGTCTTTATATTATTCTCTAGTCTTACAATTTTGTTTTCCATAATAAAAATATTTAAGCCTTGCATTTGAAAAATCTTTCTCTTAAGAACTCAAATAAACAAAGCATTTTAAAAGAGGAATTTAACTTTATTCCTTTGAAAAAATGCTATAATAAAATGTCTAGAACATTAAGTTAAGTTAAATAATGAGTCAAAGACTTATTAAATTCTGAATAGAATAGTATCTTAGACTTATTTTTATAGCATGTTGCATTTTTATAATTTTCCCTTCTTTTACAGATATCAAAATGCATAATGTGTTGAACAAGATGGATTTAATTGACAGTATGTTTTCTGTTTTAAATAAATGTGTAAGAGAAGATGGCCAAGTAAGTTTCCATCTACCACCATTTCTAAACTTTGCTTTCAGTTCCCTCAAAACCCTGAGCCATAAAAGCCCAGCAAAATTGCATTTTTCCAGATAGTCATTACTTTATTAATGAGATTTTACTGCCAGATATAATTGAATATTGGCTATCATTTAGCTTTGAATCTGAGAACAAACCTATAATTAATTATATTGGCCTCATTTTAAAAAATTCTTAAGTAACATTTATTTACATTTCTTTTACTCTTAGGGCAGCCATGTAGTTCAGTTGATAAGAATGCTAGACCTGGAGCCAGGAAGACTTCTCTTTCTGACTTCAAGTCCGGCCTCTTATACTTACTACTCTGGACAAGTCATTTAACCTGGTTTCCTAATATTCCTCATCTATAAAATGAGATGAAGAAGGAAGTGGTAAGATAATCCAGTACCTTTGCTAAGAGAACCCCAAATGCATTTATGAAGAGTTGGACATGACCAAAAAAATGACTAAACAACAAATTTACTCTTAGTTTTTTTAACCCCTTATTTTGTGTCTTAGAATCAGTACTATATATTGGTTCCAAGGCAGGAGAGTGGTGGTAATGTTTAAGACAATGAAGTTTAAGTGACTTGTCCAGGATCTCACAGGTAGGAAGTTCTATATTAGAACTCAGGACCTCCCATCTCTTGGTCTGGTTCTCTGTACACTAAGCCTCTTGGCTACCCTGTTACTCTTAGTTTTTATGAAAAAACCTATAGTAAGTAATACTAAAATAGCTTATTTTCTCATATTAGAATATATAAAAACAACATTATTTTGTTTTTTTATTCTTGATTAGGAAGTGGAATGTATGATATTACCGTGCCTTACAATCATAAGAAAACTTCTGACTATCGATTCAGTTAAACGTCTGTCTCTTTCACAGGAGACCTCTACCTTCTTCCTGTTATTCAGAGGTGAAAAAAGCTCTTATTAGTAATGTAATATGTTTATTGGTTGGAGAGAATTATTTATTTTGAGTTTAATAACCATTTTCCTTTTTATATATATCTATGTATATGCATGTTTATATGATACACATGCACTTATTGATTGACAAATGTATAAACTATGTCTATATATTTGTGTACATAATATATGTGTATATCTACATCTGTATTAAAAAGGAGAAATAGTTGTTAAACCCCTAATATTTAGAAATGCCTGATTTTCTATAAAGCTTTAAAATATATCGGTACATTTTGGTAATGACATATTGTACTGTATGAATTTTTCTTTTCTAATCCCATTACTCAGTTCAGTACTTTTAGTGTGTTGACCTTTGATCTATTAAAAGCTGTACCTCATGAGGATATTTTATACCCTTTGTACATGTGCCATCTGGTGTCCTGACATTTAAGTAGAGTCCATGCATATAAAGAGACACCACTGCAGCTGCTGTTACTACATCTCTTCTGTGACCCATTGTTTGTTTTGTTTCTGTCATCAGATCCTGTATCCTCTAGTGGCTTATTATCTCATTAGGCAAGCATTAGTATCACATATCCCCACCTGTAAAACTGGGAGTTTGTATGCCTTTCAGAATCATCAGTGGAGACTAATTAATCTTTGTAAAATGCTAGTCAAGTTCCATAGCTTCTGTTCTTTCATTTATCCTAATTTTGATAGTTTAATGGAGGAGGAAATCCATAGTCACTTTTGAATAGTTAACCTAATATCTTTAGCTGTCAATTTAGTCATCTCCTGAACCTTAATTTTATAATATTCTTTTTTTTTGGACAGATTAGGTCAGTATATTCTATTTATATTTATTTTGATCTTGGGCAAATCACTAGTCTTTTTTGGGACTTACTTTTCCTCTCTATAAAACAAGAGGATTGGACTGCATGACCTCTAAGGTCCCCTCCTTCCAGTTATTCCTGTGCCTCTAAGATTCATTTGACAAGCAGTTAATGAGTACCTACTATGTGCCAGGTGCTGTGCTAGGCATTGGGGAAACAAGTACAAAAAAGAAACAGTCTCAGACCAGGCACTTATTGCAAGGTATGCTGATAAGAAAAAAAATCCAAAGAAATGCTAAATTTTTTGTTTTGGCCTAAGAGAGTACACTGACATCTAGTTGAGTTTTTTCTTTTTTTTTTTTTTAATTTTAAACCCTTAATTTCTGTGTATTGACTTATAGGTGGAAGATTGGTAAGGGTAGGCAATGGGGGTCAAGTGACTTGCCCAGGGTCACACAGCTGGGAAGTGTCCGAGGCCGGATTTGAACCTAGGATCTCCTGTCTCTAGGCCTGGCTCTCAATCCACTGAGATACCCAGCTGCCCCTTACACTGACATCTAGGAAAGAAAAGGTCCTTTTGTGGGGTATCATCCCTCATTTAAACCCTGTAGATGGGGAAGGAGAATGCTCTAGGAATAGAGTAGCCCCTGTGCAAAGGCAGAGAAACAGGAGACGAAATGACCTATATGTGAAATAGCAAGTAGGCTAATTTGATTGCCTGGTCAAATCAGGGTTCAGACACACTAATATATTCCACAGCAATTTTTTCCCCTTATATTTGTACATTTCCTGAACATCCAAAAAATTGATCAATTATATAATCTTTATAGTGTGTATCTTCATTTCAGATTCAAAGATTAATATGTATGTGTAAGATATTTTCTTATAACTAAAATATTTGATAGAAAATTTTGTTTTTTGACTCTTTAGTTGCTTTGATATTCCAAAAGGATTCTGCCATTGTGACTGAAGTGGCAGCATTATTCTGTCTTCTTCTGTTTGATGAAGTATCACGAATGGACATATGGTATGTTATAAAAATTTAACAGCACCTACTTATCTGTGTTTTCTTCTCTAACTTTATTGTAAAAGAATTGGAGATATTTGTGATTTCATGTCTATAAGGGTCAATCTTTAGGAAGCTTAATCAGTAGTGATTTTTGGTTCATGAAAGAGGCTCAAAAAGGCTTTACTTACTCCTAATTTTCTTCTCTGTTAATTTGCCATACTTCCAGAAATTCCCACTATTACTTTCCAGAAGATCCTATTTCAATATTTAAGTATGTTTCTAGGCAGAGTTAATAGCCTTTAGCACCTACAGACATATTTTAATTTATCACATGTTAATATTAGAATAGGACTTTTGGGAATGGAGCATGAACTTTTGGGAATGAAGCATTATTTAACACTTACTTTGAAGAGTATGCTAATTCAGATATAGGAATTTGTGAGGCAGAATTATTGAGAAAATTTTCAAAATGCAAATTGTTTATAGAGTTGTACAATCTATTTGACCTAGAAAACCTCACTTACTTGGATTTGTACAATACTGGACTTAACTGAATTTTACATAGGTAGGGTAGTATTTTTTTGGAGGTTTTTAAAGTGTTGCAGAATTGTATTTGTGTCATTTCAATGAAGTTCCAGTATCTAGATTTCCTCCACTTGTTAATGTATATCAGCTACTCATATTAGAATACTACTGGGGGCAATGAGTGGTTTCTTACCCAAAGTAAAAAAGCTAGCACATTAGAGGAATGACTTAGGCTAAATCTTCCTGATCTTAAGGCCAACCCTCTCCAGTGTCACTATATTTATATAATGTATAATTGACTTGAATAATACTGGCCTTGTAGTAAGAAAGTCTTAATCTCAGCTTTAATTCTTCTACTTACTAGCTTTTTGACAATAGGCAAGTCATATAATCACACTTAGCCTAAGTTTATTCACTTGTAAAAAGGAAAGAATAATGCCAATACTACATATCTCTCAGTACTGTTATGAAGGAATAGATTATAAATTGTACACCACTATAGATTTTTTTTAAACCCTTATCTTCCATCTTGGAGTCAATACTGTGTATTGGCTTCAAGGCAGAAGAGTGGTAAGGGCTAGGAAAGGGTGTTAAGTGACTTGCCCAGGGTCACACAGCTTGGAAAATGTCTGAGGCCAGATTTGAATCTAGGACCTCCTGTCTCTAGGTCTGGCTCAATCCTCTGAGTTACTTGGCTGCCCCCTCTATAGATTTTTAAAAAAGACTTTAAAAGTAGTAGATTTTTCTTACCGAATAATGAATAGTTCTTTCTAATATATAGCATTTTAGGTAGTTTCATTTATCAGAAAGTTTCTATTACTAAAAACTTTTAAGGACAATAAATATACTTTCTAATGAACATTGATGAGGACATAGAGTAGGACCATTTAAGCAGTAGTAGTTTCCTCTACATTTTTGAGTGGGCAAATAGCACCAAGCAGCATACTTCACTTGAAAACAAGCATCTTTTCAAATGAATGCTTTGCCCAGGATATTAGGATTTGTCTAATATTTTGGAGTTACATGGTCTATGCTTTTGTTTTTTTCATTTCTTTAGCATGTATACTAGTAAGATTGTCAAATTACTATGCTGACTAGTGCTTCATATGATTCCATCTTGAGATTAGATCATAGAATTGGAAAGAACTTTAGAGGTTATTTAATATAAACCTTCCATTTCATAGATAAAGAAACTGAATCCCAGAGTTAGTTGACTTGCCCACAGTCATATACTTAATTACTAGCAGTGTTAAGACATTAAAATCCAGTTCTTCTGACTCTTAATCTAATCCTCTTAAAAATTTGCTGGGAGGCAAGGAGAAATACAGATCTCAACAATTCAGAGTCTGATTACCTTATTCATATGCCTTCCACCATCACCTCTTTTTATTAGCAGTAAATCAATAATCAATTTTGTTTTTCCAAATAATATTGTATGTTGTCTGTTGAAATTTAGTTTTATCTTTTGTTTTGCTTGGTATTGCATATTTAGCTATTATCAGCTGTAATTTAACCCCCTCCTTTAAAAAATTGCTTGTGAAATTTAAAATCATTAAACATTTCAAAACTAATTGTATGCCTTTACATTTCATCTAAATGTGTTTTTACAAATAGAATAAACTTTGAAAAAAGCTATTAAGGTTTAGGATTAGTTGGCAGAATTAAACTCACATGTATTATTCATCTTTATTTAGACCATAGTTGCTTAAGCATGGTAGATGTTCAGTAAGTACTTATTGAATGTTGCTGTTGAATTTACTCTTGTTGATATTAAAAGATCCTTGCCTAGATCCTGGTTGTGACCATGCTAGGAAATACCTTATTACTTTCAGTCCACTAGGAAAACATATTACTGTGTCTGAGGTACAATTAATTAGTAATTGGTAAGCTGAAAGAAATTCTTATTAACTAGCACCAATGAACATTTATTATTAGCAAGATTATTCTCTGGGATTGAACATAATAATTTAAAAATGTAGTCTCTTACTTTTCTGCCTTGGAACTGTTATAAGGATTATTGATCCTTATAGATTATTGGTATTGGTATAGGTATTTCCAATACCTGGGCCCTGAGTGGATAGGCTATTGTTTGACTATTGAGAAAGATGGCTTCTGTAAACAGTACATAAAGAAAACTGGCTCAGGCCAGTTATGTAAAATATATTTATTGTTTGTATAAAAATTTTAGAAGAGATAATAAAAAGAAAGCAGGTAGAAATATAATTCTTATAATTATGTAGATTCCTATGCTAATAAAATCTTACTATAACCACCCCACGAATCTGGTCTGCAAAGACTGTCTTCACCTTCGACTGAGTCAAAGCTCTTCCTATTCTGTCTAAAAAAACCTGAAACCTTATCTATCTATCCTATTCTAGTTATAACCTTATAAACAAGAAGAATAAATCAGGTTTTCCTTCCCTGTTGCTCAAATGTAATTTCCATTTGGTCAGAGATTTTACTACCTTCTCCACTCAACCTGTTGGAGCAGTCACGAGTACTGCACCCAACAAACTCCTTGTCTTCTCTGACTGGATAAGATGGATTATTCTCAAGATGTAAATTCACTAAGATTTTCCAACCTTGCAGAGTTGCTCTGTGGACCACCTTCCTTGAACATGGTCAGCCCAAAGTGAGCAGTTATCAACTGCCTTTCTCAAAGCTCCTTGAGAAAGTTCTCTCCCATTAATCATCCCTGAGATTCCATTCAGATTTTTTTTTAATTAAAAAAAATTTTTTTTAAACTCTTCCTTTCCATCTTGGAGTCAATACTGTGTTGTGTATGGGCACCAAGGCAGAAGAGTGGTAAGGGTAGGCAATGGGGGTCAAGTGACTTGCCCAGGGTCACACAGCTGGGAAGTGTCTGAGGTCAGATTTGAACCTAGGACCTCCTGTCTCTCGGCCTGGCTCTCAATTCCCTGAGCTACCCAGCTGCCCTCTCCATTCAGATTTAAAGAAACTCAACTTATTAATCTCTCTGATGTATTTATAAATAAATTATGCTACCTTACTCTATTTCCTTATGAACTTTTACTTAATTAACAAATATTTCTCTACAGAACCAATATATCTAAGATGGAAAGAAAGGGTATTAAAAAATAGGGGCTCTTCTTAAAGATGGATTTCTTACATGTACTGTACAACTTTTAGACTAGTCAAGATCTAGCCTGACTTGATATTCTCACTGTTACAAATACTATGTTCACTGATATAGATATCTGTTTATCATTATTATCATCAAAAAATGCATCACCACATAGCCAATCTGGTGATGAACCTCTCTGCACCTAGCTAGCTTCCTCTTCCTCCTAGGTCAAAAGACACATAGTCCATCAGTGGAAGTGATTTCAAAACCTCTTACATCTTAATAAACTTCCCAGAGCTCATACTTTATTTGTCTAGATTCAAGACCTTCAGATTCACCTTCACAATATGGTTAGGCATTAGAAGAAGACTTTAGTAGAGGTAGGTAAAAGAAAAAATGATGCCTTTAGTTGAATTGGTGTTTTAATACAGTATTATTTTACTGGAAATATAGAGAACTTGAAAAGGGAAGTGTGGCAACAATTATTTATTAGTTTAAAAGTAAGAAGACTTGATTTCTTGACCTAGCTTTTTTTCTCACTAGAATGTGCCCTAGCAAGTCACTTTTACATTTATGAGCCTTTGTTTTCTCACCTTTCAGGGAAATGTACCAGGTTTCCTTCATAAAATTGTTGTGATAATTAACTAGGATTATGTAAGGGAAAGTACTTTGAAAAGGACTACTCAAATCTAAGATATTTGTAGCAATGATAGCATTATTAATGTTATTTCCTTTTTTTTACAAAAATAAAAATAATATGTTTACTAATTCCTCCTGGAATTGGGTATCCTTTTTTGTGTGATAATTTTAAAATTTAATTGTGCATACTAAAAATGTTTTGAAAGTTATTTAATTTGATAGCAATATTTTAATGCCAATAGTATTGATGAGTCTTACTAACTAGCCATGTTTTAATAGACTTTTACTACATGTACTTATATTAGAGGAATCATAATTGTGACTGCTAAGTATGTTTTAGTTTATATAATTATTTTTTTAAGTTTATTTATTAATTAATTTAGAATATTTTTCCATGGTTACATGAATTATGTTCTTTCATTCCCCTCCTCCCAGCTCCCTCCCATAGCCAATGAGGAATTCCATTGGGTTTTACATGCTTCATTGATCATTAGTTTATATAATTCTAAGTAGTGTTATTTTGGGTTTCTGTTTCCCTAAATTATAAAATACTCAAGTTGTTATGTCAAGGTGATATAATTTATGCTGATGAAGCTTTGAAAAAATGTTATACAACATTGTATTTAATATTTCCTTCATTTTTCATTTCTCCTTTTGAAACAGGTCTGATACTATATCCAGTATATCAACTGTAACTCCAACCTTTAGCTTACCAGTGTCAGTGATTAGGCGGTAAGGACTTTATTACTTTCATTTTTTTAAAGGGTAAAACATGATTTTATTAGGGAAAAATTAAATATGAATGTTTTCTTTATAATTGTTTATTTTGCTGAGAAATTTGGTGTAAGAGAGATCACTTTAAGCATTAAAACAAGTTTTATGGAGAAAGTGGCACTAAATTTGGGCCTTAAAGAAAGGGAAAGTATTTCAAAGAATCATAAAATCTCAGAAATAAGAAGTAGCTCAATGGCACCTGAAGAGGAACCTAATTTATAGCATTACTAAGCAATCTTTCTCCAGTCTTGACTTGAACCTCTAAGGAGGGATAGTCCAGTATCTTTGGAGGCAGTCCATTCTATTTTTAGGTAGTCCTGATTCTTAAGAAATTTTAAAATTTTATTATTTTTACCAATTACATGTAATAACAAATTTCCACATAAGTTTTCTGAAGTTATATGATCCAAAGTGTCTCCCTCCCTTCTTCCCTTCCCCTTTTCAGAGTTGGCAAGCAATTCAATCTGGTCTGTAGATGTATTATCATGCAAAACATATTTCCTTATTATTCTGTTAAGAAATTAAAAAAAATTGAGCCAAAATCTAGCTCTACACTTTCTGCTTCTATAATCTTTAGATTCTGCTCTTTAGAATCAAGAAGAGAAAGACAAATATCTCTTCTATATAATAAACAATCCTTCAAATACTTGAAGAAGGCTATCAATTATTCTCTTTTTCTGACTGACTATGCCTATTTTCTTCAACTAATCTAAATGACGTATGATCTTCAGGCCTTCACCATTCTGGTCATGCCCCTATGGATTTCCTTCATATTATCACTATCCTTTGTAAAATGGAGGAGAACATTCTAACCCTGGGAATTGGTTGAGGAAAAAAGTATTGGTAATCTTCTAGTTAACCAGGCTTGTAACTTTGAATGCATCTCTGACTCTTCTGCCCCTCTTTTGTTTTAGACACATCCAATTAATTGCAAGTTATATTGATTTTACTTTAGCACTGTCACTCACACTATCACCTGTCTGTTAAGAAGTGGTTAGCTTTTTCATCTTTGGTCCTATAGAATCAGGGTTGGTTATTGCATTGATTAAAGTTCTTAAGTCTCAAATATTTTGTTTTTACAATGTTATTGTAATTGTATGAATTGTTTTTCTGACTTCACTCTGTTCATATGAGTCAAACTAGTTTTTTCTAAAATCAATCCTTTCATTATTTTCTGAAGCACAATAGTATTTTATCACATTCATATATTATAATTTTTTCAACCATTTCTCAATTGACAGGCATTCTTTTAATATCTAGTTTGTTGGAGGGTGACTCACAAAGACTGTATAATAATTTGGATTGTGCTAATACAAAGTAACAAGCTAGGGAAAATGAAATGTTTTCTAAAGTAATGAAGTAAGATCTCTGAGGAAAAAGTTTTGAAAAGGTAAGAACAATCATAATCTCTTCTAGGAGGATAGATGGTGGAGAAAGGAAAGGAAAACCACTGACCCCCAAAAGTTAGGTAATAAATAAGACACTCTTCCTATGGAGAGAAGGCCTATACCCACCATGTAGAAAACTTCTCCTTTTTGCCCTAAGCAATGATAAAATTTGGATTTATGAGTACTTTCAGGAAAGAGGCTATCCAATTATAGCTAGAAGAAAAGACAATACAATAGGGCTCCTGTATCCACTGATTTATTGTCCACTGGTTCAATTACTCTGGGATAACCACAGCAAAATGGCTTTAACCGAGACAGAGTTACATACTCATCAGATTCACTCTTCTAGAGTCCTCAAAGATCGATGACAAGACAAAAAGTTAGAATGACTGGTGATGGCCCAGGATGCAGTAGATGATTTTGGCATCTTTGATGTCTGATCCAGCTCTAAGCTCTCCACAGTGTCTGTAGCCTTTGGAATAAATTGTTCTAATCTGCCCATCCCACTGTGGGATGTCTTCACATGCTTGGGGATAGACACCCCACTAACTAACCAACCAGTTTGTGGCCCATTGGTTTTCCTAAGTTTGGTTTAACCCATCAGCCTATATAGTTTACTAGGTTGTGTCTGCTGTGCATGCTATAGCTTCTTGGAGCCACAGGCGAGAGCTGAGTGCTAGGTGGACCCCAAGGGTGGGTGAGCAGTTAGCCCTCATTCCAGAGTTGCTTACCTTCCCTGAATACCCTAAGAGAATACAGTTCTATATAATATTGCATAACATACTTTATTACTATTATATTTAATGTTGTTAATGTCTTACTATATATTTATCAATTAAATTTTATTATACATATGTATGTCAAGTAAATTACATTATAGATAGGATCAGCAGGTGTTCAATTTTATCTTTTTTTTCAGTCATCCATGATGGGTCTTGAAACATATACTCTGAGGATACAGGGCCCTACTGTACTTGTGGTAGTTGATTGTTCTCTGATGTGGGATATGAAGTCAATTGACTTGACCTGAGGTAAAGAATAGAGGGCTTTGGTTTTGTTTTGTTTTAAAATCTGGGATATATATTCAAGATTTGAATACTTGCTGAAGAAGATAATCAGGACAATAAAAAAAATGGAATCCAAGACAAGGGATTGGTTTAAGAAACTGGGGATATCCAACTTAGAGAAGAAAAGACTTAGTAACAATTTAAATATTTGAAAGGCTATCTTGTAGAGCAGGGATTAGACTTAACTACAGAGGACAAAACTTTGAATGTTGACTGGAAATGTAGAAGGGAGATTTAGGCTTCTTTAGGAAAAATTTCCTAAGAAGGAAAGAAAGAAGCTTTTATTAAGTACTTATATGTTCTAAGTGCTGGTGATACACATGTAAGCAAAAAAGAAAGTGCTTATTCTGTAGGAGTTTAAATTGTAATGGGAGATGAAAATACACAAAAGGAACAGAAAATGGAGGGAGAAGGGAGTCTAGATAGAATACTGGAGCCAGGAACCGGGACGGTTAGGAGGAGCTTGAAGATTAGCCTGAGTCATTCCATAAAATGGAGGCTCTAGGGGGAAGTCATTAGTTGGAGGAGGCTTGCCTTTCAGAGACATGTTCTAGGCCACTATTGGCAAACATTTTAAAGATCACATGCCCAAACTGCACCTTCAAGCTGCCTGTGAGCCCCCTGCGTTACTCCAGACAGCAGAGGGAGGAAGTGCTCGCATTAGGCTGCTGGGTGGAGTGATGGGACATATGAACATTATTGCCAGGCACTGTGGAGATGGGGAGGGGAGCAGCCCCTCTGTCACACTGTGGTGTGAGTGCCATGCCTTCACCAACATGGTCCAGAAGGCCACAGGAGTGAATGATATTTCAGGATGATGAGATCCTAGCAAAAAAGGGAGCTTCAGGATGGTATCACATGATTTAGAGTCTGAAAGCCAGTAATAGGACTGGGAAGGAAATGCAGACCAAGTTGGACTTCTCTGGAGAGTGGAGACTTTAGGAATAACTTAACCAGTGGAAGTTCCAAGTTATAAGGAATACAGCTGTCCAGAAAGTGAAATGTGCTACCTTAGAAAGTAATGGGTTCTCAGCCCCAAAAAAGGTAATGGGTTCCTTCTCGATAGATATATGTCCATTTTATAGGGGATATTTTAGAGGAGATTTCTTTTAAAGTAATAGATCAAGTGTCCCTGGGCAAGTCACTTGACCCCCATTGCCTAGCCCTTACCACTCTTCTGCCTTGGAGCAATACAAAGTATTGACTCTAAGACAGAAAGTAAGGGTTTAAAAAAAGGTAAAGTAATACATCAAAGAATCGATGAACAAGTCTATATTAAAGATTGTGTCCCAGTCATGTTTCATATTAGGCAGAAAGAAAAGTTTCTGTTGTTGATATACTATCATGGGAGTTAACATGTACATATGTAGGTAGAAACGAAATAGGTAATTCAATTAAATTTAATTCAGTAAAAGTTTGTTAAGCAACTGCTATGTGCCAAGCACTGTTCTAAGTGCTAGGGATATAAATAAAGATAGTCCATACCCTCAAGGAGCTACAATATAATGGGGGAAGACAGCATATTAGTTGGAAAGCAGAGCAGAGGTTGACACCAGGGAGTAAGCTGGTGTGTGGCATCATGTTCCATAGAGTACAAATAAAAGATAAAAGGTAATTTTGGTGGTGATAGAGTATTAGCAGCTTGGGGGA
Organism: Gracilinanus agilis; assembly: GCF_016433145.1. Taxonomy (NCBI): domain Eukaryota; kingdom Metazoa; phylum Chordata; class Mammalia; order Didelphimorphia; family Didelphidae; genus Gracilinanus; species Gracilinanus agilis. The sequence continues at coordinate 571,918,692 of NC_058130.1, read as the reverse complement.
TTAGGAAAGACCTCATATAACATGTGGCATTTGCTTTGAAGGAAGCTGGGAATTCTTGGAGGCATAGGTAAAGAAAGTATATATTCCTGCCATGAAGACCACATGTGCAAAGGCACTGAGTTGGCATCTTATACTTGGTTTACAGAAAGAAGGCATTCGACAAGACTGTAGAGTATATGAAGGGAAGGAATGCATAGATAGTCTATATGAAAAGATAGTCTGTAGCTAGGCTCTGAAGTTCTTTACTGATGATTTCCAGATACATACACACAGAGATAGAGTAAATAGGGGTGAGTGGTAAGATAGTTGGCAAGGAAGAGAAGTCCAGAAAGTCAAGTTTGAGTGAAATGAAGCTATCCTGGAACAATAATCTTAGGCATTCGTCACTTGGGATATTGGGGAGAGGTATCAGTAGCATTTAAATCTCTTCATAACCTGGGCCCAATCTATATTTCTAGCCACATAGATAGATAGATAGATAGATAGATAGATAGATAGATAGATAGATAGATAGATAGATAGATAGATAGATAGATATAATATAATATATTACATCCCATCAGGAACATGATGGTCCAGCCAAACTTGCCTTCTTATTGCATATAAGGTATTTTGTACTTTGTGCTAATTTTTTATCCATGCCTAGAATATGCTGCACTTAGATCCTACCCTTAGAATTTGTTAGGACCCTAGGGGCAGTCTAGTTTTAACTTCTCATTTTACGGATGTGAAAACTCAGGCCTAGAGAGTTGAAGCAACTTGCTCAGGCCACATAGTTTGTATCAGAGGTGGGATTGAAACATATCTCCCTGACTTCAGTATAGGACTTTTTTCTTTACTCTTTGCATTCTGGCTACTGATTTTATTCATCCAAAACTGCTTTCTCCTAGGTCACTAATAATCTTTTAATTGTGAAATAAATGGCATTTTCCAAATTCTTATCTTTCTTGACCTCCCTAAAGCATTTTGAAACTTTTGATTGCCCTCTTTTTCATGAAATTATTTCCTCTTTATGTTTTTCTGATATTTTTTTCCTGGTTCTCTGCCTGCTTAGCCAAATGTGCCTTCAGTGTCCTTTGCTATATCTTTATTCAGCTCAAGCCTGCTAACTGTGGGTATCCCCAAGGACTCTTGTCTTTTCATCTCCTCAGCTCTCATGGTTTCATTGATCATCTCAATGCAGATAACTATATTTACTTGAGCAGTCCCAGCCTTTTTCTTGACCTCTAGTCTCATATCTTCGATTATCTATCATCTAAGGCTGCTAGGTGGCATTGTGAATCTAACACAGGACCTAATTATAACCCTGGGCAAGTCATTTAATCCTTGTTTGCCTCAGTTTCTTTAGTTGTAAAATGGGGATAATAACAACATTTGCCTCTCTGGGTTGTTGTGAGGATCATGTGAGCACAGAGCACAGAGCCTGGCACATAGTAAGCCCTATATAAATGCTTATTCCCCCCACAAGACTTCTATAAGAGAATAACCCAATAGACAAATTAAATTCAATAACTAAAACTGAACTCATTATCTTTTCTCCAAAATCATCCCTCCTTTCTAACTTCCCTATTACTGTCAAGGGTACTTCCATCTTCCAAATCATTCAGACTTGCAACCTAGGTGTAATCTTCAATATCTCACTGATTCTCAATCTCTAAATCCAATTAATTGTTAAGTGTAGTCTTTTTTACCTTCACAGTATCTCTCAAGAACATTCCCTTCTCTTCTCTGACAGTGCATAACTCCTTGTTCATGGATATCTCCTCTCCCCCTTTCTTTACCTGTTCCACTTCTTGTGAAAATTGTTACTTATGTATCCTAAGTTCCTGCAGAATGCTCCTAATTGGATGTGGACTCTAAGCAGGCCTGGACACTTATAAAAAACAAATCAGAACTCTGTGAAGCTAAAGGTGCTATCAGTGAGAAGTCATCTTATGTTAATAATTGTCTTTCTTTTCAGTTTGGGTATTCAAATTATTTGACCCCTCAGTCAGTAGATCTCTTTGACTGGGGAGATTCTCCTGTTGCTCTCCAGGAACTGAGGCTGAGAAATTCCTCAGAACACGCATAATGTATATTTGTTTTGAGTTTACTCTTTTCTGGTGCAAGATACAGGCCTAAACTATGAGATGATAGGCTTTTTTAGTTTTTTTGTTGCAGTTTCTGATAAATGGGAAGTTCTTGGGAATTAAATATGTTTCCAACAATATTTTTTAACATCAAATTGCAATATAAATTCTTTCATATTTAAAAAAGGCAACAAAAGTACATATAAATTAAAATTCACAAGTAATTTCAAAATTTCATTCTATCCTGTTTTCATTCCTGATTTGGTGAAAACTTAATAAGCAGCAAAACTAATTGTTTATATTCTGATAGACATGTTAATGAAGAATGGAATAGTCCAAAAAAGGTAATAGAAGTAGGCTTGAGTAGTATTGAAACAAAATAATAAATTTTCATAATTATTTAGCCTCTAAATAATTGAGTAAACCATGTTATGAATAAATGGCTAGTTTGAATTTCAAAAAGTTTAGGTTTTCATTTTTATTCTCTCTTGAATTATGACTTTTAAGAACTATGTAATATGTCAGTTTGTTGTACTATGTACAGTATTAAACTTTGAATTAGGAAAACCTTTGTTCCAATCCTATATTGTCTGGTTTCTATCTTCATTACCCTGTGAAAATTGCTTAAATTCCTTTTTGCTGTGGCAACTCCCTAGGACTTTACTAATTCCTAGACAGATTGCCTTCTGAGAATGTGGATGTATTTTCTACTCACATGGGGTTCTTTCCTGATGAAATTGTAGTGCCTTTTCATAATATAGGAATCATGTAAGCTTTTTACCTATTTTGGGGGGTATATCATCAAATCTAGAATCTCTGAGGCTATCTAGTTTAACATGTCCCTGAAAAAGAATCATCTCTAAAACAAGATTAATTTATCTTTTATTTTCACATTTGCATCATGAGGTTTAACATTTATATAAAGTAATTCCTGAGTTGGGGTGAAATGTTAAGGTTTTGGGGACTTATTTTTTAAAATGTATGTTTGTATTTAAATGTAAATGTTATTTTAACTTGGTGGCGAGGAATGTCTTTGGATTGAATCAAAGAGACTAACCTCTTTTTTGTAGTATGGCAATTATAATGTACCTTTAAAAATGGATGAAGAAAGTGCTGAAAGATGGATTAACTTTTGTATATAAATTTTCTTTAGGTATCATCTACCAGTGCATGTCTCTGGTCACCATGCTGTCAGCCCTCACTATGTGGTTTTGCCACTGTCTGCTGATTGCTTGGCCTTGGAGCCTGTGGCAGATATGCTGAGAATAGCTTGGAACCTATCACAGTGCCTTGGAATTGATAACCTGCTGAAAAAGATAAACTCTGAAAAAGACACCCAAGAGTAAGCTGTTAAATTGTTTAAAAATAATTTATATGTTAGTCAATTATGATTAGCTTTTTCTTTCTAGTTAAGTAGGTTTTTTACCACTTGGTCATTCAAGATTGAAAGTTTTCAGTAGAAGGTCCTAATTTTCACTAGATTTCAAAGCATTATTTATTCATGTTTATTTTATAATTTGATTTATATGGGTTGTTATGTTAGCCTTTCTGAAATTCCAACAAATTTAAATAAAAATTTTTAAATGCATGGATTACCTAAAATTGGATGTCCAAATCTGCATAATAAATGGTATAGATTTTTCCTTTTAGTATTATTGAATCAAAGGAATATTACTTAATCATGCTATTATGAGAAAGAGTATATGACACACAAATGCTAGTATATATCCTTAATCTATGCACACAGCTACTAATTTTCCTTATGAAAAAAAATTTTTTTTCCAAAAGAAATTTGAGGTAACAAGCTCCTGAATACAGTGTTACATGCATAGTAAAATATGAGTTTTATTTCTTGGTGTTAGGAAAAAAATGCTTTTTGTTGTCTGTTTTTAAAATTTTCAGTTTTGATTTTCTTTTTTTTTTTTTCAGAGTTTTAGACTCACTGAAGTTATCCACAGTGGACATCCTTACACTAAAGATTACACACACATATAGTGGATTGGAAGATTGTCTTTCTTCTATTACTCAAGCTGAAGGCCATGAGGGAGTCAGGCTTGCTGTTACTAGAATGAGATTATACCTTCTAAATGACAGACTTTCTTTCAAGGGTGTTGATGGCCCTTGTGGGGCTGTCTTAAAGACTTCAGCTTGGCAACAAGAACTAAACAGGTCAGTTTAAAGGCAAGACTTCTAGTTATAAAGACAAAGCACATCATTGTCATTTTTAACACAATCTTTGAAGAAAATATTATGTGATCTCAGTGTGGATATCATAAAAAGAATATATGTCATTGTTATTTAAAATCTGCTTGTTTTTCAACATGTTAACAGTAAAACTGCATTCATAACAAACATGAAAGTTCATGTTAACCTATGGTAAACTAGAGATCCTACTGTAAGTTTGCTGGCATATTTTGACCCCATAGAAATCATGGAAACTTGATATGAGAAGACTAGTGGATTAAATGTGGATATGGAATACCTTTCTCAGAGACTGTAGGAATAGATAAAAGGTGGCAAACTATTGCATTTTTTTCAAGCCCTTACTTTCTGTTTTAGTAACAACTCTTAAGACAAAAGAATAAGGGCTCAGCAAATGGGGTTATGTGACTTTCCCAGGGTCGCACAGCTAGGAAATGTCTGAGGCCAGATTTGAATCCAGGTCCTTCTGACTCCAGGCCTGGTACTTCACTGTCCATTTAGATGCCCCCATTACTATAATTTAAGAAGATACACAGAAGTTAAGGGTTTAAAAAAAAGATTATTAGATTCTGATAATTTTGTTCATTTCTTCTATTTGGATGTAACATCTAATAACAGGAACTTATTTATTGTCAATAAAGGATGCAGGGAACAAATTTCACTATCCTGTACTGCATATAAATAGGATGACCAATTAGAAGTTCATATATTTCATTAATAGGTCTATTTCATAAAGTCTCATAAAAATAATTCATTTTTTTACTTGTCTAAATTCTGTGCAATGATTAGAATACGACACTCCTTTTGAATATAGAGAGTATGTGGGGACAGCTGGGTAGCTCAGTGGATTGAGAGCCAGGCCTAGAGATGGGAGGTCGTAGGTTCAAATATGGCCTCAGACACTTCCCAGCTGTGTGACCCTGGGCAAGTCACTTAACCCCCATTGCCTAGTCCTTACCACTCTTCTGCCTTGGAATCATTACACAGTATTGACTCCAAGAGAGAAGATAAGGGTGAGAGAGAGAGAGAGAGAGAGAGAGAGAGAGAGAGAGAGAGAGAGAGAGAGAGAGAGA
>NC_058130.1:571877508-571912965 GCF_016433145.1 Gracilinanus agilis | reverse complement strand
AGTTTGCCATAGGTTATAACTTTTAATAAGTTGACCTGATCACTGATGTCTATATATAGAAAAAGTAAGGAGCTATTTATGCATATTTTGTAAAATATGGTTTTAAATCATTTTCATGTTAAAATAAAAATTTTAAATGTTTATGTTTGGATAAAGAAAAACTAAATTCAAATCCTCCTCTTCTGCTCCCTTTGATCTTGGGCAAGTCACTTAACTTCTCTAAACATCAGTTTCATTATCTGTAAAAAAGATGAAATCTAAGGTGTGTTTTTGCTCAAAATCAATGATTCTAAATAATGAAATCTTAGTGGGCTTTTTAAAAGAATTAAATTAAAATAACAAGCATTTATATTTTTTCTCAGTCCCATTTTTCTCCCTTTCAATATCTTCCCTCCCTCCACTCTACTCCCTAATACAAAAAAAGGACAGAAAAAGAAAGAAAAACAAAACCTCATAACAAATATAGTCAAGTATAACAAATTCTCACATAGGCTATGTCCAAAAAATATATTTCATTCTTCATTTTGAATCCATCATCTTTCTGTCTAAGAAGTCGGTTGCACACTTCATCTTAATTCCTCAGGAATCATTGATCATTGCACTGAGTTCTCATCTTTCAATTTTTTTTTTTGTAGTAAAAATTGTTCTGCTGGTCTGCTTATTACACTCAGTCACTTTTAATGTATCTTATAGCATAGTAGTATTCTATTACATTCATTTACCATAATTTGTGAGGCCATTCATTAATTGATGTGCACTTCCTTATTTTCCAGTTCTTTGCCATTACAAAAAGAACTGTTTTAAATACTTTTGTTCATATGTGCCCTTTTCTTCTTTCTTCAGTCTTCTCGAAATATAGACCTAATTGAGCGATTACTAGATCAGAGGGTATGCTCAATTTAGTAACTTTGGGAGCATAGTTTCAAATTGTTTTTCAAAATAGTAGGACTAAGAATGCTCGTGTTAAGGTTCTTGAAAGATAATTTGGTATAGCTACAGCTTCTTGGATTACTAGTTAGCCTCTTAAATGTATATGGTTAAAATATGTTCAGGTCCTTATATAAATTTGGTATATTTACCAATTCTAAGAAGATTTTAAATAGTAAAATCATTACTACATGTTGAATTACTGTCCTTTGTTTTCTTCTGCGGTAATTTAAAATTACAGAAATGTTAGAGCAGTGGCTATCAAAATGTAACTAACAGACCACTGGGATTGCCCAAAGTGATCTAAAGCATATTTTTGCTTACTGCCTTATTTTTATTTTGTATATATATCTATAAATGTATATAAAGCCTTCTGAGATAGCATGTCATTTCCTTAGGGCAAAGATGGTTTCTTTTTTTCTTTTTTTTCCCTCCTCTTCTTAGCATCTGATACAGTCAATATCTTAAACACATCATCTGTTTAATAAATTCTTAATGGTTAATTTCTTCTTCTCTTGAAATATATTTTCTTTTACCTAAAGTGCTAGGAATTTTTAATTTTTTTTGTATGGGCAAGGTTTGGATTATAGCTTTATAACTTTCCTTTTGGTTCTAGTTAGTTTAGGACATTTTTTATTTATAATTTTGTGAATTATGTATTTTTTTATGTAGGAATTTTCAGGGAACCCAGTAAATCTTTTAAAAAATGAGATCAGTCAATTTTTTGTATTCAGAAATACTTTACCATTTATTGATATCTTCTTTTTCCATCAGCCACACTTCACAATATAGCTTTTTTTCTTACCTCTCAGATAGCCATCTCTTATCTCAAAGAAAAATATGGGGAAGAAATAAAAAAAGAAACTAATCAACATATTAAATATGAAATTATATGTAGTATAGTAATTCACACCTATAGTTCCCCACTTCCTTGGAGAGACAGGGGAGGGAAAAACATTGTCACTTTTCTTCTTTGGTATCAAACTTGGTTCCACAGCATTCATTTTTGATCGTTTTATTATTCTGTCCATTTGCATGTTGTAGTTTGGTTTATTTATTTATTTGTTTTGGTTTTGTTTGCCTTGTTTTGTATGGTTCATTTAAATTGTCCTATATTCATGCACCACAATTTGGTTATCTTTTCCTTTATTAGTGGACATCTACTTTGTTCTTTGCTATTATGAAATTATTGCTGCTACAAATAAATATATTGTTGTTTATGTAACTTTTCTATCTTTAATGCCCTTGAGCTTTGTGCCTTGTAGTAAAGTCTCTGATTCAAAGAATAGCCCTGAGAACAATACAAATTGTTCTCAGAACAATTAGACCAATAAACAGTTTGACCACTCTTGTATTAGCCTGCTTATATTCTAACAACTCCTCCAACATTGACTTATATCTGTAATGTTGAAACCTGAGTTTTTTGTTTTTGATTTTCATTGTCTCCTTATTGATTTGGGAACATATAGCTGATTTTATTGTTAATGCTTTATACTTCTTTTAACAACTGTGTTTATGTCTTTTCACTTATCAATTACAGAATGGATCTTTGTATCATATATTAATCTTTCTTAGATCTTTGTCATAGATACTTGATGGAAAGATTTTTTTTTCCAGTTGATAACTTCTCTTTTCACCCTAGTTGTATTTCTTTTGTTTAGGAAAAATATACTCAATGTTTTATGATTTAAATAATGATTTTATCATTTGTCATTGTTTCTGTTCCATATTTGGTGAAATATTCTTCTAGCCATGATATATACCTGATTTGTTTCTTTTCTAATTTAAAAACTAATGTTCTGCTCTTTGATATTTAGGTCATCTCCATTTCTACATAATGTAATATACTGTGTAAGATGTTACACAATATACTCTAAACTTAGTATTTGTTGAAATACTTTTTGGTAATTCTTGTCTAATATTAAGTAATTCATTTTGTCATGCATATCATACACTTGAGTTGTTTTGAATTTTTCCTTATCAAATCTTTCCACTGATTTACTTTTTTAAATGGTACCAAATTATTTTGATAATTGCCTTATAGTATAATTTTATGTTTAGATATGCTATTTCTTCTCCCCTCCTATTTTTTTCATTTTTAACTTAATTTCTAGACCTTTTTTTTCTTGTAGGTGAATTTTGTTATTATTTTATTTAGCTCTACAGAATGGCTCCTTAGTGGTTGTATTGGTAAGGCACTAAATCTGTGAAATAGTTTTGGTAATATTTTTTTCTAATATTGGTGTTGCCAAGACATGTGTACTAAGTACTCCTTTAATTTGAGTTTTTTCTCTTTTTTATTGTGAACTGAATAATCAATATACATAAAATTTTAATATGTAAATAATAAGAAAGATGATTATATAAAAAACTTTAAACTCAGTTTAAGACTTAGTGTTTCTCTTGTATCTACTGATCTCCCTAATTTGAATTTAATTTCCTGCACTGATTTTGCTTTTTTTCCTAAGCATTTTTTAGTGCTTAGTACAGCATCATGGCACATAATGTATTTAATAGGACCCCTCTATCAGTGATGTATATGTTCCAAGCCCTATCCTGGATGGCTGAAACTGCAGATATAAATGAACTCTTGCTGTGACTCCGTATATATGCGTTTCCTTTCCCTACCTCTGCCCCTTGTCTGGGTGCTCTGCATCTTCCCTTCTAGCCTTCAAAAAACGAATAAAAAATAAAAAACCCTAAAAAAGTAAAAGTGAATACATAACATTGTCTGGGTAGACCTCTAGCTCTTCATGTTAACTGGAAAAATCAGTAAGAAAACAGAAAACTCAAAAAGAAAAGGAAACCATTGATAAGGGGGCCCTATTGTACTTACTATCTGCTTGTTTATTAATTTGATTTCTTTTGTGTAGATTGAAATATGTGTGCATGTATGTATATATATTATGCATATATGTAATTTAGCAATGTAGTAATAAAATTGCCTGTGTTGCCCTTTTTTGCTTTTGGTTTTCTTGTGTGTGAGTGGCTCATCCTAGCTCCAGTGTCAACTGTTACATTTTTGGTGTGAGCATTAACATTTTGGAAATCAACAAATGCTACACAAATTAAGACTCAGTTTATTGTTTTGTTGATTAATTAGTCTTAAGAAAGTGATGGGGGGCAGCTGGGTAGCTCAGTGGATTGAGAGCCAGGCCTAGAGACTGGAGGTCCTAGGTTCAAATCTGACCTCAGTCACTTCCTAGCTGTGTGACCTTGGGCAAGTCACTTGACCCCCATTGCCTACCCTTAACACTCTTCTGCCTTGGAGCCAATACTATTGGCTCCAAGATGAAAGGTAAGGGTTTAAAAAAAATTAAGAATAAAAGAAAGTGATGAAGAAAATGTTAATCAAGTAGATTAAACTTAAAAGTGTGTTGTGAATATATATATAATTTTAAGAACCAGTTGTCAGACATTTACTAGAGCGTCCCTGCTTAAGTGCATTAAAGTTATTATATAATGCTACTTTAAAAAGAAAAAAAAACAAACACTTCTTTCACTATGCATTAATTCAATCCTTCCTCCTTTCTACCTAGTAAAAAAAATCAGCACATTGTTCCTATCTAATAAAGTTTTGCTCCTTTTCTCCCTCCATTACCTCTCTTTTGATTTGTAGGTCTTCAGACTTCTGAAATCAGATTGGCTCCTGTGGTAACTCAAATGTTTGTCTTTGTGGAACATTATGTAATTGCATATATATTTATATATGCAAAATATATACACTTGCATATGTTCAAATATGTGTGCACATGTATATACATGTATATATAACTCAACTATATGTTTGATTGACTTTGGTTTTTTTGAATGGGACATGCCAGTCTATCATTTACTTCTGCATTTTGTTATTGCTTTATACATTTTTCTGAGCTTATTTTGTGCCATGCTATTTTACTCACTGTTGTCTTAATTAATGTCTTTTGCTTATTCTTTCTTATTTTCTAAGTAAACCATAATATCATCCACAAATAGGGATAGTTTTATAAATTTTTTCCTATCTTTAGTTGGTCAGCAAACATTTATTGCTGGCTTATTTTTTTTTAAACTATTGCCTTATGTCTTATTTGTTCTAAGACAGAAGAGCAATAGGGGTTGGAAAGGGGGGTAGTGTTAAATGACTTGCCCAGGGTCATACAACTAGGAAGTGTCTGAGGTCAGATTTGATCCCAGGACCTCTTGTCTCTAGGCCTGGCTGTCTATCCACTGAACTACCTAGTTGTTCCCTAATGGCTTACTTTTTGTCGGGTATATATAAAGTGGTAGGTATACAAAAAAAAGGCAAAAACTGTCTCTATCCTCAAAAGGCATACATTCTAAAAGGAAAGACAATAGTGGATTTTAAAGTGATAGAGAGTTTGTGGTAGGAGTGACTATGAGGATAGTGATGCCCTCAACAGTACTGGAAAAGCTGGGAAAAGAGAGCATTTTGGGGAAAAGAGAATGAATTTCTGTCTTGACATATTGATTTTGAGATGCTATAGGATATCCAGGTCAAGGTTCCCAAGTGACCATTGGTGATGTATGATTATAGCTTAGGAGAGCTATATGTACCTGGGAATCATATGCTTAGAGATTATATTTGAACCCTGGGAGTTGATGCAAACATCAAGTGTTATAGCATATACAGATTTAAAGGAGAAGTAGGCTAAAGACAGAGCCTTACCAGCTTGTAAAAGTTTTAAAAGAATGCAATGAGGGGAATTAGTATTTGGTATAGATAAATTGTTCAAGGAATTTATGGTAGTTATCAGGGATGATAGGATCAAACAAGTTTTGTTTGTTTTAAGGATCAAAGAGTTATCAGCATATTTTTAGGCAACAGAGCTATATGATCTTGAAAGAGCATAGAGATAAATTGGGAGGCCATTGGCATCAGTTTGCCTTGGCAACAAGGACTATTAATGTGAGATAGGAGTGAAGGAGTTGGCTAGTAGTGGAAGATGATTGAATGATGTAAGATGAGGAAGAGGGGGAAAAAAGAGGAGCTGTTGGTGAATGCTCTTAATTTTTCAGTGAATTATGAGATGATATCCTATGAGATAATATCCACAGGTAAGGGGAAAGGAGGAAGGAAGTGCTTTGGGAGACTTGAGGAGAGACAAGAATATTTGGAATAGCTTCAATGGAGAGTAGCATAGCAAATTTGTTTAGGGGAGGAATAGAAGGATTGTTTTGTTGCAGTGAAGGCCTGATTGAGATTAGATAACATATATCTGTAATGGTCCCATTCTGCATGATTGTGTGATTTATCCCAATTTTCTTCAACACATGAATAAAATGAAATGTAGTGAGTAGGAGGAGTAATTCAGGATTTTATTTTTGCAAACCATGATTAAAGATAGTACCAGGGAGAAAGGGATTTAGTGATAGCATGGAGTTGTGTTGGTTTTATGAGGGGCCTAGATAGAAAAGGGAACTATTACAGGGGTGGTAGCCTAGGAAGAGGTGAATGATGGAGGGGATGGAGGTTGATGAGAATAAAGGTCATGATTAAGAGTTATAAAGGATAGGAAAAGATAAAATGATAAAAGATAATGATTGGAAAAAGGAACAACAGTATTTTTATGAACAAATAAGTAAAACATTGGTGGGTGATATCATATTAGGAAGTCAACATGTGAGCTAGGTCTTATCCTTTTGCATACTTCCTTGTTGTTATAGGTACCTTAAATTCTTGTTTTGTTGCCATTTTTAACATTGAGATCTCCATTAAAATAGTGACAAGAAAAGGGAAATCTTTGCTTTATTTCTGAATTTATTGAGAAGGAGTTTAGTATTTATCAGTTGCACATTATGATAGTTTTTGCTTTTAGAATATGCTTTTTAATCATTTTGAGTTTTATAATTGTCATTATTATATGATAAGTATTATACAGAAAATGGATAACAATTTATAATCCATTTATTTTAGTATTTTGTATCATAGTATTAGCTCTATTTTATTATTTGATATCTATACTTTTCATAATTTTGTGGGTTTTTTGTAATACGTTTTTAAAAAAGTAAATAAAACCTGTGCCATGTTTTACATTGCAGGTTTCTTCAAGTACTTCCTGCTTGTCTTGAAGATGAGAAGCTACTGGCTGATATCATGTGTTTTATGAATAAGTTACTGAAGGAACACAGAAATGGTCCAGTGATAGAGTTTCTAGATTGGATTCTGGAAATACTTCTCAAACATGTAAGAATATGTATATGACTGAATTATTTTTTAAGTATGAAGTAATACCTGAAAATTATTACTAACTTATTCTTGGATATGAACATTTCATAGAGTTTTGCTTAATGAATGTTGCCAATCAGACCCGTAGTAATGCTTTTCTGTTGATGGGGTATTAATTATGCTAAAAGATATTTAATACATAACTTCCACTTATCTGGTACTTTTAAGGTTGTACAAATCTTTTTTTTATCACAACCCTATTATTTATTTTACTATTATTATTATACTGTTATACAATTATTTTTCTCATTTTATCTACTAAGGTTAAGATAGGAAACTTTATATGCCTTCATCACATAGTCAGTCCATGTCAGTGACAGAACAAGAACCCTAGTCTCTGAATTCCATTTTCTCTCTGCCACTTCACCTGGAAAAATTCTCTACAATAAATACATTTTTAAGGGTTTTCTATGTACTAGCCAGTAAATATACTGATAAAAAATTAAGAAAAGTGAGTAGTAACATAAGTTTGAATCCTGCTTCTCACATTTAAAATTCCTAATAAAGATAGCTAGCATATATAGTGCTTTCATGTTTAATAAAGTACTTAACAAACATCATTTTATCCTCAGCAAACCTGGGAGGTTAAGTTCTTTAGTAATAATACCTAATAATAGGTAATAATCCTCATTTTATAAATGAGGAAAGTAGAATGGATAGAAATAAATTGACTGGCTCAGGGTCACACAGCTAGTGTCTGAAACTAAATTAGAACTCTTTAAAAAAAGAATGATGAAATCTGTAGTTACCTGGCAGTCATGTTGTGAGTCACCTTAGTTCAATATATATGTTAAATATTTTGCAATTCTCAAAGTGCTACATAAACGTCAGCAACTGTTACTTAAAATAAAACCATTTTGTGTATTTGTATGCTGATATCTTACTGAGATGTGAATAGAACTGGGCAGAGTTATATACCTCCTAAGAGTGGAGGAATAGGAGAGCAAGTAAAATAGTGCAGAGGGATGCCAGGATAGGAGCTTAGATTTCAGTTCTTGTTATAGGAGATGGAATTAATACAGAGAGAATAACATTCACCCATACAAGCACTTACACTTTAAAGATTTTAAGATTCTTTCCAAGTATAAATTTATGATTCTGTACGCTAAAGATCCATATCCTAAGGAACCTACAAAAATAAAATAAAAAAAAAAAACATAAAAAAACTCCAACCTAATAAATAGCAATTTTAAGGAGCCACTGTTCTTTCCAAATATCTTATGTGGAGAAACACAATTTAAAAAAATAAGTTAAAATATCCTTTTTTTTGTTCTCTGTAATCTACTTTTATTTGTTTAAGGTATATAATGTAATCAATTAATTTGAATAGTTTATGAAATGTTTAAATTTTAGCTACATAAAAATTTTAATTTTATATGTACTTATATATGTCTATATTTGTTCTTGCACTTAAGTACAAGATTTTTTTCCTCTGTGTGTCTGTGTATATATATACACACATTTTCACACATACACAGATATATGAGCAAAGTTGATCATATATGCACAGAGGAACAAAGTGCAGTATAAAACAATTCCAAACTGATGCATCTAATCAAGCTTTTATTATTTAGAGAATGATACTAAATATTAAGAATGACAATGAATTTGTTGGGGGACAGGTAGGTGACTCAGTGGATTGGTAGCCAGACCCAGAGATGGGAGGTCCTGGGTTTAAATCTGGCCTAGACACTTCCTAGCTGTATGATCCTGGGCAAGTTACTTAACACCCATTGCCTAGCCCTTACCACTCTTCTGCCATAGAATCAATACACAGTACTGATTCTAAGACAGAGGGCTATGGTTAAAAAAAAAGAGAGAATAATAATGAATTTGAGAACCAGTATAGTAGAATTAGATATTGCCTATTGGATTTACAATTAATAAACAGACTAAGATGAAAGATAAACAGAAAGCTGAAAAAATACACAGGCAAGAGAAAATTTATAGAAATTTCATTGAAGTATCTTCGTATCTTTCTAAATCATTTGGAAATGCCAAAATGGATAAGAAGAGATGTAAACAAGTCACAGATGTGGTATGTCAGAATGGTTGTTTCTGCTGTTCAAGATGAAAAATAATACAAATGTTACAGGAGCAAAAGATAACTTCAACAGTACTTAATGGAAACATAAGAAAATTACTCCTGATTGATTCATAAAACTCAAAGAGAAATAAGTAAGGTAGAGGAGAGAAGTGATATGATAAATTCTGTTTCAAATTCCTACACATATATAGTCATAGGGATATTAGTATATGTAAACAACATGTTTACTGGATGCAATCCAGAATTTACCCATTTTGTTTAAATTACAATTTGTATTAAGATCATCTTATTTAGCAATAGCTAAATATTTTTAATCTTCAAGTAGTTATATTTAAATTACTTCAAAATTGTTTAAAGATTCTAATTGTAAAAATGTTGCTTTTTTTTCTCCTGAGAATACATAAAATTGCAAAATATATACCTATGTCTCCTTTTTTAGGCTTCATTTTCACTTAGAGTTCACTGAGGACATTGTACATCCTAATTCTTTTGCTCACTGATGAGTGTGAAATTGAATATGATGAGGAATAGTATTGTGAGCATAAAGAAAAAGAAAATGAACCATCATTATGGAATTCACTGTTTTAGAGGTCAGCAGTGAAAAAATAATGACCCAAGTGGGTGGTTTAAATTAGGATTGAATACTAATGTCCGAAGAGAAAGATTTCAGGAATAAGTAGGCACTTGAGATCACTAGGCACCAGTTAGATTAATCTCTTTCCTACTTTGCATTGTGCTTCAGAAAAGAGAATTCATTCTGTTTCTTAGAAGTAGTACACTTAAGGTTTATTTAATCTGACTTTTAACATGCAAACTATAGCTATTTTAAAAACAAAAAAAATCTGATTTTTAAAAAGTCTTTCTAGATACAGACAAGCAAAGGATATTTTAAAATACAATCTCAGTGGCATCCAAATGCATGTAAATGCCACTGAGATTTTATTTGAAAATATCCATTGGTTATGCTTTATATCTAGAAAGACTACTTATGTTGCAATGCTAGCTGTGAATTCCAAAGAATATTTTTAAATTGTATATTTTTGATATCCAAATTTAAATATTCCACATATTCTGAAAGAAAATTCTCTAACAATTACATATTATGTTTTTTAGTGTTCATAGCTATCATTGCAAATAAGTGAGTAGTTTTTCTTCATAGATTTTGGCATGCCTTTGGTGTCTAATTGATTAAAGATTTTTTTTAATTGTTCAATAGTTTTTAACATAAACATTTTATCCAATTAGAGCAGTATGTATGCCTACTGTTATCTTTTGCATCTATCTTCTCTTCAGTCTCGAGAGACGCTCTGTCATTTAGATCTTCATAACCCAATAAATTGTATAGTTGTAATCGACCTTTAATAGATTTTTCAGCTTAATTTCACCTTTTTATTTTTCTCAGTTCAATCTTTCCACAATCTTTCCAAAATATTCTTTGCAATGTTTTTAGTCTAACATTATCATTTCCCTGCTAAAATCCTTTTAGTATCTCACTTTTGGATATAAGATAAAATTACAGATTTTTGACCATAGCATTTAAAGCCCCTCCATAATCT
The DNA here is from genome assembly GCF_016433145.1 of Gracilinanus agilis. NCBI lineage: Eukaryota > Metazoa > Chordata > Mammalia > Didelphimorphia > Didelphidae > Gracilinanus > Gracilinanus agilis. The sequence continues at coordinate 571,902,209 of NC_058130.1, read as the reverse complement.
ATCTCTGTAGCCTTATTTCACTTAATACTTATTTACATACTTCATATTCCAAGTAAAAGTTTTGCTTAGCCTTGTCTTTTACTCTCTTGCCTCTATTCATTAATAAACTTGGTATATATTCTTTTCTCATCTTTTTTTTAAAGTTTCTTCAGTGCTGCTTTATTTACAAAGCCTTCTGTAATTACCAGAGTTATGCTATCCCTTGTTGGATAATTGGGATATGTGTCAATATATTCCAAGAATTGAAATGACTGTCAAATGCTATCTAAATTCAACCCATAACTGAAGAAAAATTTCCTTTAAAATAGTACTCAAAAAGTGGTCAAACAGCTATTTGTTTTGTTTTGTTTTGTTTTTTTAAACCCTTGTACTTCGGTGTATTGTCTCATAGGTGGAAGATTGGTAAGGGTAGGCAATGGGGGTCAAGTGACTTGCCCAGGGTCACACAGCTGGGAAGTGGCTGAGGCCGGGTTTGAACCTAAGACCTCCTGTCTCTAGGCCAGACTCTAACTCCACTGAGCTACCCAGCTGCCCCTCGCTATTTGTTTTAAGACTTGTGGTGAGTAGGAGCCTACCTTGGCAATCAGTTTCACTTTTGAATATCTGACTATTATGAAGATTTTTCTAACATGCTGAAATTTATGTTTCTATCTTCATTCAGTCAGCAAACCTTATTAAACATCTGCTATCCATTCGTCATTTATGTGAGGTGTTTAGGATACAGAGACTTTACACCTGTTGATTTTTTTTCTGCCCTCTGGGACCAATTGGAACAAGTCTAATCCTTCTTCCACTTGACAGCTTTTAAAATTCTTGAAGACAGCTATCATATTCATCCTATGTCTTCTTTGCTTTAGGATAAGTGTCATTTATTTCAAGTCCTCGTATGTTTCTTTTATGATAGCCTAAGATCATATTGGTGATCATGTCAGTTCAATGGTTTTCTGTCCTCTATTCACTGACCCCTATTTCATGTTGAAACAGAAATATACTTTTCTAAACTCTAACCTTGTGTTACCCCAAACCATCAGCTTTCTACAACTTGTATGCTGCTATGCACTACTGGGGAGAGACACATAACAATGCTCATTAGATCCTCTACAAATTTATGTTATCTTATCTCAGTTGGTCTCTCAGGAACACAGTCATTGTTTTTAGTCTTCTCTGTTGATTCTCTGTTGCATTCTCAATTTTGTTCTAAACCCTCTCTTATTTTTTCAAACCACCTACATAATATATTTCTCCTTCTGAGTAGTCTCATATTCAAGAAAATAGAAGCCTATCTTGAGCTCTTACCTCTTCAGGGCCTTTGGTATAATCATGTTTCTATTCTCTATACTTTCATCTTTTTTTGTTTTTTATTTTTTTTTTGAAAAATTTTCCATAGTTACATAATTCATTCCCCTCCCCACCACCCCCTGGTAGCCGACACGTATTTCCACTGGGTTTTACATATGTCATTGATCAAGACATATTTCCATATTATTGATAGTTGCACTAGGGTGGTCATTTAGAATCTACATCCCAAATCATATCTGCATCAACCCCTGTGTTCAAGCAGTTTTTTTTCTTCTGTTTTTCTACTCCCATAGTTCCTTCTCTGAATGTGAATAGTTTTCTTTTTTCATAAGTCCCTCACAATTGTCCTGGATCGTTGCATCGCTGCTAGTAGAGAAGTCTACTACATTAATATTTTACCATAGTGTATCAATCTTTGTATATAATGTTCTTCTGGTTTCTGTTCTTTTCACTCTGCATCAGTTCCTGGAGGTCATTCCAGTCCTCTAGTTCGTTATTCCTTTGAGTACAATAGTATTCCATCACCAGCATATACCACAATTTGTTCAGCCATTCCTCAATTGAAGAGCATACCTTCATTTACAGTTTTTTGCCACTACAAAGAGTGCAGCTATAAATATTTTTGTACATGTCATTTTCCTTATGATCTCTTTAGGGTATAAACCCAGCAATGGTATGGCTGGATCAAAGGGCAAACAGTCTTTTAAAGCTCTTTGGGCATAGTTCCAAATTGCTATCCAGAATGGTTGGATCAATTTACAACTCTTTCAAGAATGCATCAATGTCCCAATTTTGCCACATCTCCTTCCAACATTCACCACTTTACTTTGCCGTCATGTTAGCTGATCTGCTATGTGTAAGGTGGTACCTCAGAGTTGTTTTGATTTGCATTTCTCTAATTATAAGACATTTAGAACACTTTCTCATGTGCTTATTGGTAGTTTTGATTTCTTTATCTGAAAATTACCTATTCATGTCCCTTTCCCATTTATCAATTGGGGAATGGCTTGATTTCTTGTACAATTGATTTAGTTCCTTCTTTATTTGAGTAATTAGACCTTAGTCAGAGTTTTTTGTTATATTTTTTCCCAATTTGTTGATTCCCTTCTAATTTTGGTTGCATTGGTTTTGTTTGTACAAAACCTTTAATTTAATGTAATCAAAATTATTTATTTTACATTTTGTAATTTTTTCTAACTCTCATTTTGTAATTTTTTTCTAACTCTTGCTTGGTTTTAAAATCTTTCCTTTCCCAGAGATCTGACAAATATACTATTCTGTGTTTGCCTAATTTACTTATAGTTTCCTTCTTTATATTCATATCATTCACCCATTCTGAATTTATCTTAGTGTAAGGTGTGAGGTGTTGATCTAAACCTAATCTCTCCCATATTGTTTTCCAGTTTTCCCAACAGTTTTTGTCAAATAGTGGATTTTTGTCCTCAAAGCTGGGCTCTTTGGGTTTATTATAGATTGTCTTGCTGAGGTCACTTTCCCTAAGTCTATTCCACTGATCCTCCCTTCTGTCTCTTAGCTAGAACCATTTTGTTTTGATGACTGCTGCTTTATAGTACAGTTTTAAGATCTGGTACTGCTAGGCCATTTTCCTTCACATTTTTTTCATTATTTCCCCTGATATTCTTGATCTTTTGTTCTTCCAAATGAACTTTGTTATAGTTTTTTCTAATTCAGTAAAGAAGTTTTTTGGTAGTTTGATAGGTATGGCACTAAATGAGTAAATGAATTTGGGTAAAATGATCATTTTTATTATGTTAACTCATCCTACCCATGAGCAATCAATGTTTTTCCAATTGTTTAGATCTAGTTTTAATTGTTTGGAAAGTGTTTTCTAGTTGTGTTTGTATAATTCTTGTGGTTTTAGGTAGATTCCCAAGTATTTTATACTGTCAAGTGTGATTTTAAATGGCATTTTCTTTCTATCTCTTGCTGCTCTAATGTGTTGGAAATATATAGAAATACTGATGATTTATGTGCATTTATTTTGTATCCTGCCACTTTGCTAAAGTTGTTAATTATTTCTACTAGTTTCTTAGTTGATTCTCTAGGATTTTTTAAGTATACCATCATATCATCTGCAAAGAGTGATAGCTTAGTCTCCTCATTGCCTATTTTGATACCTTCAATTTCTTTTTCTTCTCTAATTGCAACTGCTAGTGTTTCTAGTACAATGTTAAATAATAGAGGTGATAGTGGGCATCCTTGTTTCACGCCTGATCTTATTGGGAAGGCTGCTAATTTATCCCCATTGCATATGATGTTTGTTGATGGTTTTAGGTATATAATGTTTATTATTTTTAGGAAAGGCCCTCCTATTCCTATCTTTCTAGTGTTTTCAATAGGAATGGGTGCTGTATTTTGTCAAAGGCTTTTTCCACATCTATTGAGACAATCATGTGATTTTTGTTTGTCGAGATTGTTGATATGGTCAATTATGTGGATGGTTTTCCTAATATTGAACCATCCTTGCATTCCTGGTATAAATCCCACCTGATTATAATTGAATAATCCTCATGATTATTTCTGGAGTCTTTTTGCTAGTATTCTATTCAAGATTTTTGCATCTCTGTTCATTAAGGAGATTGGTCTATTTTCTTTCTCTTTTTTTATCTACCTGGCTTTGGGATCAGTACCATATTTGTGTCATAAAAGGAATTTGATAGAACTCCTTTGTGTATTATGTCAAATAGTTTGTATAGTTATTGGGATTAGTTGTTCTTTGAATGTTTGATAGAATTCACTTGTGAATCCATCAGGTCCTGGGGATATTTTCTTAGGGAATTCTTTGATGGTTTGTTCAATTTCTTTTTCTGATATGGATTATTTAAGTATTCTATTTCTTCTGCTGTTAATCTAGGCAATTTATATTTTTGTAAATATTCATCCATATCACCTAGATTGCTATATTTATTGCCACATAATTGGGCAAAGTATTTTTTTAATGATTGCCTTAATTTCCTCTTCATTAGAGGTGCGGTCTCCCTTTTCATCTTTGATATTGTTAATTTGGTTTTCTTTTCCTTATTTTTTAGATTGACCAGTAGTTTGTCAATTTTATTTTTTTTTCAAATTACCAGCTTCTAGTCTTATTCATTAATTCAATAGTTCTTTTACTTTCAATTTTATTAATTTCTCCTTTAATTTTTATGATCCCTAATTTAGTTTTCATCTGGGGATGTTTAATTTGTTTGCTTTCTAGTTTTTTGATTCCTAATTCACTGATCTTTGCCCTCCCTAATTGTGTCTTTGATTCCATCTCCCTTCTCTTTTGACAACTTGGTCTTTCAATCATCTGTCCCTTAAAATATAAATAAAACTTATTAATATTAAGTAGATAGAAAGTCAGGTTTGGGTTAGGGAGACCTAATTTCAAGTCCTTTATCTGCTTCATTCCGACTGTGGACAAGTCACTAGCTTCTCAGTGTTAAAAGGGAAATAAGGTATCCTTAAAGGATGTTAAATAACAGCTAGTTAGAGTGTGTGTGATTAGGCTAGCTGAGTTACCCTCCCTTCTCACTTGAGGGCCATCAAGGGGTGGGTCTCTGAGATGAAACTGAGAACAAGGACAAACAGGATTCTGTATTCAGATAGATACACCTATAGGGCGTAAAGTATTGGCATTTTTCCAGGACTTAGCGAAATGCCTGGCACCCCTTTGATATCCTTTCTGATACAGGTCTTATCAAAGAGGCAGCAGTATTGGGCAGCTTCAAGTTTGACATTACTGAAGCCTGGTTAGAGCTGCCCTCCCATTTGACCCCTTCACATCCTCAACCTCCCTTTTATAGCTTTAAAGATTTTATCAGATTGCATTGTTTTAAACTCAGGAAAAGATTTAATAAACTAGTATTTAGGAAAGCATTAAGAGAGAGGGAAACAGGAGTGCCCTAAATTAAAACACAGAGTCTGTTGATGGGTTCTTTTGGCTTTTGGCAAAAGCCAAATGACCAGTGCCCAGTCTGAAACCTTCGTCAGCTCTTCTTCTTGACTATGTTGCTAATCTAAGCTATCTATGAAGGTCACAAAAGTCTTTAGATATAGACAGAAAAGAGAGAAAAGTTTCTTCCTCAAGATTGGCCTAGTCTGTCCTCCAGGATAAATCCTCTGAGACAGCTGATGAGTTCTACCATTCTACCTTGAATTGTTGTCACAGAAATTCAGGTTTACTCCACAAAATTGAATACAAGGATGAGATAGGGAAATCCTCCAGGAAAGATGAGGTTTCAATCCCCCTCAGGGAAACTGAGCTGCATCTAGTTCAGGGCTCCCGACCAAACTCCCCCCTCCTCCTCCTCCTCAGAGACAATTCTTCCCACAATCCTTTTCTTTCCTCTTTCCAACTGCCTTGGCTGTCAGTCCTGTCACATTCTAACATTCCATTTCAATTTCTATGCAAAATCTTTCTCTCTCATCAAGCAACACTGAGACTCTAAGATGCAGAACAGGTGAGGTTTTTCAATGGCATGGAGTTTCCTTGTTAGAGGTGTTTCCTATACCATTGTAATCATATATTAAGCAGAAATATTAATAAGTTACCTGGAGTTTTTTCTTCTTCCAGGCTTTTTTTTTTCCTTAAGGGAAGCCCCCAGAATATTTCTCATTACAAATAGGATTCCATGATTACACAAAATTTTAGAGGTGCAAAGCACCTTAGAGTTCATCTAGTTCAAGCCATTTTTTTTTAAACATGAGGAAACTGAAGTCCAAAGAGGGTAAATCATTCCTCCAGAGTTGTGCTAATTAGTGGTAGAACTAGGAGTAAACTAAGACCAGTGTTTTTTCTACTATGCCACATTTATAACATACATTTTAACTTTTAGCAATGTATACAGGCAACTAGGTTGCACAGTGAATAGAGTGCTGGGTCAGGAATCAGGAATATTCCTCTTCCTGAGTTTGAATCTGGACTCAGACACTTACTAGCTATATAACCCATGGAAGGTGACTTAACCTTGTTTGCCTCAGTTTCCTCATCTGTAAATGAGATAGAGAAGGAAATGACAAAGCATTTCAGTATCTTTGCCAAGAAAACCCCAAATGGCTTCATGAAAAGTCAGACACAACTGAAAAACAATTGAACAACAAATGTGCATACTTCTGTTTCTCTATTAAGACTAGTAACAAATGTGATACATCTCTTTATTCATTTATAGTGATCATGACATAATATATTGAAACTTCATAGCATGTTTAATCGCTTATTTTTATAACAGTATTTCTATTAAATTGTTTAGGCAAAAATTTTATTATATAAAAAGAATTTTCAAAGCAGCTTTTTTAACACTTCTGACACAAAACTAGCTATTTTTGCAATAAAAGTGTGCTATTTAGCTATTTCTATAAACATTAAAAGTAACCATTGTTGAGTATACAATAATTCAGGTTAATTATTGTTTTAATTGTGCTTTTCAAATATTTTACTTTTAGAATCCAAATCCATTCTTAGAGCTTCTCGGGCAGTCAGAAACTCAAGAGCACGAAGAAGCAGCTAACACCCAGACCACTGTCAGACAACAACTACGAAAGGAACTGATGACTTTCTTTAATATGTTACTCCTCATATTCATGGATATAACTGATAGGTAGGTACCATATTTAAAGATACACTTTTATAATCTTAGAGCTTTAGTAATAAGATTTTTCACTTAGGTAGTCTTTTCAAGTTGAGTGGGGGAAGTTCCTGGCATAATGTTTTATTCCATTGTTTTTTTTTATAATAATATGCCAATAATATGGCATATCTATGAAAAGACTTATAATATAGTTTTATAGCTAAATGGGACCAGCTCCTCATTGTAGGGGGTTGCATTAGATTTCCCTGACATGTTGAAATCTCTTTATACCTTAAAATCCATGATTATAAATATTTCACAATTGCCTTGAGCAACTAACAATGTCACTAAAAGGTATTTATTAATATAAATGTTCTTTGTCTTCACTCAAGAAATCTTCATCTTTTATAGTTAAATAATTATCATGAATTGTTATATAGCGAAAGAGAGGAACCTATGTATTTCCTACCATGAACTTCTGTTTTGTTTATTCAACCAAGAGTATAGTGTTAAATTATAAAATATTAAAATAATAGAGACTAGAGCCCTTTCTTTTTTCCCAGATTTAACTCAACACTAGTTAGGGGATTTTGCTTTTTAGAGGAAGAAAGAAATGGCAATGTATACAGTATAGGGCTATGAGAGCATAGCTTCCTGAGAAGAATAGAAGTAATATAGAAAGATCAATGACAAGATGATAGAAGGTGACTAGATCTTATTTGATAAAATGAATTTTATCTGTGCCCTTGTGTCTTGATTGCTAAATAAATTAAATCTTGTCTTCATAGTTGATTTAAAGAATCTAGCTTCTATGAAAGTATGAAGTATAGATATCTGGAGATTTATGGCCAGGTAAAATATTTATAGCTCTCATTAGGTTGATATCTTGTGTTTCACAAATAGATAGTTTCCCCTGGAAGTATACCATATGGATTAGCCAGAAAAATAAAAAATAAAGAAGTCAAAAGATTTTATTTTTATAAAGAAGACAAAAGACTATGGACTATATTTTAACGAAGTATCTGGGCTAAGGAAAAAATTTTAATGACCTGCTGAGTATATATTATATTTGTGTTTCTGTTAGTAGAAAGTAAAAAGAAAACTTAAGAAGGTATAAACGTTCTTTGACTGAGAAAAAATTAAAAGGAGGGGGTAGAGAGATTGATTTTGCAGAATTACTTCAAGAAAGAAATCAGGAAAAGGATGTGAAAACTGAATATATCTTTTACTAGACAAATGTGGCACAGAAGACCCATTGAACATTTGTAGCTATTTGGTTTTTAAGAATATCCCCAGTGAGAGGGTAGAACATCTCTTCATGAAATAGCTTCTTGCACTCTAAAGGAATAGTAATGTGAACCCACAGGTGCAATCAGGTGAAAGATCATGTATCCATTAATGGTCAGAGGAAGAAGCGCTTATGATGATGGTTGGTTATCCTCAGATATTCATGAATATGATATAAGTAATGGAAAATATTTGTTGACATAAGTAAAGATTTTCTGTCTTTCTTCAAGGATATGGCAAAGAACTACCCTTAATTAGCCAAATGATTCATGACACAAATTAGAAGAAAACTAGAAACTAGAAAGGAGTCATTATAAAATCTTAGCAACAACAAAAAAGAACCTTGACTAGAATTTTTTTTAGATTCAGAATAATTGGGTAGATTTAGGAAAAGAATACGGTGCTCTGTTCTGAACAAGTTTTGTCTTAGAACAGGATTTGAAATTTTGGGTGATGGCTTCAAATATGGGAATAATGGACTCTTGGTCAGAGGTTGAATACATCTAACCAGAGTTACTAAAAAAATGTGTTTGCTAGGATCTTAAGATCAGGAGGCCTTTAATCTGAAAAGAAAGCTAGCTGAACAAAGAAAATGACCTGCATAGATTTGAAAAATCTGGTGCCCTAGTGATTATCAGGTACATTATGGAAAGAGAAACAATAGAAATGTTTAGTAACTTTTGAGATATAGTATTAAAGTGAGAGAAAATTCATGGATTCATATAGCTTCAATAGAAATAAACAAATTGTAATTTATTATAGAACTAGAGGTCTTAATGCTAGCTTGTTTCCAGGCAAAATTTTAAACATAGTTACAAGAATGATGTGTGAAAACTTAGAAAGTGAAGCAGGGAGAAACAAAAGCCACCATGGCTTCATCAGTAACAAGTCATGACAAACTATGACTAACCACAATTCATTTCTTTAACAGAGTAACTAGACTGATAGATCACGAAAATATAGAGAGGGCAAATATTTACATTTTACTAAAGCATTTTGCATAGTCTCTCACGTTATTCTTAGGGACTGTTGCAACTTTTGCTTTTTTTTTTTTTTGAGTCACATGAAGCATACCTATGTTATGTTCCATCGCCTTACTTCTACACCGTCTGCTCCACTGTTGTTTCAGGAGCCCTTGAAGGATTTAATAATAAAATCCCATCTCCTTTCTTTTGAGATTTTGACTCAGTTTTTCATATTGGGAAGTATTTTTTAAATTTAGTTCTTTTCTTTTACTGTTTTTTTCATTTCTCCTACCTATTAAAATTTTGTCAGTCACTGGGCTGATTTTTTTATCCCCACTGTGGAATCCTTGCTTTAAATCCTCCTCATGGCTAATTCTTTTCTTCGTTATGTCCCAAAACTCCTGTGCTTCTTCAAATTCTCTAGCTGCAAATATTGTCCTTCCCCAGAGGTTGTAAATGAATTGATATTGCTTGCTATATAGTATATAAATGCATACATACATTTATATTAATATTTAAGATCCCTTTTCCTCACTTGTTAGGATTTTTGTTTATTGGAAGAATTTTATGTCTCCACCCTTACTGAACTTGACCTAGTATTCCTATCTGGAAACCCAAGAGAAAAAAAACCTGTGTTAATTCCATAAGGCTTTAGAGCCTTACTTTGAGTGAATAACAGAAGGTCATTTTGGGGCACTTGTCTGATAATTAAAAAAATTAGAAGATCCTACCCATATTTATTGACTAGTATCATATTATTGTCAATTGTTTCTTACTTTCTTTTAGTTTTACCTCTAAAAAAAAGCTGAGAAAATCTCTCCCTTTTTCCTCAAAAGTAATTTCATAATTGTCTTCTTAATGCCAAACCACTGCAGAGCACGTAGTATCATAGATAAGACCTTCTACAACTACCTTGTTTGCTGATCTTGAATAACTAAAGAAACATTCCAATCTTATATCTCAGTTTTCCTGACCAGTTATTATGCTCAAAAATCCTAAAGTGTAGATTTGAAAGTTAAAGTAATAGAAACTGTTATCCAATAATTGTCATCCCAGAATTCTCCCAAAAGGATAGCATCACTATGGACAGTGTTTTTTGTTTTTTTTTTCTGTGAAAAAGAGAGAACTAGGAAGTCATCCTTGGAGCTTCCATATCACCACTTCAATGATAGAAGTTTTTTTTTTTTTTTAATTTTTTTTTTTTTTATTTTAAACCCTTAACTTCTGTGTATTGACTTTTATAGGTGGAAGAGTGGTAAGGGTAGGCAATGGGGGTCAAGTGACTTGCCCAGGGTCACACAGCTGGGAAGTGTCTGAGGCCAGATTTGAACCTAGGACCTCCCGTCTCTAGGCCTGACTCTCAATCCACTGAGCTACCCAGCTGCCCCCCAATGATAGAAGTTTTATCTGAATAAATTCCACTTTGCTATACCTTTATACCTTGCCCCAATCTAGATTTAGATTTAGAAGCCTGAAGTATGTCATTCTTGACTGTCCCTCACCTCTCAGATTGGTGATAAAGAATGTCCTTTAAATAAATCTCTTTGGATATAAAAATTTTATTCTTGGCTTTCTTTCTTTACCCTTCCCATGTTGTAAACAATGGGTTACCACATAAGTATAGTAACATAGATTTAGTTCTTAAAAGAACCTCAGAAGGCAACTCTTCCAGGCCCCTTATTTTACAGATTAGGAAACTGAAGACCAGAGAAGTAAAATGATTTTTCCAAGATAGCAACTTCCCTTGAGAGAGTTCACAATCCAGGGATGACTTACATGAAGCTCTGTACAAACAAGCTCTATACAGGATAAATAGGAAATAAGCAATAGAATGTAGGGCCTAGAATTAAAAGAGATTGAGATAGATTTCCTATAGAAGGTAAGATTTAAGCTGGAACCTGAAAGAAGTCAGGTAATCCAGGAGGATGAGATAAGAAGGGTGGGAGGGAGAGCATTCTAGCTTTAGAGATAGCCAGGGAAAATACCTGAAGTTGAGAGATGAGTATCTGGTGTAAGGAACAGCCAGGAGACCAGTGTCAATGGACTGAAGAGATCAGGGATTGAGGAGGGAGGCCAAGGTGTGAGAAGTAAAGCTAGAGGAAGGGCTAGGTTATGAAGAACTTTGAATATCATACAAGGATTTGTAATTTTGTAATCAGTCCTGTCCCTGATAGGGAGCCACTGGAGTTCACTGAGTGTGTGTTGGGGAAAGGAGTGGTCAAGGAGTGATATGATCAGACCTATTTGTGCTTTAGGAAAGTGATGGCAAAGCTATGACACATGTGTCAGCACTGACACACGTAGCTATTTTTGGTGACACGTGGCCTCATGCAGCCACATACAGAGAAGTATGGGGCTGCATGCCAAGGATGAAACATTTGCTGTAGTGTAGTGTAGACACTCTGTGCACTATAGATGACAATTCTACCTATATTAATTTACCTATTTTGGTCTTTTAAATACAGTTATATGTTACAATTATACATTTTTTTATTTAAACTATAAATATCTCAGAATTGTGGTTTTTTTTCTTGAAATGACATACCACCCAAGTTATGCTCGGTTTTTTGGTGAATTTTGACACACCAAGCTCAAAAGGTTGTCCATCACTGCTTTAGGAAAATCACTTTGGTGACTGAATGGAGGACAGATAGAATGAGGCAGACTTGTAGAAAAAAGAACCAAGCACAGGATTATAGTAGTTCAGGCATGAGTTGTTGAGTCCCTGCATGATATATTGGTAGTATTAGAGGAGAGAAAGAAGTAAATTAGAGAGATGTTATTAATGTGAAATCAACACATGTTCGTAACAGATTTGGATATATGGGAGGTGAAAGAATGAGGAGTCAAAGATGACACTTGGGTTGTGAGTCTCAGGGATGCCAAACTTAACTCAAAATTTTTGTGCCAAAAATTACAGTAAGCACTTATCATCTGATGCAGCCTTAGTCACTGGAATTGGGGCTTAAGAGGAAGGCAGAAACAACAGAAGTAGTAAGCCAAGGAGTATTTTGTTGTTATTGTTGTTGTTGTTGTTTTTCAGGAAAATTTGCTTCATACTAATTACTTTCAGTTTTCTTCTTCCTGAACTGTTGGATTTGAATGTTGTTGGTATTTAGGGTAGTTGAGGAAGAACTCCACTCTAAGTTACTTCTCACTCATTGTGCTGTCTTCCTAGTAGTTTCCAAGTTCCAGCAAATTTGTTTTGTACTGGTAGGTTGTTCATAATGGTGTTAACCTTTACTAAGGCACTATTAATGTTTTTTTTTTTTTTCCTGAGAGGATACAAAATATCCCTTTATTCCCAACTGAATAGAAGTAGTTTTTTAAAATGAATAGCATTTTGGGTTGTTTTTTTTAATCCTCAAGAGTTCAAGTTTTTAAAGTCCAAGGAATATTTATTGTTTCATTCTCACTATCATATTTTTTATGTTAACACTGATTACTGTTTTTTCTGATACAATAATTTCTTTTCTTTTCTACTATATGTCCTATACTCCAAGTGTAGTTTAGTGTTTTATTTAAGGATATTTGTTTTATGAAAGGAATATTTTCTGACATCTTTTTTTACTTTTATGATAACAATAAGTAACAAGTAACTCTGTACAGATAATAAAATGGCCCATTAAATTGACTTACACCTGTGCTGTAGTTGATTTTTTCCTTTCTTGTATACATAGAAAGTCCTTGGAACTTATTTACGCTTTCAAGACACAGCTAGCTCTGAAACTGCTACGATGCCTGAGAGTAACAGATGCACCTCATTTTTATGGACTACCTTCCCTGGAGAGAACATTACAAGGGATGGTTCATATCACAGCGGTCCCAGGATGGAGTTCTCATTCTACCATAACTGAGCCATTCTCAGTTTGTACAAAATACTTGTCAGGTCTTCTTGAGGTAGACAGATTTCCTATTACTGTTGTAGTTATTGTTCATTGTCATACTTTTTTTGTATTTGTATTTGTTTATTGATTGTTGGTAACTTTTACTATAGCTACATGTGTTTGATAATTTTTCTGTTAACTTTTAAAGATGTGGGAATTAGGACTTTGAACTTAGTGTTCTCATTTAGGATTGCAATTAAATTAGTCGCAGATGAGAATGAGAATAAACCCCTTTAATGGTCATAATATTGTTCAGTTATCTCATATGAAGTAGTCTATGCTGTCTGTATTAAAAATTTAGTTTTAGAATTCTTTTACTAATTTTTTTGATATCGTTTAATAAACAATTGACTTAAGTGATAGTATAAATATTGACAATTTAACTGTTGAAACATTTAGCCTTTGGTTTAATATACAGAATATCACTTAAAAGAAGAAAGAAAAGTTCAATCACTAGATTGGTTTCAAGTTTATATTATTATTTCATTGCATTGTTATTTAAAGTCCAGCCTGCATTGCTTTGCTTTTAAACTCAATGTTTTTGCTATTTCTTCAATATCAAGAATGTTCTGCTTTTTCCAGAATTTTTTTAGTAGCTGATGAATTCTCAATAAAAGTAGTCCCTAAAACAGTTTCAATGCAATAGATTTAATTTTGTTTGAATAGTTACAAACACTTCGGTAAGAACATCAAAAAGTAAATGTAAGGATTTCCAAGTCACTCTAGGGCTCACTTTCAAGTTCAAATGTATTTCTTATTGAGATTTATTCCAATGTGGCTGCTAGGTGGCTCAGAGGATTAAGAACCGGGCATCGAATTGGAAGATCCTAGATTCAAATGTGACTTCAGACACGTCCTAGCTGTATGACCCTGGGCAAATTACTTAACCCTATTTGCTTAGCCCTTACTGCTTTTCTGTCTTGGAAACAAAAATTAATATTGATTTCAAGGCAGAAGGTAAGGTTTGTTTTTTGTTTTTTGTTTTTTGTTTTGTTTTTTTTTTAAACCCTTACCTTCCATCTTGGAATCAATACTGTGTATTGGCTCCAAGGCAGAAGAGTGGTAAGGGTAGGCAATGGGGGTCAAGTGACTTGCCCAGGGTCACACAGCTGGGAAGTGTCTGAGGCCAGATTTGAACCTAGGACCTCCCGTCTCTAGGCCTGGCTCTCAATCCACTGAGCTACCCAGCTGTCCCCTAGAAGGTAAGGTTTTAAAAAAGAAAATATTTATTGCAAATCCTTTTGGATAATTTTTGACAGAATTAGGAGATGAATACTAAGTTGTTAAATACTGTAGTAGTAGAAGAAAAGAATGTAATCCATACAGTCACACACACACACACACACACACACACACACACACACACACACACACACATATATATATATATATTACATAATTATAGAATATTCAGTATAACATTCAAAATTAAAGTGATCATGACTGAGCTTTGAGGAATATAATGGGATTAGTTAACAATGAAAAGATCTCATACACTTCCTTAAAATATGAGAGTTCACATTTACATTGCACTTTAAGGTTTACACAGGACTTTTCTCACAAAAATAACTTAAGATATGTGTCTAAATTTATTCTGATTTTTAAAACGAGGATGCTAGTTTTGTTACAGGTTAAGTGTTTTTCCAAAGGTCACATATAGTTATAAATATTGACACAATGGTTATGTGGAGAGTTGAATTTAATTTCCTTATCTAAGTTAAAATCAGCCTTGCTTCTTTTGTGACCTTGTATAATTTACTTTACTCTATTTTTTTAGTCATTCACAGCAAAATGATGATTGAACTAAGATAGATAGATGATTCAGAGTGGTATAGAGGATGCTGTGTTGTACCTAAAATCAGGAAGGTCAAGTTAAAATTCAACCTCAGATAGTGAGTGTGTCACTCTGGGCAAATCACTTAACTTCTCTGCATCTCAGTTTCTTAATCTGCCAAATGGAGATAAAAATAATACCTATCTCCTACAGTTGTTGTGAGGATAAAATGAGATAATATTTGTAAAAGCCTTTTGAAAACCTTAAAGTACCATATAAATGCCAGCAATTATTACTATTAGATGATCTCCAGAGTTCCTTAAGACTCTGAAATCTTTGTCTTCAGGATATGCCTGGGTCAAAGAACTAGTAATGTAGCTTCTTTTTAATTTTTTATCTCTTAATTCCCAGTCTACTATTCTTTGTACCATTAAGCCTTGCTAAGATTTGTTATAGCTTGGGTTTACATATTATTTGATAGTTTGCAAAACATTTTCTTCACAACATTTTAATGTGAGTAGTATGTATGTTATTTTATCAGGTGAGAAGACTGGCTAAGAAATTAAGTCACTCATGGTCACATGGCTATTTAATGGAGAAGCAACATTTGAACCTTTCTTCTGACTTTGAGTCTAATATTTTTTCTTTCTCTTTTTAGTATTTAAAAAATTTTTATTTAATTAATTTGGAATATTTTTCCAATATTCTTTCAACCACATGTGATTCAGTTTTATGATATTTAAATGGCATTTAGTATATGTCCATTAAAATAGCTCCTTTGTTTAAATAATTAATTGATATTACATTATTTTAACTTAAGTAATAATCAGATTGAGAGTATTAGATTTAAGCATTTTGACAAGCATAATTTAAAATCACATTGTCACTGATTTTCCCAAGAGACTGTGAGAGGATAACATACATCTCTTATCCAAATTCTAAAGGAAAAAGTACATTTCAAAAGAATGTTTTCTCTTTATGTGATCAGGATTTAATTCATTGACATCAATAGAATTTTGTTTTTTATATTTTTTATCAGTCACAGAAAAGCTACCATGAGATTGTTTTATATTTGATTTTCAGGTCATTTCTTCCTTTTATGTGGAGCGGGGAGGAACTACTCTGTCCTTCATGGGAAAGGGTGTCACGAAGAGCACAGTTCTTTGCTTGTTACATTTGTCCCATGAGATGATGAATCAGGCTAATATCTTGGTGAGAACCCTCAAAGCTGCCCTTAGCTTGTCATCTGTATAGTTTGCTTAAAAAATAGAAATTCTATAAGAGTTCCGGTAGTTGGTTTTTACTTGAAAACATTATATTCCCTTTCCCCCTTTTTAAAGCAAAGTGATTTTCTGTTAAGATATAATTTAATATGGGTTTCATTTAAATTTAATTTTTTTAAAAATACTTGTATTTAGTAGGAAAGTATAGTTTCAAATAATCATTTGGGAAAATGTTTACAATTTTAATTATAAATCTGAGTGTGTTTTTTAAAAATGTTTGATTATATGAATTTTTTAAAGCAGTGCTGAATGTTGATTATCTTTTTGTTATTTTTAAAAGTTGAATTATTGCATATTCCACTTCAGTGTTGGACACTTTAAATGTCAAGTTTTATTTAAGCTCACTTTAAAATTTTATTTGTTTTTAAGCATTTTTTTCAAGATTACATGATTCATGTTCTCTTCCTCCCCTGCTCCCTTCCCCCTCACAGAGTTGACAAGCAATTCCACTGGTTTTAA
This sequence comes from Gracilinanus agilis, assembly GCF_016433145.1. Taxonomy (NCBI): domain Eukaryota; kingdom Metazoa; phylum Chordata; class Mammalia; order Didelphimorphia; family Didelphidae; genus Gracilinanus; species Gracilinanus agilis. Next base: position 571,885,685 of record NC_058130.1, on the reverse strand, counting down.
GCTCATTATTATTGTTATTATTATTATTTTAATCTAGGATTGGATTTCAATGTGGTCCTTGCCTTATGATAGGAACAATGAGGGACAACATCTTACTCAACAAGGACTAGCTTGGTTAATTCCATTATGGGTTGATAGAGACCCAGAGGTTAGTATAAAATTGGGATCTCAACTTTTATATTATCATTTGTTATATTTGATAAAAAATAAAAACATTTAAAAGCAGAAATATATCAATGGCTCTACTTAAATATAAATATATATACATTATAGATATATACACATATACTTTCATGCATGTCTATACATATACACACATATGTAAAAAGATCATACAATCCAGGGAAACTCTAACATGTAACCTAATTTTTACCTCCTTATTTGTAAATATTTTCTCCATTTGGAGATTCACCCTCTTGCTGAAATTACTATAATTTCTATTTTTACTACTGCTTCCAGGATTGTCTCATTTCGACATAATGTTCCTTGGGACTACTTTCCTTTTTAGTCCCCTTCCCAAGATATCTCTTCCTTCTGTCTTCTACTTCTGAACACATCTGTTCTTGCTGCTGTGCTTTGGCTATGGGTTCCAGCCTGTGTTGAAAGGATTATGGGAAGAATGGGAAGACACACACCTATATCGTATTGTAAAACTGTGAATTATTCCTGCCTATCTAAAAACAGCTAGGAATGTTGAGAAAAAGATGACTAAAATGTCAGTTTGATCCAGAGGTATCAGTCTGGGCATCTACCTCAAGAAAGTCATAGACGGAAAGTAAGGTTCCATAAATGTTAGGTTATTTGTAGTAGCTCTTTTTTTGGCAGCAAAACAGTGCTCACCTAAGAGGGAATTAACAAATTGTGGAAGGTGAATGTGATGAAATATTATTGTATCTTATGAAAGGACACCAAAGAAACATAAGAGTACTTATATAACTTGATGCAGAGAGGCAAAGCAAGGAAAATAGTATATACAATGACACCAATGTAAAGGGAAGGAGCAATAAAATGGGATAACTATGAAATCATAAAATCCCAAAACAATAAAAACCTTGGCCCTTGAAGAGAGTTGAGAAAATGTATCTATCTTTTACCCCAGAGGTGAGGTCTGGAATGTTGCATATGCTATTTTTTTAACTCTTATTTTCCATCTTGGAATTAATATTATATATTGGTTGTAAGGCAGAAGAATGGTAGGGACTCGGCAATGGGGTTTAAGTGGCTTGCTCTGGATCACACATTTAGTTCAGATTTGAACCCAGGACCTCTCATCTCCAGGCCTGGCTCTCTATCCACTAAAGCTTACCTAGCTACCTCTTTCCATATACTATTTAATGCATGTGATATATCAGCTGATTTTACTTTTTTTTTTTTTTTAATCTTCGTCACAAGAGGAAGCTTGTTTCTTAAGGGAGAGGTGAGAAGTATATAATCAGATTTTAAAGTAATATAAAATGAGAGGAATAAGTAAGAGTAAAAAAATTTTTAGAAGATAATACCCAAATTTAAAAATCAAAGCATCTAAATTTTGCTAATAAATTCTCATTTTAAAAAGTTTAAGTAATGCTTTCAATACAGCAAATTTTCTTTTAACATCTGGGGAAATGACAATAATCATTTGTAACATTTTACATTGTAACATTATAAAAGAATTTATCATTTTAAACGGTACTGCAATGAAAACAGTCATTGGAAACCGAGACACCTTATCTGTTCAAAAGGTTTTCAATTTCATGTAATTGATATTTTCTATTTTATCTTTTATAAGTTCCTATATCTCTTATTTGGTTAAGAATTCCACCCTAACCTCCACAACTGTGAAAATCATCTCTATCCATTTTCTTACTTTTTTATTATATGAAATTTTATTTTTATGTCATAGATCCATTTGGAATCATTGTGATATATAAGGTGTGAGATACTGGTCTAAATCTATTTTTTGCCAAACTGCTTTTCAGTTTTCCTAGTACTTCTTTTCAAATAGGTAGTCCTCTCAGGTAGTTTATGTTCTTTAGTTTATCAAATAGCAGGCTACCGAATTAAATTGTTTCTAACTCTTGCTTATCTATTCTACCATCACATAACAGTTTTTTATTATTATTGCTTTATATTATAGTTTGACGTCACTAAGTGCTATTTCCCCATCAAACTTTTTTTTCTCTTGAGATTCAAGCAACTTTTTTTTTTGCTTGAAATGAGTTTTGTAATTGATAGTTTGAGTATTGTGCTCTATCTGAAAAATTATGTAGTGCTGTCATCTTATTGTATCTGTAAGCAATGACTCTCCTGTTATTTAAATTTCCCAAATTATATCGTGATTCTATTCTATTGTGCCTTAAGAAATGACAGACAGTGAGGGCAGTGAGGTGACTCAGTAGATTGAGAGCCAGGCCTGGAGATGGGAGATCCTGGCTCCAAATCTGACCTCATATATTTCCTAGCTCTATGACCCTGGGCAAGTCACTTAATCCCAGTTGTCTAGCCTTTGCTGCTCTTCTGCCTTATAATTGATACTTACTACTGATTCCAAGACAGAAGATATGGGTTTTAAAAAAAAATTATTGCCCAAGTACTCTTAAAATTTTAATATGTAGCATGAATTTCTTTTTCATATAGTTGTTTAACCTAACTGTTCTTTGTTGCTTCATTCTCTTAGGTGCTATTCATTTTCAGTACGACATACTAAAATGGTAGAAAGATTGTCTAACACATTGCCACTAAGTAGATTAAGAACACATATTGCCTACTATCCCAATGGATGCCTTAAAATACAATAGTGTACTCCTTCATGCTTCTTGGAAAAATGTAATCCATCAGCCGGCTTGTGAAAATTGTTTTTAACTATTTTTGTCTAGGTGGTAAGCAGCTATTAATCATTTAACATATACTTCTTAAATAATGATTTCATTTACTTGCTTTTTTCAGTTAGGCAATCAATAAATAATATTTATTAAGTACCTAATGTCTGCCAGACACTGTGCTTTGTTGGAGATACATTACCCCCAACCCCACCCCACCTCACCACCCCCAAAGAGATAATCTCTGTCCTCAAGGAGTTTACAGTTTAATGAAGGAAGCTCTAGGCCTGACTTTATCTGCTGAGCCACCTAGCTTCTGCCAAAAGGTTTGTTTCATTTTTTAAACCCTTGCCTTTTATCATAGTATTAATTCTAACACAGAATAGTAGTAGGGGTTAGGTAGTTAGAATTAAGTGACTTGCCCAGGTTCAAATAGCAAGGAAGTATCTAAGAGCAGATTTGTACTCAGGTCTTCTTGGCTCCTGGTCTGGTGTTCTATTCTACCTATCTGCCCCTTTAATTATGTTGGAATACTTGAATCATATTCATGGTTGCCATATTTTAAATATTCTAAAACCTGTAGGAAATTATTAAAAGTTGATTGTTTAATTGAACACAATTTTATTTTATTAAATAGGTGAGGTTCACATCCCTGGCAATAGGAGCAACACTAACTTCTGATAAAGTCGGATGTCTCGCCTTAGCTGAAAGTTGTCAAAACATTTCTGGTGGACTCTGGGCTACAGTTGTGAATATACTTCTGGATCATTCAGAATGTAGTATGGTTCGCAGAGAGGTATATCACACATTTTATTCATTTATTTAATTTGAAAATTTATTAATTCAATAATGTTATCTCATATGAAATCCACCCAAAGGAAATTTATAACATTTTGTTTTTAAAACATCATTTGAAATTTAGTTGTAGGTGGTATAAATTCTTGGTACTTTGTATATTATATGTTTCACAATTAAAGTAACATTTTCTGATAATAACTGCTATTTGATGCACATTAGAGACCACTGAAGATTAAGTTGATATATTTGCATTAACTTGTCTCCAAAATATAATGAAGTTATTTAGTGCCTATTAACAAAGATCCATTTTGATCTTGGTAGAATAATGTATTTAGTATTTTTTATTAAACATTATATTATTCCATTGGAACTTTTATATTCATTATAAAAGGCATATAATTTTTTATTAGTAGGTTCTTTTTAGCTTCAGATTTAGTCTTAATTGTTTTCTTTTTCCCTGAGATAAATATTAAAATTAATTTACATCTTTCCACTAGTGAGAAGAAAGGAAATTCTATTTAATTTTGGTTGCTTTCACTGAGCATGTTTTAATCTACATTATATAATTTTTTTGCCTTATGTTCAGGTCAAGTATTTATTGAGCGAACATTTTTATGCATAGGTAATATTTTCATTTTATGAAAATTGATTTATAGTGACTAAGTGATTCTTACAACATTCATATTTTCCGCTTATTATTTTGAAAAAATTAGATATTAAAAGCAGAAAAGGAAATTGGCCAAGAAAATAATTGTTACTTTTTTTAAGGTCATTATCTTATCAATACATTTTACATATTCATCAGTGGTCTTGATGACCATGAGCCATAGGTTCTAAATTTCATTAGCAATTGATCTATGATATATTTGATTACCAAATTGCCAAATTAATACACATTGGTGACTTTAGATATGACAACAAATGGCAGTGTTGATTTTTTTTCATTCTTTTTAGGCTGCATTTATTCTTCAGAACTTATTAGTAATTCCATTGCCTACAGATGATAACCATGATTATTCTTGGCATGTAAGTAGTTATTTTAAAAAAAACAAACTTTCTGTCTTAGAACTAAAATTGCGTATTGGTTCCAGGGCAGAAGAGAGGTAAGGGCTAGGCAGTGGGGTCACTTGTCCAAGGTCACATAGCTAGGAAGTGTCTAAGGTCAGATTTAAACCCTAGGCCTTCCATCTCTTGTCCTGGCTCTCAATCCACTGGGTTATCTAGCTGTCCCCACATGTGAGTAACTATTAAACATATACTAATGTGATTCTGATAAAAATGAAAAATTTTCAATGGCATTTATTTTATTATAAAACAAATTTAAGATGTTGATTGTTATGAAGTATGATTATTATGAATTATTGTGATTATTATTTCAAAAACAGATTGAAATAAGGTAATAATGAACTAATTATTCTTTTATATACTGTAGAGAATATTCTAGCTTCTTGATAGGCAAGTTTTAAAAATACTCTCTTCTTCCAAAGTACTTAGCAACAAAAAAAGGAAAAATACAAAAGTATTACTTATAATGAAAATATGTATTGCTAATGAAAAAATTTGTATTTCTTCTTTCTGAAGGTGCTAGGGACACCAAGACACAAATGAAACAATTCTTATACTTAGTTGGAATGTAACATGAATACAAATAATAAGTAGTATAGGGAAATTTAGAAGAGATTACAACTAGGGTGATATCCAGTAAGTCCTCATTGAGAAAGATAGAAACTCAACTTAGACTTGAAGGAGATAAAAGAATTTTAATATGAAGAATTATGTTCCAGACATGGAGGATGGCTTGTGAGAACATCCAAAGACAGGAGCTCTTGTGATGAATTCAGGAAATATCTAATAGTATACTTGATTGTTTAATAATCATTTTCAGTTGTGTGCAACTCTTTGTGATCCCATTTGGAGTTTTCTTGGCAGAGATAGTAAAGTGGTTTGCCATTTCCTTCTCCAGGTCATTTTACAGGCGAGCAAAGTATTCTAGGAAGTTAGTACAGTCTTGTGCTTCATTAGTCCCAATCATTCATGAGTTTAATGTTGGAATTTTCTCTCATAACCTCCCAAGTTTCTTGGTAATAAATTCCTTTCTACTCTGACCTCCTTTTGTAGAAGAAGTCATTTTCTACAGTAGATAAGCTTGAGACTTTCTTAACTCTAACTTTGGTTCTGAAGAGTTGTCATCATCCTTGCTCCTGTTTTCCTCTGGTATACATGTAATCTTGGCAAGGTTTCTCTGTTCTCCAGTGAAACTTCTGAGTTGGAGGTTTTGGTTCCTCTTGGAGCCTGTTTAGTCCCCACCCTCATTGTTGTTCAGTCATATTTCAATTGTGTCAGACTCTTCGTGACCCAATTTTGGGTTTGTTAGGCAAAAATACCAGAGTTATTTGCCATTTCCTTCTCTGGTTCATTTTAAAAATGAGAAAACTGAGGCAAACAGTTAAGTAACCTGCCTAAGAGCACAACTTAGAAGTGTCTGAGGATAGATTTGAACTCAAGAAGATGAGTCTTCAGTGACTCAGGTCTGGCACTTTATCCATTGCATTACTTATCTGTCGTCATTATCATTGTCCTCTACCCCATGTGCAGTTAGTAGATCTATAAGTTACTCCTCTGCCATTGGGGCATGATCCTTAAAAACCAAAAACTTCATTTCTGACTCAGATTGCTGAATATAAAGAATAATTTATCTCGATTTTCCTTATACTGGCTTTTCTAAAACCATTAATAAGAGCCAGGGGATTCTTTTATTATTTCTTTGCTTTTCTTCTTAACTTTCACATTCATTTTACTAATTTCTCATCCAGGTCATGGATGGGATTAGGCTTAGCTCCTTCTCCACCTTTAATGACATTATAGTCACAGGGTATACCAGGGTCCTGCATCTGGCCATCTAATCACTCCAAGGCTCTTTTTCTTCCATGTTTCCCTTTCTTGACAAAAGATATAAAATTACTTTTTAGAAATTAATTAATCCTGATGACATAAATAATCTGCCAACCCTACCCAAAATTTTGGGCCAGGTTTAAATCTGGCCATTTCAGTGATTCAGGCTCAGACTTAGAATGTGATGAGATAGTCTGGACCATAAGATGCAATAAAATAACTTTACTGATAATATTTAAAAAGATACAAGACTTAACTAAGATCAAGTAAAACATTATTCCTCTGCACTTCTGTAATTTACCATGACAAACAGTAATGGTAGATCAGAATAATGTCCCTGCAGGGCAATGAATGGCAAAACCTCTGATTAAACCTCTTTTAAAACCTCTGATTACAATTCCCCAAATGCTGCAAGCAGGAAAGAACCTAAGTGACTTTCATTTCCCTAAAAGATCAGGTAAGTCTACATAAAATAGGGCTTGCTTCTACCATAATGTCTCCTATCCATCAATACATCAAAATAATTTAAGATTCTTCAATAGATATAACAACAGAAATAAACCTGTTCATTGACTTTCTGACCACAAACAGTAGGAGAGGCTTAAAACAGGGATGTATGCTATTCAATTCTGTTTGCCACTATGAGGCACAGAATCCAGGTTGAAGAGGGATTCTTTGTAGACAGTGAGGAACTCTAGCTGTTCCTGTTTTATAGATGGGCAGATCACCCCAAGCCCTGGACCACTGCAGAACCTCCTGGAGGAGGTCTGTAATCACTCAAAGGAGGGTAGTTGACTACCACACAATAAAGATCTAGGAGATAAAGAATGTTTATTGCCCAAATTATGATTAACAGCCTATATAGCTTCTCTGTCAGTAAGACTATCTGAGACAGAAGATACATGTAGATGAGTTAGACTCAAAGTTGAAAGAAGGACAGTAGTTAGATTGCCTTTGGTAAAATAAAAAGTTTTTTTATTGACTCCAAGATTTCCATGGGTACAAAGACCTAAGACCTATCTTTTTATTATCAACATTATACCAATAATACTGTATGAATGGCAGTGAAACATAGAGTATGATTGTCTCCCAAGATTTAAAAAATGATTGTTACATACAGGACAATATTGGGTTTTGGCAGAGTACAATAAAAGCAATGAGGAATTGAAGAATAAGAATAAAAAAGTGTCATGGAAGTACCATATTGTAGAAAGAAGCAGTGAGCTGATTGAAGGCTCCTGAAACCAAGGAATAATAGCAGGAGGATTTCATTAGTCTCTCTAGCATGGCAGGATAAATGAAGGAAAGCCCTAGTAGATAGACCTCCAATGATGAATTTCTAGAAGGACAAGGATATAATTTATACAAGATGGGCAGTCATAGATGGATTGTGATCTATTTTTTTTCAAACATTTATTAATATTCATTTTTAACATGGTTGCATGATTCATGCTCCTCCTTTCCCCTTCACCCCCCGCACTCCCCCCACCCATGGCCAATGCACATTTCCACTAGTTTTGTCATGTGTCCTTGATCAAGACCAATTTCCAAATTGTTGGTAGTTGCATTGGTGTGGTAGTTTCGAGTCCACACCCTCAATCATGTCCACCCCGACCCATGCGTTCAAGCAGTTGTTTTTCTTATATGTTTCCTCTCCTGCAGTCCTTCCTCTGAATGTGGGTAGCATCT
>NC_058130.1:571727800-571872511 GCF_016433145.1 Gracilinanus agilis | reverse complement strand
AATTACTTGCTGGAGTCTCTTTGCTAGTATTCTATTTAAGATTTTTGCATCTATGTTCATTAGGGAGATTGGTCTGTAGTTTTCTTTCTCTGTTTTTGATCTCCCTGGCTTTGGGATCAGTACCATATTTGTGTCATAAGAGGAATTTGGTAGGACTCCTTCTTTGCTTATCATATCAAATAATTTGTATAGTATTGGGATTAGTTGCTCTTTGAATGTCTGATAGAATTCACTTGTGAATCCATCAGGCCCTGGCGATTTTTTCTTAGGGAGTTCTTTGATGGCTTGTTCAATTTCTTTTTCTGATATGGGATTATTTAGGTATTCTATTTCTTCTGCTGTTAATCTAGGCAGTTTATATTTTTGTAAATATTCGTCCATATCTCCTAAATTGTTATATTTATTGCCATATAATTGGGCAAAATAGTTTTTAATGATTGCCTTAATTTCCCCTTCATTAGAGGTGAGGTCTCCCTTTTCATCTTTGATACTATCAATTTGTTTTTCTTCTTTCCTTTTTTTTATTAGATTGACCAGTACTTTGTCTATTTTATCTGTTTTTTCAAAGTACTAGCTTCTAGTCTTATTTATTAATTCAATAGTTCTTTTACTTTCGATTTTATTAATTTCTCCCTTGGTTTTTAGTATTTCTAATTTAGTTTTCATCTGGGGATTTTAATTTGCTCGCTTTCTAATTTTTTGAGTTGCATGCCCAATTCATTGATCTCTGCCCTCCTTAATTTGTTAATATATGCACTCAAGGATATAAATTTCCCCCTTAGTACTTCCTTGGCCGCATCCCACATAGTTTGGTATGATGTCTCATCATTGTCATTTTCTTCAATGAAATTGTTGATTGTTTCTATGATTCCTTCTTTGACAAATTGGTTTTGAAGAATCATATTATTTAATTTCCAATTAGTTTTTGATTTTCCTGTCCAGGTGCCCTTACTAATTATTATTTTTATTGCATTATGATATGAGGTTACATTTATTATTTCTGCTCTTTTGCATTTGTTTGCAGTGATTCTATGCCCTATAACATGGTCAATCTTTGTGAATGTGCCATGTGCAGCTGAAAAGAAGGTGTATTCCTTTTTGTCCCTATTTATTTTTCTCCACTTATCAATTAGATCTAATTTTTCTAGGACTTCATTCACCTCTCTTACCTCTTTCTTATTTATTTTTCGGTTTGATTTATCTAGATCTGAAAGAGGAATATTTAGATCTCCCAGTAGTATGGTTTTACTATCTATTTCCTTCTTGAGCTCTGCCAGTTTCTCCTTTATGAATTTGGGTGATATGCCACTTGGTGCATACATATTGAGCAGTGTTATTTCCTCATTGTTTATACTGCCTTTGATCAGGATGTAATGACCTTCCCTGTCTTTTTTAATCATATCTATTTTTACTTTGGCTTTGTCAGAAATCATAATAGCCACTCCTCCCTTCTTTTTCTCATTTGACGCCCAAAAGATTTTGCTCAAACCCTGAACCTTAAACTTGTGTATGTCCACCCGCCTCATATGTGTTTCTTGTAGACAACATATGGTGGGATTTTGGTTTCTAATCCACTCTGCTATTTGCTTCCGTTTTATGAGCGAGTTCATCCCATTCACATTCAGAGTTATAATCATCAGTTGTGCATTTGCTGACATTTTCGAATCCTCCCCTCTTCCTACCCCCTTTTTCCTTATACTTTTTCCTTTTAAATCAGTGGTTTGCTATTGAGCCGCTATCCCTTATCCCCTCCCTTGATTAACTTCCCTTTCTACCCCCTCCCTTATTTTCCCCCCTCTTTTTGTTTTTAAAGGCCTTATGAATTCCCTCCCTCTTCTCCCCTCCCTTTTTTTGACCTCCCCACTCCCCTGCTCCCCTTGGTTTATCCCTTCTAACTTTCTCAGAAGGGTTAGATAAGAGTTTTATGTCCCAATGGATATTATAGCTACTCTTCCCTCTCCGGGTTGATTACACTGAGAGTAAGGTTTGATTATTACCTCTTAATGCTCTCTTCCTCTCCTTCTTATAATAGTATTTGTCCCCTCTCCCTCCCATGCCCTCTTTGTATGTAATAGAATATCCTGTTTTCTTATTCACTCAAGTTTCTCTTGGTGTCCCCTGCTATTCACCCCCTCTTTCCCATCCCCCATGCCATCTTAGATTATTTAGTGTTCCACCCTCACCCTGTGAATTATTCTTCTTATTACTATAATAGTGAATATTATAATAGTGAATAGAGTTCACTACAGAGAATTATACATACCATTTCTCTACATAGGAATACAGATAATTAGATCTCACTGAGGCCCTTAAAAAGGCAATTTTAAAAATGATAAGTTTTCTTTCTTTCCCCTCTGTATCTTATTTACCTTTTCATGTTTCTCTCGATTTTTGTGGTTGGATATCAAACTTCCCATTTAGCCCTGGTCTTTTCTGTGCAAATACCTGGAATTCTTCAATTTTGTTGAATGCCCATACTTTCCCCTGGAAATATATAGTCAATTTTGATGGGTAGTTGATCCGTGGTTGCAGGCCCAGCTCTCTTGTCTTTCTGAATATCGTATTCCAAGCCTTGTGATCTTTTAGCGTGGAGGCTGCCAGATCCTGTGTGATCCTGATTGGTGCTCCTTGATATTTGAATTGTTTCTTTCTGGCTTCTTGAAAGATTTTTTCTTTTGCTTGGAAACTCTTGAATTTGGCAATTATATTTCTGGGTGTTTTCTTTTCTTGATCGAATATCGCAGGTGTTCTATGAATCCTTTCAATGTCTATATTGCCCTCTTGTTGTAGTACTTCAGGGCAATTTTGCTGAATTATTTCTGTTAGTATGGAGTCCAGGTTTCTATTAATTTCTGGTTTTTCTGGAAGACCAATTATTCTCAAATTGTCTCTTCTAGACCAGTTTTCTTGGTCTGTCACTCTCTCATTGAGATATTTCATGTTTCCTTCTATTTTTTCAGTCTTTTGACTTTGTTTTATTTGTTCTTGTTGTCTTGAGAGATCATTAGCTTCTACTTGCTCAATTCTAGCCTTTAGGGATTGATTTTCGGCTATAATCTTTCGGTTTTCGGCTATGATCTTTTGATTTTCGGCTATAATCTTCTGGTTTTCGGCCATAATCTTCTGGTTTTCGGCCATAATCTTCTGGTATTCCTTTTCCATCTGGTCATTTCTGGTGTTCAATTTGGTTATCAGTTCATATGGTTTCTGAGCCTCACTTTCCAATTGCAAGATTCTACCTTTTAAACAGTTATTTTCTTGCCAGATCTCTTCTATTTCCCTCAAAATCTCAGTTTTGAACTCTTCCATAGCTTGTGAGGAGTTTTCCTTATTTGAGGAGGATCTGGATGCTTGTTTGTTTTCCTCCTCTGTTTGCTCGGTTGTCTGGATTTTCTCTGTGTAAAAGTTGTCGAGTGTTAAAGACTTCTTTTTCTTGTTGTTAATCTTTCTCTTCTGAACTTCCTGAGACTGGGTAGCCATTGTTAGCCCAGCAGCTTCTCAGGTTTATCCTCCCACTCAGGGTCTGTCCGCGGTCAAGCCCCCTGGTGGGCCCCTTTGGTTGATCCTCTGCCGGAGGTTCCTTTACAAGTCTCAGGGCGCTGCTTCCACAGTCATATACCCGTCTGCACTGGTTCCCCACTCAGGGTTTCAGAGCTTTAGCTCCTGGCTGTGTCTGCCTCCACCCATGCCTCCGCCCGTGCCTGCTCTCTGAGCCTGTGCTCTGCACCCTGCGTCCGCTCTAGGCGCCCTGCTCCCGCGCTCAGATTTTGTGTGCGTTCGTTAGCTTTTTGGCGTCTTAAATCTTGCTGCTCTCAGGAACAGGCCCCGGAGCTGCCAATGACTGGATGGGTGCCCCAAACTTGCTCTATTTCTTTTTAGCTGCCTTTGGCACTATAGGTGTTGTGTGTGGAGGGGGTGGGGGTGGGGTGGTTGCTCAGCCCGTGATTTAGTGAGAGCTGTTTCACCCCTTTATAGCATGGAAATGCCTCGATTCCACGTACCTTCCATGCTGTGCCCTGTTGTGGGGTTCCTCCGTTCGTCTGGACTTGTTTTTATGTCCCCTTGAGGAGTTTTGTGTGTTTCGGTCAGGAGTGGTTAAGAGCTGCTTCTTACTCTGCGGCCATCTTAACCTGGAACCTGTGATCTATTTTTAAGTGAACTCCTAAACTGATGTGATCCCAGATCCATCTGAGTATCTTGAGAGTACTTCATTAAGGACAATGAGATAAAATAGTTTTCTCATCTTCTAGAAATTGAGATCCTCTGATCTTAATGACTTAAGAAAACCCAAACATTAACTGAAAGCATACTTAATTAGTGCTCTTGCTTCCACTCCAATAAATTGATATTCTCAAAGACTTTAAAATTTAGTAGGTACATTTATTCTTTTATGTATATTAAACATGAATATCATGTCAAAATGATAAAACTTTTATTAATTAGATTGACATAATTGAATAGGGACTTGTAAACATTATCTGTTATCTAGAGTTTTCATTCACAATTTGTTGTATCTATAGCAAAAACTATTATTAACATGGGCTCTCTGCCAGCATGTCAAAATTTCTTCATTATTTAGAAATATATATTATGACATTTCTGAATTACAGATGGAATACATAATTTTGAAATAAATTAGATTGATTTTCCTTTCTGCCTAGGAAAAATTTATGTGACCAAATAAGAGATAACATTATAGGATATAAAATAGATTATTTTGATTATATTACAGTAAATTAGTTTTTGCACAAATATGAAAGGGAGTTTTCAGAAGAAGAAATAAAATTATTTATAGTCATATAAAAATGCTCTAAATCACTATTCATTAGTGAAATGCAAATTATAATAATTCTCAGGAACATCTTATACCAATCAAATTGGCTAATATGACAGAAAAGAAAAATGGCAAATGTTGGAAGGGATTTGGGAATGTTAGGACACAAATAGGGGTAACTGAGTGGCTCAGGGTTTGAGAACTAAGTAGACCTAGATCTGGGAGGTGTTGGGTTCAAATCTGAACTCTGACATTTCCTAGTTGTGTTGTCTGGGCAAGTTGCTTAAACCCCATTACCTAGCCCTTACTGCTCTTCTGCCATAGAAAAAATATACAATATTGATTTTAAGATAGTATATAAGAATTTTTTTTAATTTGAGGCACAAATGCACCATTAGTAGAATTGTGAGCTTGTTTAACCATTCATGAGAGCAATTTGGAACTATGCCCAAAGGGTTCAAAACTGTGCATACCCTTTGACCCAGCAATACCACTACTACATTTGTATCTCAAAGAGATCAAAGAAAAAGGAAAAGGACCTATATATATACAAAAATATTCATAGCAATCCTTTTTATGGTGGTAAAAAGAATTGGAAACTGAGGGGATGCCCATCAACTGGGAGATGGGTGAACTAATTGGGGTACGGTACATTATTGTAATGGAATACTATTGGACTACAGGAAATGACAAGCAGAGTGGTTTCAGGAAAAACATGGGAAGATATGTATGAATTTATGCAAAGTGAAGTGAGCATAATCAAGAGAACTCTGTATACAGAACAACAATGTTATATGATGATTTTGATCAATACACTGATACAAGACAATTCCAAAGAACTTTTGATGAAAACAGCTATCCACTTTTAGAGAAAGAACTGATGGAGTCTAAATCTGGATTGAAATATACTTTTTAGATTTTCTCCATTTTTAATTTTTTTTAAGGTTGCATTTTCTTTTGCAATATGGCTAATATGGAAATGTTTTGCATGACTTCATTCATGATCAGTATCAAATTTTTGCCTTTTCTAATGAGCAAGGAGGAAGAGAGAAAGAATTTGGGACTAAAATATTTTAATGTTAAAAATGTTTATATTAAATTGAGAAATATTTAATGAAATACATAAAGATATATACAGGAGAAAACTAGTAGACACTCTCCAGCCTCATGCCATATTATTATAGGAAAGATGATATAGAAATGTATTAGGTAAAAGAGAAATTGTTTTGAATGATCTGACTATCTTTTACTTTAGGATATTCATACATGTGTTTCCTTCAACTGGAGTTATTATCTAGCTTAAAAATGAAATCAGAGAAATTGTGAGAACTTATTTAATGAAATGGCAAGCCTTTTAATTCTACATTTTCCTTAATATTATTTCTTGAATCTTAAATGTCTGTAATTGTCAATATTATTTAAGCCCACCCAAAATCAAATTCTAAAATTTGATGACTTTTTCTTTCAGTCATAAACTTTTTTTCCTTCTTAATATGGCTTATTTTGGTAATTATTTTCTGAAGTCTCAACTTGTATTTGAGAAAGAAACTAAAAGGGCAGTCAGGAAACTCTATTTCTAAAAATATTTTCTAATTATTCCATAAGTTGATTTTAGTGAGAAGCTGTAATAATTAGGTTAATTACATGCTTTATCTCTGTGATTATTTGTTCTTGTTGATATTTTGCTATCATATTTATAAAATTTACCAGTTAATCATGGTCTTCCTAGTTGTCCCTTTACATTTTCTCTAAGGTCATAATTTCCTAATTTTGACCCTGTTACTATCATCCTAATTTAGGCCCATATTACCTCATACATGTATTATTTCAATCATCTCATTCCTGGCTTCACCATTACCAGTAATTTTCCTTTTATAATCCCAAATGAATACCAAATTAATCTTTTAAAACTACAATAATATATAATGTCCTTAGTTTTGACACTTCCTCCTTTGTGCAAGGTTTAAGCATATTCTGAGTGTTATTGGGCCTACAAATTCATCTGCCAGCCAACTAGGTGATTAGCTTCTCTACACTTAGCTAGATTGATCCATGAAAAAATATATTGTTAGGCCTATACTCAAAGCTTGCCAGTTTATTAGGATCTGTTAGAACTGGTTTTATAACCGTAGCTTTTGAGAATACAGGGTTATCTGGGTTGTGATATCTCAACAATTATGAGATGGTATCAGAACAGAATTTTTGTAGAAGGCATAGTGAATCCAGAGGAAAGGAGTTTATATGGATAACTATGAAGCAAGTCTTCTTATTCTGCCCATGCTGAAAGTGTAGGGGCTACTCAAGGACCCAATTCCACTATTGATCAACATGCAAACTTTCACCTGATCCATTTTCCATTTAGGGCCATTTTGTGCCTCCTTAAGCAAAAATGTGACTGACTCCCTTCTTGGGATTCACTTTATGACTATTTCTCATATATGTCTTTATTTATTTTGAATTACAAGCTGGGGAAGATGTAACTAGAGAGCATTTCATATGGAAAAGAAATGTGGAGTTTTAGTGGATTGTGAGCACAATTTGAGTAACCAGTATAATATGGTAACCACACTAACTAATGTGTTCTTTGGAGACATGAAGAGAATCATAATGTAAAGAAATAAGGAAGACATTGCCTCACTATACTCTTCCCTGGTCAGAACACACTTGAAATATTGTATTTAGTTATTTGAGGAAAGGAATTGATAAACTATAGGGATTCTAGACTAAGAGTTCTTAATTTTGGTTCTTAGAAATTGTGTGTATTTTTATAATCCAATTTATTTTGTTTTAGTCATTTAAAAATTATTCTAAGGAGAGACTTATCAACTTTACCCAACTTCCAAAGTAGTGCTCAGCATAAAAAAAAGATGAAGAACCCTTGATTTAGGTGAGAGTAAAGGATCCTGAGATCATGACATATAAAGATCAATTGAAGAAAGTAAGGATGATTTGAGGAGCATACATCATAGATTTGGATCTGTGTTCATCTTTGTCTGACTCTCCATGGTCCCATAGACGATACAGTCCATAGGCTTTTCTTGACCAAGATATTGCAGTGATTTTCCATATCCTTATCCAAAGGATTAAGGCAAACAGAAGTTAATGACTTCCTCAGAGTCCAAGGTCAGATTTGAACCCAGGTCTTCCTGATTCCAGGTTCAGCGCTGTTTCCCTTCACTTCCTCAGATTTAGAGACCTAATTGGTCATCTTACTCCCTCATTTCATAGAAGAGGAACTGGGCCTCAGACTCAGTCATCAAGATAGTAAGTAAAAGAGTTCATATATGAACCAAGGTTCTGATTCCAAATCTACTTTCTACTGAATCACATAGTCTACCTAAATAAATAGCTTCTACAAATATCTTAAAGCTGTCTTGTGGAAGAGTTAATAATTAGAATTGTTCTGCTTGATTCCAGAGGATAAAAGCAGGAATAATGAATAGAATCTGCAAGGAGCAAGATTTTGGCATGATGGAAGAAAAAAATTTCTAACAATTAGTGTTAGCCAGAAGTGGATAGGACTGCCTCTTGAGATAGATACTCTTGTACAGAAAGCCTTTTCGCAAAGTCTGGATAATCACTTGTGTGTGTTGTACAGATGATTCTTGTTTAAAATTAATGTGTGATTGGATAAGATCTCTGAGATCCCTTCCAAATTTGAGATCTGTGATTCTTTGAATTCATGTATTGTAGCATAACATATAAGCTGCTCCATTTACATTTTTTGCTCATTAAGATCTATTGTGCAATCACAGACATTTTCAGTGAATGAAGAAGTTTCCCTAAACTAGTTTAACCAAATCCTGTATTTGTTTGCAGACTTGAATGTTTTTTCTTCTTTTTTATATCTTACATGGGCAATAATATAAAACATTTTCCCACATTAGTCACTTTGTGGGAAAGAATTTGAACAAAAAAAATGAAGAAAGAAAGTGAAACATAGTATGTTTTGGCCTGTATTTGGACTGCATTAGTTCTTTCTCTGGAGGCAGATGGCATTTTTTATCATGAGTCTGGGGATTGTCTCGAATCTCTATATTGCTAAGAATAACTATGTCAATATTCTTCTGGTTCTTCTCACTTCACTCTGCATTAGTTCATGTAGGTCTTTCCATATTTTTCTGAAATTATCTTTCTCATCATTGCTTAAAATATAATAGTATTCCATTACAATCACATCTCACAACTTGTTCAGCCATTCCCCAATTGATGAAAATCCTCTCAGTTTCTAGTTCTTTGCTACTACAAAAAGAACTGCATATTTTTATAAATATATCCTTCACCCCACCCCCACTTCCCACTTTTTAAATCTATTTGGGACACAATTCAAGTAGAGATTATTGCTGTAACAAAGGATATGCACAGTTTGGCCCTGTGAGCACAGTTTCAAACAGCTATCTAGAATGGTTGGATCAGTTGAACATCATTTTTTTTTTTACTTTATATATATGCTAGTGATTTTTCTTGTAGTTTTTCATTAGATGGTAAGGGTAGGATAGTGAGTATCAGTAAAGAAAAGCAAAAAATGAACAGAGAGGATTATACAGTGAGACATTCTTATTTTCAGAAGTCAATATCTTCTGAAGACACATATCAGTGTTCAGAGAGTTTTATATGATGATCATTTTAATAATAATGGTAATCAAGGGGCAGCTGGGTAGCTCAGTGGAGTGAGAGTCAGGCCTAGAGACAGGAGGTCCTAGGTTCAAACCCGGCCTCAGCCACTTCCCAGCTGTGTGACCCTGGGCAAGTCACTTGACCCACATTGCCCACCCTTACCAATCTTCCATCTATAAGACAATACACCGAAGTACAAGGGTTTAAAAAACAAACAAAAAAATAATAATGGTAATCATTTTTTAACCCTTAATTTTAGTGTATTGTCTTATAGGTAATGGTAATCATTTTTGATTCTCATAGGAGTCTTGTGAGGTAGATGATATTGCTATAATACTTTTCTAGACAAGGAAACTGAGACAAAGGTTAAATGTTTTTCTTAGTGTCACACAGTTCCTGAGAAAGGATTTTAACTCAGGTTCTCTTGACTCTGGGTTCAGTACTTTTTTCACTGTTCCATGATAGCTTAAATCAATAGTTGTGATAGGTCTTAATCTGGACATTTTTGATACTGCTTGATTTTATGTCTTTCTTAATGACATATAATTAAAATTGGTGTATTAATTATATGTATTTGAATCTTATTAGTTAGTCTATTCAGAGTCCTTCAGAACATTATGCATTTCCAAAGATTTTACTGTTTATCAAAGTTAATTATTTTATGAATATTGTGAGCTGAAAAGAAATTCATAATTTAATGTGTACCTATAGATCAGATAATTTTCACCATTTGTAAAAATATAAATTCTACTTATTTGAATTTATTTTAGAATACAGAATTTTATCAAAGATATTAAGACTTGAATTTTTGATCAGTTCCCTGCTTTCAGGCTGCTAAGATGTCATTCTTATTTTATAATTGAGGTAAATGAGTTATATAAAAGTTAAATTATTAGGCCAAAGTTAAACAGGTCGGTTATGGTGTTATCATGAATAAATTCTCTGATTTCTTTTCATAATGGGAAAAGTTTGTAGGCTTTTTGAAGTACACATTCAGATTCATTATTTGATTGAGTAAAGTATTGGGAGGAAATAATTTATTCTCAACTATTCCCTTAGGGCCCTATTGTACATGATGTGGAGTATGGCCTATCTTTGATAGGTAAACCTGCCCTTCAAGCCCTATTATATCACAGCAACTTTTATGAACATGTGAATCAGATGGTGAAACATTGTTACCTGGAGCGATACATGTTTGATGTGAATTGTTATGCAGCTCACAACATCCCAGCAAGGAAGAATATAAATGGTAAGAGAACTTTATTCAATTTTAATGGGATGGTATTAAGCCAGTAACTCATCCTCTTCTGGGTTGTTGTTTTTAACTATACATCTTAAAAGCATTTGGTTTTATTATATACTTAAGCATATTGAAAGCTTTAAAACTAGAAGAGATCCTAGCTTTAATATTGTCACATCAGAAGGTATGTCCATATATCTCTTTGCCTCACCTTTCATAGGAATGAGTTGTTTCTGTACTGTTTATGAGTACTTTTAATTAACATATAAACTTTATTTTGAATCTTGTTCTCAGATGTTGAACAAAATTCATCTTCCAAAATCTGAAAGCTCTTTAGATTTATAACAAAAAGCAAGAGTATTTGTTGCATATTTTTCAAAATATGGGAATAAATAATATCTCAGTAAGTTCTGAAAAATTATAATTGTTGGAAGTAGAGAACTTTTGTGAAATGAGCCATTTTTCTGAATGACATAGAGGGTGCTTATAAGTGTAAATATTTAAGAATACTTCATATTATAAATAATAGAAAAAATGAGAGTTTTTAGGACTAGCTGGATATTGTTATAAAGTATGTTTTACTTTACATACTTTAAGAAAATTTTAAATGATTAATATGCTAGAAACAAGCTTTAGAAATAGACATTGGGGCAGCTGGGTAGCTCAGTGGAGTGAAAGTCAGGCCTAGAGACAGGAGGTCCTAGGTTCAAACCCGGCCTCAGCCACTTCCCAGCTGTGTGACCTTGGGCAAGTCACTTGACCCCCATTGCCCACCCTTACCAATCTTCCACCTATGAGGCAATACACCAAAGTACAAGGGTTTAAAAAAAAATTAAAAAAAAAAAGAAATAGACATTACTATCTTTTAGCTAAATGTCTCTGGACCACTAAGTCAAGACTTCAGTGTTATAAAGCCTTTTTCTGCCAAAAGGTTTTAGAATTTCTGTAGTAAACAGGTTTTCTATTTTTATGTTTTTTTAATGATATAGTTATACATTTTATTTTGAGGCATTTTAATTTATTTTTTATCTCTTCTGAGAATTAGTGATTTAATATAAAGTACATTGTAACTCTGAGTATTTAATCTTACTTAGAAAAGGTTTAGTTCTAGTACTTCTATCCAGGCAGTAAATCGAGCTTCATGTAACTATTATTCTTGGATTGTATGGGTTTACTGCAAGATTTTAGTGCATGTCTTGGCCAGAAGACATACCAAAATAACATTTGAGGTCTGAGGATTTTGCTTCTAGAAAATATGGAAAGGTAATGTGCACAATGTCTTTTTTTCTGAGACCAAGTAATTTCTCTGTAAGTCTAAAGTATATAGTTGTTGTCCTAGAAGCACAGATGAAAGAGTTCAAGATATTCTAATTAGTTGTTGTTATCAAGAAAAAAAATTAAAAAAAAATTGAACTTCAACAAAAATAATCTTAAAAGGTTCCAAGTAATCCTAACCTGTGTAATTTATTCATTCGATAAGCATTAATATTGTCCTTCCCTTTAAGAACCATTCATTCCATTTGGAAGGGGAAAGGGACAGCATGTGCCAAATAAATATTATGTATAATATTGAGAAATAAACACAGATTTGAGGGATGCAACGATAGAATTGACAAGACTTAGCAATTAGTTGCATGTGGAAAATAAGAGATTGAATATTGTTACAGTTGACTTTCAGTTTGTGAGTCTCAGTGATGGAAGGATGCTGAACATGTAGAAATGTAGAAGCGAAGGAGGGCTGGGTTTGAGAAGAAATTTATAAAATTCTGTTTTAGACACCTTGAGATTTAGATACTTTGGAGATACCCATTTAGGATGTAAGCAATTGGTGATATACATCTAGAGTCAAACTAGGACTGGATATATAGATCTGATCACAAAGAGAGTTGTTAGCCCATTCTGTGGAAGGTCATGAGATTCCTGAGAGATATCCATAGAGAAAAGAATAAAGCCTAGGAAAGAGCTTTAGGGGAGCCTCAATTAGGAAGGTAAAAGAATAGGACATGAAAGAAAGGAGAGAATGACTAAGCACTTGTAGAAAAAAAGGTTTTTTACATGAAGAGAAAAGTTGGACATTTTTAGGGTCAAAGTTGCCACTCGTGTTCTAAGGAGTTATGATATGGTTCTATAGCTGGCACTTAGAAGAAGATCATCCAATAAAGGTAAAAGGAAAGAGATAAATAGTCACTGAGATGAAAATTCTTAGCACAGAATTCATGAAAAGGTACTAGCATTAAAACTCTTCATTTCAAGTGTCTTTTCATAGATGGAATCTTAACTGCCATGAGTTCAACATATAAACATAACAAGCAAGGTGAACTAAAAGTCCTGATTCAAGAAGGCAAATTTTACCTTGTAGATATTACTAAGATTTGCATAGGATTCATAATTATAATATGGCTCTGAAAAAGTTTTCTTTGTTTTAAAAAAAAGAGAGAGAACATAATAGACAAAGAGTGAAAGCCCTCCCATCTCTAGATGTTGTCTTTCAATGCACTGAGCCACCTAGCTCCCCCCCTGCTATTCATTTTTTTTTAAAACTCTTACCTTCTGTCTTGGAGCCTCCAAGGCAGGAAAGTGGTAAGGGTAGGTAATGGGGGTCAAGTGACTTGCCCAGGGTCACACAGGTGGGAAGTGTCTGAGGTCAGATTTGAACCTAGGTCCTCCTGTCTCTAGGCTTGGCTCTCAATACACTGAGCTACCCAGCTGCCCCCTGCTATTCATTTTTTAAATTCTGACCAACAAACAACATCTAGTCTGGCATGGAAAGGGAGAAAAATGATTCCATTTTAGAATTTGTGATTATGAATGAGAGGAAAGCTGGTCAGAATCTAATAATGCACCACACATTTGGGGTGTTCAAATGTCTGAGGACTGACAGAAAGGAAAAATAGAATCATTTGGACTAAAATTCTACAAGGGAAGAAAACTCCAAAAGGATAGGAAATTCTCTTGGATAAATAAATGGTTTTCCATTATGTGTGTAGTAAACAGCAAAACTGGTATTTGAACCCAAATTCTTTGGTTCCAAGGAATCAGTTGTCCCACAGAAAATTAATGACCATATAGAGATTAACCTCATTTTCCCTTTTTTTGACATTGATTTTAGACTGGTAGATCAAGCAAGTGTTATATATACACAGTTTGTCTACATGAAACCAAAGCCTTTTACAAAGTCTCATGCTTTTTTTTAGTGGACAAAGTAGAGAGTCAAAAAGTACAATTTAAGTAAATTAGTATTAGTTGAATGATGAATTCCAAAAGGTAATTATTTGTAGATTGAGGTCAGCTTGGAGGAAGATATCTAGTGAAGTGTCCTAGGAATCTAGTTTGGTCCTATCTTGGTTCTTATCAGTTATATTTATAAAAGCATAGGTTAACATACTTGTCAAATTTGCAGAAGATACTAAAAGTTAAGAAATAGTTAATATGTTGGATAATAAGTTCCTAAACTCAGTGTTAGGCTCTATCTAGTGAGCAATGACATTTAATAGTGAGAAATAAAGTCTTTAAGATTTAAAATTAATTTCACAAGTAAAAGACTAGGGAGACATAGCTAGATAAGTTTTTATTTAAATGATCCATATAGTTTATTGAACTGCAAGTCTCATGTAAGCAATAGTGCAGATTGAAAGCTAAAAAACTAATAAAGCCTCAGGATATATTAAGAGAGGCATAATGTCTACAAGATGGTGAGTGATATTTGTTATAATTTGCTCTAGTTAAACCACATCTGAAGATTTATATTCATCTTTGGATGCCATTTTTTGGAAGGGCATTAATAGACTGGAGAACATTCATAGCATTATAATAGTGAAAAGCCTCAAGACTGTGACATGGATAGAAAGAACTGGACATTTTTATCTTGAAGCACAGTAACTTAGAAGCTGCTTTTGAAATTTTTTTTTTAAACCCTTGTACTTCGGTGTATTGTCTCATAGGTGGCAGATTGGTAAGGGTGGGCAATGGGGGTCAAGTGACTTGCCTAGGGTCACACAGCTGGGAAGTGGCTGAGGCCAGGTTTGAACCTAGGACCTCCTGTCTCTAGGCCTGACTCTCACTCCACTGAGCTACCCAGCTGCCCCCTGCTTTTGAATTTTTGAAAGAGCTTCATGTCAAAAAGTGAATAGACTTTATCCCCTTCACCCCAGAGGACAGAATTAGGAGTCATGAGTAGTGTTTAAAGAGAGGCAGATTTTGGTTTGATGTTAGTAAAACTTTTTGAAAAATTAGAGCTTTCCAAAAGTATCATGGAGCTGTCTTGGGAAATAGTAGGCTTCCCTTCACTATAGGTCTTTGAGCAAAAGGTAACTCACCCTTTTGGAGGAATAATAATTTGCCACATGCAAATTAAACAGAGCTTCTGAGATTTCTTCTAGCTCTTAAATTTGGTGATTCTATTTTTTCAACTGTTATATTCATTCTAACAGTTTGTGTTACAAAATCTCAGTGTTACTTATAAGTGTTCTTATTATAAACAACGAATAGTTATTGCTTAATTATGTTGGACTTCTATATAAAAATTATGGACAGGTAGGTAGTGCAAGTGGATTGAGTGCCAGACCTGGAATTAGAAAGACTCATCTTCCTGAGTTCAAAATCTGGCTTCAGACACTTGGTAGCTGTGTGACTCTGGACAAGTTAGGTAACCCTGTTCACTTTAGTTTCCTCATCTGTAAAATGAGCTGGAGAAGGAAATGAAAAATCACTCCATTATCTTTGCCAAAAAAATCCAAAATGGGATTATGAAGAGCCAGAATCAAATGAAAAACAGCTGAGCAACAGATATGATAATTATTCAAAGAAAGGTCATATTGCCAATTCCAATTCTGAAATAGTTGATGCACACAATACAAAACAAGCATAGGATACTGACCACTAAAGCACCCACTCTATCATTGTGATGAAAAGATATAAAAATTGGTTTTACAACTGTAATGACTATTGATAATGCTTTAGAGAAACAATTTAAATACCAATTCAATGATATATGTATATAATACTTTGCAGTTTACTAAATGTTTTCCTATGTATTATCTCATTTGATTTTTATTTTGTAACCGATACCTTGTGTCTCAGAATTTATATTAAGGATCTTTTCTTAGGAAGTTGGTGTTAAGTGACTTCCCTAGGGTCACATAGCTATATCTTAGTTGATTTTCAGGCACTTTACTGATGAAGTTCAAACTCAGATATTAAATGACTTACCTAAGTTCTTTCAAAGCTAGTAAATAATGGGGCTACATTAGGCCCAAGATCCTTTGACTCCTAATCTTTTATTTTTACTATGCTACTAAGTGAAGGAATTTTTTTCTTCTTCTGGTTTTATCAAGAAGCAGGGAAAAGGACCATGGAAGTGAGAGGCCAAGGAAGAAGAAAATCGGGTGTTAAAATGGAATATTAATTGTGTTCTGTTACACAAAGTAATCTTTTTAAAATTGGATTAGAAAGTCTTTCTATTAATCAGTCTGCCCTGTGCCTTTGGTTTTCATGTACACTTAAGATGTATGATATAGTCTCTGTGGAATTTGCTATTTTGTGTTTGATATATTGCGATAATAATTGTCCAACCATCCAGATGGTGAGTTGGCATCGTTTTTGAGGTAAAGCATGATTTAATCTATAACTTAGCATAGGTAATAATTATCTGCTACTTTCTTGCCAGTTTACTATTTTTTTCGTGATTTAAAAACAAAGCAAAACAAAACTGTGTAATTGAATGAATTTCTTAAATTAGCAGCTCTATCAAACTTTAATTTTGAATATAAAGAAATCACATATTTTAATTTACCTCTCCTCTTTGTATAGTGTATATATATATATCAGGATGTTCTCCTATTCATAGCATTTATGATTTATAGGAATAGTTACTTGATCATTCCATCAACTGAATAGGGATGAATAATAACTTTAAGATGAATGAATCATCCTTGTGTATGTCATGCTTAATCCTCAAACACACTAATTTGTTGCCAACTGCATTGAAGTAAACAAAATTAGTTAATTATTTCCTTTTGACATATAAGCTAACATAACCATCCTGATTGTTATTTGTTCCCATAAGTTTGATGGCATTTTTGTTGTTACTGTTCACAAATAGATATTCCTTTTTACTCACGGAAAGAATTAAGAAGTGAGTCAAATAAGAAATAGTTGACCATTCCTCAATAAGTTTATTCTCAGAACATAGAGCCAATTCTTTGTTTGACTACTTAGATTTATCTAGTCACAATAAATCTTCGGTTTAAAATAATTAATTTTACAGTAAAAATGAGGCAAATATTTCACCAGTACTTTAAAAAAATTCAACATAAATTATGTTTTCAAAATATTATTGTAATAATCTGAATAGAACCAATTATACTTTAACATTTACTACAGATTTTGATGACTCAATACATTTTGGGAGAGAACAGCTCAGTCCAACCAACCAAACTCAAGGTTCAAGTTCTCCTTCAACAGTAGAGACAGTGGTAAGTTTTAAAGAGCTTATAAATTCTGTTATTTTAACCTCTAAGGAAATTGCAGATAACTCTGATTTTTATAATAGAATAGGGGAGACAAAGGAAACTGCACGTACAAATGTCTAATTTTAATCACGAATTCCAACTTTATTTCCCCATTTCAGGGCATTTTAAGAAGTGGCAGAATAATCACAAGGAAAGAAAAAGAGACAAAAACAACTGCTTTTGACACTCTCTTTACATAACTAAGGAGTTCAACACTCTTTAAAATGAGTTTAGGAGATCTTTAAAATTGCAAAAGCATTTTGGTTCAAGTAGGCCCATTGAAAACTGGGCCTATTTAATCCAAATGATTTTCAATAAAGATAGAAATGACCTATGTTGAAAAAAACAATTCCTTGACCAGAGAGGTAGGCCATCTAGGTGAGCCTCAGCATTGTTTTGCTCTGTAACCTTGAGTACTTACCTATGGATAAGAAATCTGAACTGGATGAGACCTGAAGGATCTTGTAGTTTAGCCCCTTGATTTTATAGAGGAAGAGTTTGAGGTTCATGGAGATTGTGGCTTCCTTAAGGTCACATATAAAGTAAGTTTCATGAAAAGAATTTAAATTCAAATCTTCCAGAGCTAGTGGTTGTTTTTGTTTTTTGTTTTTTGTTTTTTGTTTTTTGTTTTACTGTATATAATCATGAGCTATAAACTATAAAAGTCAGGAAGGAGTTTGGACTAGATGATTTATAAAGTCTTTTCTAGCTCTTTAAAGTTCTTTGATCTATACTGCTAAAATCATTTTTCATATTCATTTTCTAAAGTAACTTTGAAATTGGGGTGGGGAAGACTGAGCTATCATATCATTTGCTATGCTTTTTTATTTTTCTTAAATAAACCATTACCTTTCATCTTAGAATCATATACAGTGTATTGGTTCCAAGACAGAAGAATGGTAAGGGCTGGGTAGTGGGGATTAAGTGACTTGCCCAGGGTCACATACCTCAAAGTGTCTGAGACCAGATTTGAACCTACCATGTCCTGTCTCTATACCTGGCTCACAATCCACTGAGCCATCTAGCTGTCCCATTGGCATACTTTAAAAAATTAACTTAACTTCAAGGTAAAAAATATTAATTTCATCAAGTATTTTTTTGAGAAAGTGTTATGTGTTCCAAATGAGAGCAGGAATTCTGTTAGCATTATGCAAGAAAGATAAAGTATGGCAAAGTCAACAAGGATTTATTTATTAAATATTGTCAGGTACTAATAAATATGAAAGAAGGCCACAAAAATCCCTTCACTCAAGGAGCTCCCATTCTAATGGAGGAGAAAACATACACACAACTTTGTGCACATAACACACACACACACACACACACACACACACACACACACACACATGAAAAAATCTCAGCGGGATGGTACTAGCATGGGGGATTGGGAAAGGATTCTTGAAGAAGATGAGATTTTAGCTGAGACTTGAAGGAAGTAAGAGAAGCCAGAAGACAATAATAAAAACAGCTTTAAGCTTTTCAGGAACAGTAACCTGATATTAGAATTTATATCACCTGTAGAATACACAATCAATTTGTTTCTTGATTATATTTCTTTTGGGGATATTTTGCTCAAAATAATTTTGCAAGAAATGTCATCATTCATATAGCATTAAGTAGCATAAAATATAAAATTTGCCATAAAAAGATATTGTTGGGGCAGTTGATTGAAAGCCATCCTCCACAGATGGGAGGGCCTGGTTTCAAATCTGGCCTCAGACACTTTGTAGATGTGTGAACCTGGGCATATTACTTAACCATCATTACCTAGATCTTATCTCTCTTCTGCCTTGGAACCAATATATAGTATTAATTCTAAGATGGAAGGTAAAGGTTTTTTAAAAAAAAGATATTGTTAAATTCATGTATCTATTTCTTTCTAGACTGATTCTTGTGATTAAAACATACGTTTTATATATTACATATTTTAAATTATTCTGTGGGAATAGATTGGTACTCTTTTTTAGAATAGATTAACCTTTATTAGAGAGTTTGTTGAGGTAGTATATTATCAAACTCTAGAAAGTACATGGTAATCAATTTTTTTTAGTTTTTTTATAGGAACGCTGACATATAGCAATTTAGCTCATCTATCTGCTGAAAAATCACATTTACCAGAAATTGGTAAAAATGGAAATTAGGATGATAGTTGTCCATCTTACTGTGTAAGTAATAGTTTAATTTCTAGTAGTGATTATTGATCTTTGTAAACTTAGGTTTTCTATTTCTCTATAAGATAGTTTCATCTAAAATCTAGGTCTTAAAATAGATTAAAAGTTAATATTTCCAGTTTTAATTTTTTTAAAAAGATGTGAATCTTTACTCAAAAGCAAGTTACCTTCAGTCCACTAGATGTCATACTTTCCCCACTTTGCCAGAGAATATTCCTGTGATTCTTCTTTATAGGATAAAAGTTTCAGGGCAGATTCACAGTACTAGTTCTATTATGACACGTATCAGAAGAAATGTGAACTTTCATCTGTAATGAAACAGTTATTTTAGAAAATTTTGAACAACTTAGTGTGTTAGTGTTTTTATCATTTTGAGTAACTTTAATGTTATCACATTGTTCTTGGGGGGCAAAAAAAAAAAACTGCTCTTTATTAGTATACTTTACTAAATCCACACTGGGTTTAAGAGGTGTTAACAGACTTTTAACTTCATCACTATGGGGAACTCCTGGTGTGGAAACAGCCTTGATGCAGATCAGCAGCACATCTGATAGAGTTACCCACAGGATACTGAAACTAACTCATTTTAATATATAGCTAGTATGTGCCAGAGGCAGGACTTTGAATTTAAATGTAAAATTTTACATTGATCTCTATTAAATTATATAATATTAGATCATACGAGAAGCACTATGATGTAGTGGTTAGAAAATTAGCCATGAAGTTTTCAACCTGGGTTCTTACCTCTGACATGGACTAGTTCTATATACCAGGGGAAGTCACTTAAGCTATCATTGTTCTAGGAAACTTTCTGAGTGCCAATTCATATTAGTAGAGAGAATTTTCTTACATGGTAGGCAGTTAGGTGGCAGAGGAAATAAAACACTGGTTCTAGAACCAGGATGATATGAATTTAAATCGTCTCAGACATTTACTAGTTGTGTGCCCAGGGCAAGTCACTTAACCTTTGCCTTGGTTTTCTCAATTGTAAAATGGGGATAACAGCACTTATCCCCCAGGAGTATTGTGAGGGTCAAAAGAGATAATATTTCTAAAGCACTTAGCACTATGACTTGCACATTGCAGGTGCATAATAAATTGTTTTCTCCTTCCTATCTCTCATCCACTCAAGCAATCCAGTGAAATTATAGATATGGTCCCTGTTTCCTATTATTAGGCTAGAACTTTTGTTGTGTAGCCTGGCAAGATTTTTGAATCCTGATTCTCGTAATTCCATTCAGATTTGGATCATCTGCAAACCCACTCATTGATAAGAATTTTCAGTATTATAAGACCAAACCCTGATCCCTGTAACGCATCATCAATCTCCTTTTAAATTGACATCAAACCATTGTATAAGGCTACTCATTCAGTTCCAAATCCATCTAATTGCATTACTAGCTAATTACTACATATGTATCCATAGTGCCCTCCAAAACAGCAAGGAAAACTCTCAACACCTCATAGTGGTATATTTTAAAACATTCAAGTAGTTTAGTGAAACATTAATGTTTAATTAGTTAATAGTTTTGCCTTTTGGACTTGCTTATTATTTCTTTGCAACCTTCAGTATATCATATATTATTTCTCATATTCAGTTTCCTCATCTGTAAAATTATTAGATTGGGCCAAGAGTTTGCTAAGGGCCCTTCCATATCTAATGTATCTTAGCCTATGATTTTAAGATGTATTTTGATGATTACATTTCCTTATTAGTCATACAGAGAGGATACCAAAACCCTCTCTCCATATTCTAGTAGAAGATCTTATTTTAAAAAGGATCAAAATTCATTTTTTTCTGTGAATTCATATAGTACAGTATGTATTTGAAAAAAATTATTTCAATTTTTTGTTCAAACTGACTTGAATTAATAATTCTAATTTTGTTTGAAAGAAATGTCACAACTCCCTGAGATCCAGAGAAAGGGAATTTATTTGTAAATATTAATATTTGAAGTTCAAAGAAGCTGTAGGAACTCTTTCTCTTCTATATTTCCTATTGTTAGTAAAATATGAAGATTTTAGACCCTCCATTTTCCACATTTCACATTCTTTTTTTAAAAATAATCTATTAGGACACTAGATCTGCTTTTGATAGGAAGAACAAAAACTATTATAACATCAGTTTGTCAAAGAAAGATGCAGTACCCACCATTCCTCCCCTTTCCATCATGAGAAAATATATATCCAGTGAGATCTTTTTTTTTCTCTTCTAAGAGGGGAGAATACTATGAAAATTATTTATTTTACTATTGTATGCATTTTGTCTAAGTGGAAGAAAACTTGTTTTTAACCCCAATCTTTCTGTGAAACTGTAGATAGCTTTTTACCATTATTACCAAGAGACTTCAAATGTATACTTTTACAACTAGTTTAAATTATTATTGATTTTTGTTTATCTAAAACCTTTTTTTATTCTAGCTGTTGGCTGTATAAAAAAGCTTAAAGGAAATCTTTGCAGCTGTACAATCTATGTTACTATAATAAAATAGCTTATAAACTTTTCATCAGTTTTCATATGAACAGAATTAGAAGCTTCATTGGGTAAATGCTTTAAATAGCAATGCTTTGTCTCCACCTCTAATGAGCCATCTTCGGCATGTAAAAGATGCTAAGGCTAAAAGTGATGTACTGCATTTCGATGAAAGGAAAAGTGTGCCAATATTATTCAGCTTGTCAACGCAAAGGAAGCCACATCTCTTATGCATATATAATGTGGTATATTTGAAAATTAGTTCAGGTCTAAATCAGAATATTTTTGCTTTTAATCAAAGGGCATTTCAAAACCTACAAGGCAAGAAATAGATACCAAGTAGTACTTAACATTAGAGTCACTTTCATGGCTTAGTATGTCTCCAAATAGCAGGTGCTGAATCAGAAGGACCAAACTTGTCTTCTCTCTAACATATGGTGGTATTATGACTCTAGGCAAATCACTAACCTCTCAAAGCTTCACGCATCTCTCTAAGACTAGAAGTTGTAGGGCAGGTACTGATCTGTACTAGTAAAAGGAGTTTCCCATCATTTTACCAATTAAAAATTTTACCATTTTACCAATTACCAAATCCCATCCATTTACCAATTAAATTATCTATCTTATCCGGAAGCATCCCAATTAAAATAAATGACAAAGATCTTCCTTTTGAGTCTTAAAACAGAAGAAATCAGAAGATTCACTTTTCTCCATGTTGATTTAGCTACATTACCTAATTGATGTTAATATTTGAAGCTATCATGGTTACGAAGACCAATGGTCATTTCCCATATTTATAGTAAATAACTTTTTTGTGTCCTATAGTGTATAATGTTTGAACCATGAACTCATCATAGTATATACATTCTTACCAGTATCACAGATCAGAGATCCTCAATACCTGTCCATCCTGTGTGATTTTTATTTGTAACCATCCACAAGAAATTTATTCAGCATGCTTGGAAGCATTCTTAACTTCTGATTTTGTGAAGATACCAATAGAGTATTGTAAAAATTAAAATTAACATACAGTAACTTCAAATATTATAATTTTATAAGATTTATTAATAATCACTAGAAGTAAAGGAATAATAGGATAATAAAATAAAACCACGTGCCCAAGCTAATCTACCTGTTCAAAAAGTCCCTTGTTCACAGCTGCTCTCACAGAAAGAGAAGAGCTTTAGACCTCCAGGTCTCCCCAATTTATCTCCTGTCTATATCAGCACATAATGACAGGAAGTCAGTGGGCTCCTGAGTAATGTAGTTCAAAGGTACAAGATTTCCAATTACACATTCTCTGCTAAGATCCCTTGGAAGGCTAGCCTCTCCAATAGATCTTGTAAACATAACCAAGTTTTAAATTACAATAATTTAGGGATTAAAGGGAAAGAGAACAAAACCAATGATTGCTAGGTGCATTGACAAAAAGTCAATTTGGGGGCAGTCCCCTTTGGTATAAGAGTGTGCATTCAAAATAAATGCATTTAACCACCCCCAGTTCAAATCACCACATCCCAAAGTTCACTCTGGATCTTCTGGTGCAATGTGTGGTCTCTGCAGACATCTTCATGGCACCTTCTCCAAACAGTTCACTTTCTGGACTTAGTGAGGTAGCAAATTTCTTATCCTAAAACTATTCTCAAAAGAATTTAAACTTTGCTTTATAGAATAATAATACATTCCCCCTGAGGAGGATGGTGACAAACATAGGGATCACTCAGGGATGCATGGCTGAGTTATGAGGTATTCGAATCAATTAGCAAAAGAAATAAAAAATATCAAAAAATCCAAATAAAAGAGAAAAAATAATTTGTCTAAAAAATCTAAGTAAAGGAAAAAGAAACCTATAACAGGTCCTTGAATCAGGGCCCAATTAAAGTGATTTATGTAATTATGCACTTACCCAATCAGTAGCTAGTACTACAGAAAATTTACCACACTGTGAAAGACAGAAAAGGGACTAGATTTTAGCAGCAAATGGGAAATAGCATTTCCTGGTCTGATTTTACCTTATCTCACAGGGATACTGGAACCAGGATGTGTAAGGATGGGATTTTGTGCAAAGGAGATGGAATCAAAGGAGGAGAAGGCAGTTGCTGGCAGTTACTGATAATTGAGACCAGCAGAGGATTCTGGGAATTTCTCCTAGGAGGAGAGAAGAGAGGTCTTCAGGCTGAGGACTGGGAGGAGTAAGGAGGGAGAAAACCCAGCTCCGATCAATCCAGAGGCCTTGCTGAGGATCTTTCTCTTGGAAATTGAAACCCTGATTCTCTGATAATAGCCATTTCATCACAACTTGTCCTTCAGGACTACAACCGTCTAGTCAGCTAAGATTTTGGACTCCTTTAGGAGCAATCTCTTAGTCTCCATCTCCCTTTACCCATCCTTGCTGAGAGATCCTTTTCAGTCAAAGTTTACAATTGTAGGAAAGGATAGAAATAGAAATAGAAGGGAGAAACGGGAGGGAGAAGCTTAGGAGTTGGAACTACTAGGGTTCCTACCTATGACCAACCCCATAGGAATAAGAAGAGGGCACCCCCCCAAATCCCTCTGCCCTTCAACCCTTTCCTCAATCCCTGATTTGTGAAAAATAAAAGTCATTTAATACTCAGATAGCATTCCAGTGTGCTGAGAGACAACAAGGGCGAGGGGAGCCACAGTTTGGTCTGGTTGCCTTCATCTTTGAACCAGACCACCTGCTGTGAAACTAACCGACCTCAGGGGAGGTTTGAGTGAACCCTGTCCTTATTCAGGATCAGATTGGGGTACCACCTACCTTCTCTTTTAGGGGAGTCTTGCCCCCAACTCTTGCAGGGCAGCATGACCATCTAGGTCACCCAGTTTTGGAGTGACACCTCCTAAAAGTCTCCTAGTGTATATTCGGCCATAGGGAGTGCTGAAGGAGAGAGTCACCACACAGACCCTCTCTCTCTCTTTCTCCTTCTCTTTCTCTTTCTCTTCCCCTTCTATCAACATCCATTCTTGGGATGAGCACCCCCTTTATTATTACAGTTTTTGGCGAGCCAACCAGGTAAAGTGCCTAAATAACTCCTGTGGGGGGGAAAAAGAATAAAAATCAAAAGCCTCTGTGAGAACCAGATGGCAGCCATTTTTCTCCTATATACAGCATAGCAAAGTGGACAAACTTAGACAAGCAAAAGAAAATTTAAAGGCACGGTACCATAGAAATTTTATATCCAAACTGGTACAATGGCTGCGTCAATGGAGAAAAACAATTTTTACTGTGATGGGAATCCTTGATTACTATACTACTTTTGAACTATAATGTATGATTTGTGGATGTAATGATCACAGGTTATATAATGAGAATCTTAGACATATATGATTCCTGCCAATGGTTGAAGCTAGAAAGGGTAGGGTCTTTGCTTTCATACCAACCACAATTGCAGTAATCATCTCATTCGTCCAATTCTATTGGTCTTTAAGAATTTAGTGCACAAATTGCTAGGACACAAGGATGATAGCACTATATTGATAATGTCATTAAGAAAGGAAATAGCAAAGTTACTGGAAGAGAAAGCTCAATTGAAAGGGAGGAAAGGGATTACAGTAGGGAACAAAATAGAAATAGTAATACAAGCAGCTAAGACACATATAGACACAGCAAAGACAATAGAGGAAGGGGCAACAGCACCAGCAGTACCAATATTACCAGTTATTGATCATGTGATTTTGCAGCAGATTCTGGGGTCCTCCATATAAAAAGACATAAACCATTAACTGCTGCAGATCTCAACACCCTAAAAAAAGGAATACCTGACTTTTTTTAAATCCCTTCAAGGCCATAAAAGAATTTAAGAGAGCATTAAGGCTTTTTGATCCTACATTTTCAGTTATTGAAATTCTTCTATCTGAATTATTTACACCAGCAGAGAAAGCACAGTTTATTGAGAAGACTTATAGGAACACATTTAACATCCTGGCCACAGCATTATGAAGGTCTAGAATTAAACAGTCATCAAAACCTAGTATACCTAAGAAGAGCTAGGGAAGATCTTGTAGAATCTATGAAAACCTTTGCTAAATGTCCAATTCCTAGGGGAAATTTAAAAAAAGTTAAGGAAGGAGGTAAATGAGCACCCCTCAACATTTTTAGATAGGTTTGTGGAAGCTGGGGAAATGATTTTGGGGTTCTAGGACTTACATGAACTTAACCTGCAACATATAAGGAAGCAGTTTATTAAGGGCAGTTCCCTACCAATTAGAACATACTTCAACCTGCATTGTCCGGGGTGGAAATCATTAAATTTGGAAGACCTACATAAAACTGCTACATATATTCACTTGGGAAATCAGGAAGCCAAAGAATCCATTAGAGAAAAAGATGATATCATAAAAGATTTAAAGGAACAATTAAAGAGGCTAAATCTACCATCAAACAAAAAGAAATAGAGGAAATCAAAAACCTGGCAGCCCTGCATGCATATAAAGCTAGACCTCAGTACCAACAATCCAGACAAACTAGCAATAACTTTAATAATAACATAAGGTGTTTTCTTTGTGGGAAGTTAAGGCATATAGTGAAATTTTGTTACCTCAAAGCCCAAGTTAACAGCAACAACAAGAAAAGAAGCAATTACAATAATACATACACAAATTTTAGGTGCAACACTTACACAAGAGAGAAAAAAAATGTGATCACAATTATGCATCATCCAGTCAGCATGCTCCCGACCTGCAAACTATGGAAAAGTACATAGCACAGGGCAAAAAACCGCATCATTCCCAAGTACTGACAGGAACACACAACGAAACCAGGAAACAGCCTGGGCACACAAGAGAAAGTCCAAGAGGTATAGAAATAGGAAAAGACACAAAAACCATGATATAGGGGACTTGGGCATGGAAATACCCTATGGGGATGTAAAAGCAAAGATTAAATCTAAGGATCAAATAGAAGAAGAAAATCAAATGATCAGAGATGTAATAGAAAGCAAAAACAGAATTTATGGGATAAAAGATAATGATTCAAAGAGAAAGGAGAAAAATACATATGCATTGCACCAGATTTTAAACCAAACACAAATGACTATAGCACTAACAAATGATAGGGAAATTGCAACATGCAAAATACTAGTAACAACAGATTCAAACTTAAAATCCTCAACACTTAATGACAAAAATGTTCCAGATATACAAAATCATAGCATAAAGATAGAACATACACAAAAAGATCAACTAATGACAAATCCAAATGCAACAGTTCAAGAGATAAGCTTAAATGGGTGTTCTGAGCAGTTTTACACACAGACAGGCAGCGACATGAAAGAAACTGCAAAGCAACTTACAGTAAAGACCATTGGAAAGGAAAGAGCATTATCCTTAAGCACTGATACACGCAAACCTCCAAAAGAGTTGTCACATGAAAAGGTTAACAGAGAAAATAATTGCATTGACATTCTAGGATATTCAAACTTAAACCCAAAAGTAAGAGTTTAAGCCTAAAAAATTCCTGAGAAAAACCTTGATTCAGAAACTTCCAAACTTACAAGCTTGTGTTACTTCAGGAATGCCTCCACCTGAAGAGAACTCTAAATGCTTTAGAGATAACCAAATAGAGGAATCAAAGCAAGGTCATGCAGAAACAAGGGGAAAAGGAAATAAGTGGGAAGAGGGAAACAAGGAAAATACAGTAGGAATAGACACAGAGTTCAACAAAAATACAGAAGTTCTGTTTCCTTTGAATATACATCATAGCATCATGATTCCTCGAAATTTCCAACTCCTTTCAATCTTGCAGATGCATCATGCATAATTTTACAGACTCATTGGGGTGGAATATATATGCAACAGTACATTCCCAATGTGGACATAGAATTTCCAGCTTTCCCTGAATCCATCTTTGCCATACCTAAGCAAAGCATGGCAAGGGAAGCATACAAACCTTTATCTTACCCATGGTCAACAAAAAAGCCATTACAACACAGTAAGCCCTCTGGATTGGATCAGAGCTGGGTTGTCCACCTCCTCACTCCTCCCAGCCCTCAACCCGAAGACCTCTCTTCTTCTTCTCTCCTCCTGGGAGAAATTCCCAGAATCCTCTGCAGGTCTCAACTGTCAGCAACTGCCAGTAACTGCCTTCTCCTCCCTTGATTCCATCTCCTTTGCACAAAATCCCATCCTTACAGATGGCAGCCAAAGTAAGGTGCTTGGTAGGGCTAAGGGAAGATCTGTCTCTGACATATGTCAAAACAGCCTCAACCTCGAACCCCAAACAAGTTAGTTACCACCATTTCTAAAGATAGTTCTTTGTGTCACTTCCTGTTCCTTCCTTCCTCATTTACGTGGACCAGTGGCAGCTTTAACTTTGCTTTGGACTGCCTGGGGCAGTCAGTAGTTTTTGATTTGTTACTCACTAGCACACATGGATCATAGATCTCACCCCCACTTAAATATTATGACCCTGCGCAGGCCACTTTATCTTTCAGCCTCAGTTTTATCATCTATAAAATGAGTATAACAGTACCTACTTTCAGGATTGGTGTGGCATATGTATATGTGCTATAATTTTGTAGGATTAAGTGGGGGTGTATAAATTCCTGGTGGCTAAAATCTAAAGAATAAGTAGGGGAGAATTAATCCCATATTCACAGTATAAAGTCTATCCCTGATTTCTCTCCTTCTGTCAAGTGCATCGCCATTCTTCCAGTCACTTAGCTCACAACCTTTTTTTATACTTGACTCTTTTTTAAAATTTTTTTATCCTTGACTCTTTATTTTCAATTACCTTTTCCCCATATCTAATCATGGGCCAAGTCTTATCAGTTCTATTGCCTCATTATCTCTTACATGCATCTCTTTGTTTCCACTTGGACTGTAATCACTCTCTCTCATTACCTCTTGACTATACTCTTCTTGGACTCCTTTATCCACTTTCTCTACTTTACATTTCCTCCTACACATCAGTGTATCAATGACTTCTCATTACCACAAACCTAAAATATGTATTCCTCTGTGAAGCCTTTAGAAGCTTAACTTCTCCCTGCCTTTCTAGGCTAATTACAAAATTATAGCTTATATACATATGCTACACCAATCCTGGGAAGTAGGTGCTGTTATACCCATTTTACAGATGAGAAAACCGAGACTAAAAGATAAAGTGGCCTGTGCAGTGTCATGCAACAAGTAAATGTCTGAGGCAAGATGCAAATTTAAGTCTCCTGATTCCAAGTCCAATTCTTTATCCACTGTGCCACAAAGCTGCCTGCATATGTTGTATAGTTATTCCAATGCTATATTCCAACCAGTTGGGCCACAAATGATGTTTTATCTTTCTTTTTTTTTTAAACATTTATTAATATTCATTTCTAACATAGTTACATGATTCATGCCCCTGCTTTCCCCTTCACCCCCCGTTGTCCCCCCATCCATAGCCGATACACATTTCCACTGGTTTTGACATGTGTCCTTGTTCAAGACCTATTTTGAAATTGTTGTTAGTTGCATTGGTGTGGTAGTTTCGAGTCCACATCCCCAATCATGTCCTCCTCAGCCCATGCCTTCAAGCATTTGTTTTTCTTATATGTTTCCTCTCCTGTAGTCCTTCTTCTGAATGAATAAATCCCTCAGAGCTGTCTTGTGTCATTGCTTTCTGCTGGTACAGAAGATCATTACATTCGATTTTACCATAGTATATCAGTCTCTGTGTACAGTGTTCTTCTGGCTCTGCTCCTTTCGCTCTGCATCAGTTCCTGGAGGTCTTTCCACTTCACCTGGAATTCCTCCAGTTTATTATTCCTTTGAGCACAATAGTATTCCATCACCAGCATATACCACAATTTGTTCAGCCATTCCCCAACTGAAGGACATACCCTCCTTTTCCAGTTCTTTGCCACCACAAAAAGCAAAGCTATAAATATTTTCATACATGTCTGTTTATCTATAATCTCTTTGGGGTACAAACCCAACAATGGTATGGCTGGATCAAAGGGCAGGCATTCTTTTATAGCCCTTTGAGCATAGTTCCAAATTGCCAGCCAGAATGGTTGGATCAGTTCACAACTCCACCAGCAATGCATTAATGTCCCAATTTTGCCACATACCCTCCAGCATTCATTACTCTCCTCTTCTTTCATTTTGGCCAATCTGCTAAGCATGAGGTGATACCTCAGAGTTGTTTTGATTTGCATTTCTCTAATTATTTAGAGATTTGGAACACTTTCTCATGTGCTTATTGATACTTTTTATTTCTTTACCTGAAAATTGCCTATTCATGTCTCTTACCCATTTTTCAATTGGGGAATGGCTTGATTTTTTATACAATTGATTTAACTCCTTGTATATTTGAGTAATTAGACCCCTGTTAGACTTTTTTGTTATAAAGATTTTTTTCCCAATTTGTTGTTTCCCTTCTGATTTTGACTACATTGTTTTTGTTTGTACAAAAGCTTTTTAGCTTAATATAATCAAAACCATTTAATTTACATTTTGTAATTTTCTCTAACTCTTGCTTGGTTTTAAAATCTTTTCTTTCCCAGAGATCTGACAGGTATACTATCTTGTGTTCACTGAACTTATTTATATTTTCCCTCTTTATATTCAAGTCATTCACCCATTTTGAATTTATCTTGGTGTAGGGTGTGAGATGTTGATCTAAACCTAATCTCTCCCATATTGTTTTCCAAATTTCCCTCTTTTATACTATACTGCTATACAAGGTAGAACTTGGAAGGGCAGGGCAGATGGGTACTTTGAAAAATGTAGATAATGTAAAATAGAAGATAGCAATAAAATGTATTTGTTTAAAAGAATGGGAAGGTGATGAGAATCAAATTTAGTGGCTCAGCAATGGTATTTACCAACTTTTTCAATAAACTGAAATGTATTTCATTTGGGTCTAGTGACTTGATTTTAGCAAAGGCCTTTAGGTATTTTCTTCTTTATCGCTTTTGATCTTGGGTATTAATTCTTTACTGTTCATTTTTATTCTGTCTTTTATAATTCAAAGATCATTCTATCAGAAAAAGCAAAAGAAAAATAAGAGAAATGAGTTGCTAGCTTTGCCTTTTCTCTGCTGTCTGTTTTCATTGTCCCATCTATCTCAAGCAGCAAACCTAAATGTAAAACTCTTTACAATCTAACCCCATCCTACCTTTCCAACCTCATTACATATGACTCTCTTTTGGGCATTCATTGATCTGGTCGTACCTTGTGTTCCTTACCCATGATACATCTATCTTTGATTTTTATGGCTATTGACTATTGCCTACATTTGCATTGCTCACCTTCCTCATCTCCTTTTGAAATGCCAGGATTCTTTTAAGACTCAGTTTCAGCACCACCCTCTCTATGAGCCTTTCATAATCCCACCAACTTCATGTCATCTTCTCTAAGGCTTCCATATCTGCTTTGTAGCTATTTTACCTATATTTAGTGTGTTTTTTAAGTTTCTTTTTTTTTTAATTCCTAGAATTTCTCCACCCCGCACCACAGAAGACATCATCCCAGAAACAGACATGTTCATACAAATTATGTTTTTCATATTTCTATCTTTTAGTTCACTTTCTGAAGCTAGCATTCACAATTTATTCTTCAAGTATTAAATCCGTAGCTGCAGATGCATACATATCTGTGGATGATGTTCTCTTGGTTCTACTCATTTGGCTGTTCATTATCCTGTATAGTTCTTAAGAAGTTTTTTCTAAAACTAGACTGCTCATTGTTTCTTATGGCACAGTAGTAGTATTCCATCAGTCATACTCTACAGTTTCGTTAGCCATTCCCCAATTGATGGGCATCCCCTCAACTTCCAGTTCTTTGACACCACAAAGAGAGTTGCTATAAATATTTTATAACATATAGGTTCTTTTCCTTTTTTTTTTTCTTGAACTCCTTGGGAAACAGACCCAGAAATTATTTTGCTAGTGTAAGGGTATACAGTTTTATAACTCTTTGGATATAATTCCAAATTGCACTCCAAAATGGTTGGATCAGTTCATACTTCCACCAACACTATATTAGTGTCTCCATTTTTCTATGTCCCTTCCAACATTTGGCATTTTACTTTTTTTCATTTTAGTCAATTTGATGGGTGTGAGATGATATCTCAGAATTGTTTTGGTTTACATTTCTCCAATCACTAATGATATAGAGTATTTTTTCACATGGCTTTGATTTCTTTATCCAAAAACTGTATGCTCTTATCTTTTGCCCATTAAGTAATTGGGGATGGCTTTTATTCCCATAAATTTGACAAAGTTCTCTAAATATTTTTGATATGATACCTCTGAGAAGCTGTCTATAAAATTTTTCTCCCAATTTTCTTTTTTCTATCTAATCTTGGCAACAATTGTTTTATTTGTACAAAAACTTTTCAATTTAATGTACACAAAATAATCCATTTTATATTTCACAATATTCTCCATCTCTTGTTGGCTCATAAATTCCTCTCCTGTACATAAATCTAATAGGTAATATGTTCCCTATTCTAATAATTTACTTATGATATCTCCTTTTATGTTTAGATCATTTCTCCATTTTGATCTTATTTTAGTAAATGATGTAAGATATTGGTATGTATCTAGTTTCTGCCAAACTATTTTCCAGTTACCCCAGCAATTTTTACAGATTAGTTATTTCTTATCTCCAAATCCTAGATCTATGCTTTTGTCAAATACAAGATTAGTATAATCTTTTACTACTCTTCATTGTATGTCTTTCCTGTTCCACTGATCTACCTTTCTATTTCTTAGCCAGTACCAGATAGTTTTGATAATTACTTTTTTATAATACAGTTAAAAATCTAGTGCTGCTAAAACTTTGTGCAGCTTGTGTATAGAAGAATGTAAGTTTCTTGGGTTTGGGGACTGTTTCTTTTTTAAGCCTTTTTATCCCCAGCTGCTAGTATGGCTCTTAAAACAGAGTAGGTGCTTAATAAATTGTTATTGACTGATTCCTCTTTTCTCCAATATAGGTTTTAAAAAACCAAATAACTTTCAAAAGCTTAGTTTTCATTGCTAGTTTCAACTCATTCTGAGCTTAAGCATTTTTGAAACCACTGTCCCATGCTTTTGTAGCTATTTTCAGTTTTATCTGCCAATGCTTCCACCTCCACCACCTCTTTTTACACTGTATTGGTTGATGAAATTTTTTGTGCCCTCATCAGACAACTCCCTCTTTTTCCTCCTTATTGTTTCTCATTGTTTATTCAGTGTTTTATGCTTGAAAGCTTTCCATTTCTCCTAGGTTAACTTTCCTGGTAAAATTTTTGATCCCTGGGACCCTCCCCACCTTTCTATGAATGCTTTGAAAACTGCTTTCCAAAAATCTGTATGCCATATTGTGGCTTGACTTTTATCTCCTCTATCATAGGTTTTAATGATCAAAATCTGTTTTCTACCATAAAAATTTTATTTTTTGAAGTTATATTGATTTTTTTTTGCCTTTTTTAGATTATTGCCATGGCCCTTACTCTTGTCACCCCAACTACTCCATAGATCCTCTTCATAATGAAAGGAGATTTAAGGAAAACAAATGGATCCAGCAGTTATGTCAGCTAAAAATTCTATACCTGTAGCCTATCATTTCTCTTCTAAGAAGTTATATATTTTATTATTTGTTTTCCTGAACCAAGACTAGTTTTTGCATTTCATCTGAATTCTGACATCTTTTTTCCCCCTTACTTTAAAATCCTTCCCTTTCATCTTAGAATCAATACTGTGTGTTAGGTCCAAGGCAGAAGAATGGTAAGGGATAGTGTGTTATTGGAAATTTTGAACCTTTGAGCTACATT
Source organism: Gracilinanus agilis (assembly GCF_016433145.1). Taxonomy (NCBI): domain Eukaryota; kingdom Metazoa; phylum Chordata; class Mammalia; order Didelphimorphia; family Didelphidae; genus Gracilinanus; species Gracilinanus agilis. The sequence goes on along the minus strand of NC_058130.1, from coordinate 571,838,972 downwards.
TCCCAGGAGCCCACTGGCTTCCTCTTGTTATGGGCTGATGTAGAAAGGGGGATAAAATTGAGGGGTCTGGTGTGGCTAGTGTCCTCTTTCCTTCCTATGGCGGCTTGGAGTCGGGAATGTGGGCTGTCTGAACAGGTAATTTAGCCATGGCATGTGGATTTTATTTTGTTACTTATTTATTCCTTTACTTCTAGTGATTACTAATAAATCTTATAAAAACAAAATATTGTTAAAGTTATTATTTATATTCTTTTAAATTCTTACAATAGGCAATGGGAACAAGTGACTTACCTATGGTCATACAACTAGGAAGTGTCTGAAGTCAGATTTGAACCCAGGACCTTCTGTCTCTATGCCAGGCTCCCAATCCAGGGAGCCACCTTGCTTCCCTTTTATTCCCCTGGAAATTTTAAAATTTTGTTTTCTTTTACATTATTTCATTATTTCGTTCTAATTTTTCTCTTTGTTTCTGCTTTCTTCATTCTTCTTTAGTTCATCTAATCCCTCCAATGTATTTTAAAATTACTCATATATGATGCTTCTTACCAAAGTTCATCTTTAACTCATTGATGTCCTCTGGGTGGTTTTTTCACTATAAATCATATTTGGAGCTCATCACTATAGAAGAAGTGTAGTGAGGGCAGATAGATTTTCCTGAATTTTATGGCAAGAAGGACATTGTGACTGAAGAAGATGAGCTGATCTGTTGCAAGAGGAAAGAGTATTAGACAATCCAAGTGATATTTTGGTACTGATATCTATGAAATATGAAATAACAGGAAAGTTTTCAATATGTTTGGTAGATCTTTGGAATATTTTTATGCATTTATGCATTTGTTAGAGAAAATGAGGTATCGATGGTTTGCAATTATACCAGTAGAGGTTGTGCTTATGTCAATCTTTATCACAGTTTTATCACAGAGAGTGTTGTGATGAAAAATGTGGACACATAAGGTTTTCAATGGAACATTTATACTTATAATGGGCATTTCTGAATAGTATTCACTGCAGCCTTCTTGGTAAACAGTGATAATATATCTAAATAATAGCATTCATTTAACATGAATGGATGACAAGCTTATTTTCAATAGGAAATACTTTTTAAAATGAAATGTTTGAATATTTTTGCCTATTTTTATAAACTCTTATCTGAAAAGTCCCCGATTCCCTGTTCCACAATACAAAATCACACTTAATGTGATAGCTATTGTCATAACTATTGGAATTAAAACTTCAATTCTATTTGTTTTTTCAAATATACAACTGATTATTTTTGCAAAATAATTAAACATACTTAATAGAAGAATTGTTAGAATGATAAAGCTATACCTAATTATTATAAAATATTTGTTAATAAAAACTGCTTGAGATAATACAGATTATTGAATTTGGCACTGTAAAAATAATATAATGGGCGAGACAAAAATAAGGACAAAGAACTAGAAAATAAACTTTTTGTTTAAAATATATATAAGGGTAAAAGGATTTCTAATTCTAAGGGATTCTAACTCCACCCAAATAAACTCCCAGGTCCCACAAGGAACTATTTCTCCTGTGGTTCACAGGCTATGCTAATCCTCCCTTGTCTAACTAATCAAATTTATCCTATTCTAAATAAACCTAACCACTCTAACTCTTAACTTTGCCTTGAAGTTAAAAAGATAACCAAGGCTAGCTGGTTGAGTCTCCACAAGAATCAAGTTAGGACTCTGAGCCTTAACAGATTCAGAGTCCAAACCAAAGACCAGGTTTCCTGTGGTCTTTTCAGAGTTTAACCAATCTATAAACAGCAACAGATAAATGAATAGTGTTTCCCAAGTTGGAAAAGAAAACACTCCACTCCTAAAAGTCTTTCACTCAGACAGAGACAGAGAGAGGCAAAGATGTTGCCTTCTCTAGCCCTGAGAGAGAAAGAAACTGTGTGTGGCTCTGTTGCCTGCCAAAGCCCCCACCTGGAATGCCACACCCAGAAAGTGTAACTGTCATAGAATAACGGTTATAACTGCCAACAGTTGAAAATAACACTCTCAGCTCTTTTTGAAACTCCAATTCTTTCTCAAGCCAGATTCTCTATTTCTTATCTCTAAACCAATAAAACAATACTTATTTTCTAATATCATCCTTATTGAATTTGGCACCCAGACCCTCAAAATGCAACATAGAAATTATTCTTATGTCAAATTCCACTTCTGAAGCATATTAAAAGGATTCATTTTTGAGTTTTTGTGTCTTAATTGGTCTTTTGGAGATCCTATAATAAAATTATCCATGTTTATCATGACAGAACTTTGCAAATCTTTAGTTTGCAATATACAGTATTCTATAGGTACTTAAAACTATATAATTCATTATTCTATAGGTACTTAAAATACCTACTGAATGAGAAAAGATTTGGTGGTGCTTCTGGATTTTAAATACTTTATTCTCCTTTTCCAACAATGGAATGGTGATAAAAATTTACTGGATGGAGAGGAACACCAAGATTTTCTTCTGATCTCTGGGCCTTCTACTTTTCATTTTTCCAACATTGGTTTTTAGTCATGTTTTTAGTATTTTATATATGATTAATTATGTTTTGGGTTTTGTTTTTAATTTTTAAGTAACTCACGAAGTTACATGATTAAATCATTGTCTATTGTCAATAGTATTCATTAGCAATTTCACAATTCTTGAGTTCCCACATGTTGACTTAGCAGGGATGCTTACTGATCTTAATACCATATCTCAGTAGGAAAGAAAATGCAGACTTTTAGAATTCCAAAGATTAGTTTAGTATGAAATAGCATCTGGAACTGTCATCTCATCTTCTTCATAAGTGTGCAAAAATAAAACAGATAGTGCATCACTTAGAGTCAGAATCTAATTCTATATGGTTAAAAGTTAATAATTATTTTTGTGAATGCGAGAATGGATGCATTTCTTTTTTTTGTCATTTTGTTTTGTTTTGTAAGAAATCAAACTCTAGTGTGCAAGCAAAACTCTGATTATATTTTAGAAACAAACACTTTTAGCACATTCCCTCAGTTCTTTGATTTGCTATGTTCTCTCATCTTGAGGCACTCTCCTGGAGTCTGTAACTAATTTAGCAACAGTTGCTAGGGAGGTTGAGCAATTCTCACTGAGAGGTAGTCATTTTAAAAAACAACAAAAAATCCAAGCACATTGCTATCTAGTACCTCCATGGTTGCTTTTATTTTTTCAGCATTATAAAAAGAAAAATAAGAAAATTAAATGTCAGGAAACATGAAGAAAGTATTTTGTGGTATTTTGAAGTGAACATAATGTAGTTTCTTAATAGAACAAAGAAGAAAAGCTAAAGTACTCTTTTTGTTCATCATTTAAAAGATGAAACCTTATTTCTGATCCACAGAGTGGTAACCCTGTTAGTGTCACATTATGTTAGCAAAAGATTCTATTCAGATGAATCCTGTTAATCGAAAAAAATTGTTATATCTCTGCACCAAAAGAAGTTTGCTGGTAGAAAATAATACTAGAGTAGACCTTGGGGAAAATGCCAAAGAAAATTCAAGGGAGCTTCCTTCTCAGTAGGAGTAGTGAGCCTGATGAGCAGGCAACAGTGCATATTATTGATTATTTCTTTCATGGCATTGGTTGCATGTATGTTTGTAGGAAAAATATAAAAACATAGATGACTGGGAAAAGGTGGAGTCAATCACATAACAAAAGAACAGAATAGTTCTCCTGATATCTTTGAAACCGTAAAAGACTTGGAGGAAGGACTTCAATTTAGAATGCTAATAAATAACAAACACTGAAGAGTTCTTATGAGAAAAAATTTTAAAAACCTTTTAAAAATGAGCAAACTAAATGACAATTTTGACATGAAAAAAATAAGAAAATTTATATTTGTTATTGAAAATTTCCTAGTAAAAAGTGACCCTCTATAACTCATGAGAAAACTAGAGCACATGAGTTTGTTCAGAATTTTAGTGGTATACTTGCAGTGAATTTGAACAAAACTCTGCTTTATTTCTATTTCTAGGAATGTTGTTTTAGCCAAATGACTATGTTTCTGGACCTATATCAGCAAACACTTGTTGAGTACCAATACTGCAATAAGTGCTGTGGAACACAGAGTTGAATAAGTTACAGATCTTCAGCTTCAAGTAGCTCAGAGTTTAGAGGAAACAAACCACAACTATAATACAATATGTATAAGAGCAATACCTAATGCTCTGAGAATACACACTAGGGGAAATTCCACTTGGGAGATTAAGTAGAAATGATATTTGAACTGAACTAGATTTGGGTAGGTGAATATAAAGTAGAAGAGCATTCCAGGCAGAAGGAACAGTGCTAATAAAGGCATAGAAGGGGCAAATTATACAATATATGCATGGATTCCTGAAGTTGTATCTTTTGCTTTGACTAGAAAGGTAGATTGGTGCCTTTTGTGGGGTGGGATGAGGAATCTTAAATATATTAAGGTATTTGGAAAAGAATCTCTAGGCCAAGGAGATATTGAAGATTTTTTAAAAGGGGAGTTTTCAAAATTTTACTCTAGTACTTAGAAAATAAAAAATAATAATAACTTAGAAGATGTTATTATTCAGTACAAGAAAGTATATTATTTTGAGAAAAAGAAATACTCTCTTGGCGACAAAGTTCCACAGGTTCTCACTTTTACTAATACTATTCAACAAGGATTTAGTAATGAAAAAAGGTTCTGGGCTCCTTCCTATAGGGGTAGAGATGAAGGGTTAGTGACCATCTAAGAAGAAACCCAGTAGGGTGTAGATATTAATGGGCAGGCTTGGAGAAAAGGCACCCTCTTTGGTAAATGTTTCTGCTTCACTGGATCGAAGGAAGGCTGCTTTTGCTGGTAGATGTTCTTGCCCAGATGCTCTGCTTGATATCAATAATCACAGAGTTGTTTAAAAAAAAATACTCCATGGACTTTTTTTACTTCTAGAGCAATGATTTTATCTCTATTATTATATCTTTCAAAAACCCTCATGTGATTTTGTTAAATATATGGGAGGAATCTTGTTGGAAGAGAACCTCCCAGACAGAATCACAGAATTTGGAAAGAACCTCAGCAGTCAACTAGTCCAACCCATAACCGATGAAGATTCCTCACTACAGTTTACTCATTGAATAGATATCCTACTTCTGGTTGAAGACTTCCAATTAGGAGGCACCCATTTCCTACTAAGGCAACCTATTCTACTCATTCGTTAAGAAATCTTTGTTTATCCTTTATGCAACTTCTACCCATTATTTCAGATTCTTCATTCTTGGGTCAGATAGCTCTCTTCCACACAATGCACTTCATATAATTGGCAACTATCATATTACCCAAAGCCTTCTTATTTCTAGGCCAGTCACTTTTAGTTCCTTCATGTAAATAGCATATGGGAAGCACACATGGCACTTCATAGTCTTGGTTGTACTTTTATTTGGCTAATCAGTTCCCTTCCTAAATGTGTTTGGAAATGAATATAGATGACTATATGTGAATTGTCTGCATTGAAATAATAATTAAACCCATGGGAGCTAATGATCTCACCAAACTGAACCTCTGATCCATCTTTCCTTTAAACTACAACTTTTTTTGGGAGTAGAAACACAGAAGAAAAACAACTGCTTGAACACATGGGATGATGGGGATATGATTTAGGATGTAGACTCTAAATGACCAATAACCACTCCAGTGCAACTATCAATAATATGAAAATAGATCTTGATCAATGACGCATGTAAGACCCAGTAGAAATGCATGTCAGCTATGGGGGGGGGGGTGTTGAGGGGGAAAGAAAGAACATGAATCATGTAACCATGAAACATTTTTCTAAAAAATAAATAAATGAATACAATGGTGTTCTTACAAAACAAATAAATGAAAATAAATAAACTATAACTTTTGCAGGGGGAGGAGGTGGAAGGTAGTCTGTTTATTGTCAGAATGCCAATATTGATATAATTCATTTTCTTCAGTTCATAGTGGTAGTTGAGGATAGCTAGGTGGCAGAGTGGATAGAGTGCAAACCTCAAGGTATGAAGATGCATCTTTTTTACTTCAAATCTGGCCTTAGACACTAGCTATGTGACTCTGGTTGAGTCATTTAACTGTTTGCCTCAGTTCTTCTTCTGTAAAAAATGAGGTGGAGAAAGAAACAGCAAACCATTCCAGTATCTTTGCCAAGAAAACCCCAAAAGGAGTCATGAAGAGTCAGACACCACTGAAAAATGACCAAACAACAAAATATCCACTTGGTCACTCGTCAAGAATTTTGTATTTAGAAAGCAAATACAAGCCATTTCTGGGTTCACACTCATAAACTTTCCAAAATGTTAGAACATAGCACAGATCACCTTCTCCTGGCACCACTCCCAAGACTTCAGATTCACTTCCATGCTACAGAGAATTAGCAGTAAAAGATTTTCTTGAACTGGCAGCATGTATATTAAACTCAGATCTGAACTGAACACAAAAAGGACTTGAGTCTTGATTACATTTTAGAAATTGCATAGCTTTTAGTTAACACAAACTGCTTGCTCCTTCAAAAATCCGTCTTTTAAGTTTTTATCTATAATATTCCTATGGATAATATTATCCCTAATATTCTTTGTGATTTTGTGGGCCCATAAATTATAGTTAATATTATTGTTTCAAAGGAAGTGAAATCATGGTTGAAGCATAGGGCAATGAAAAAAAATTTGATAGTTATAATAAGTACAATGCAACATGATGCTCATAAAATATCAAAGGGACTAAAACAACTCCTCCAGCACAGTAGGCAGATATTCTTTCGAGATTTTATGGAAATTCCTAGGTCTGACTTGCACTAGATGAAATGACATGAAGAACTTAGTGGAAGTAATAGTCTCACCAAGAAGATCATAGATTCATCAAAAGGACAGAGGAATATAAGGATCTATGCTCAAAAACAATGATTAATCTTTTGAACGCTTTTTCTAAACTTTTTTCTCAGATGTATGGGCTACTCCAAAGAACTGTGCTTCTTTTGGTTAGAAGTCTTCTACAAGCATCTTTTTTTTCCCTCTCTCTTACCTTCACTGAATAGAATTGCATGTTTTTTAAGAACTTCTGACCTGTTTGTAGTCATAGATTTTTTTTTTAATGAGCTCTCTATCCCTTCTGCAGATTGATGCTGAGTATCTTCTCTTCCTCTGCTTTTCTTAACCCCTAGTCTAGCTTGAGACTGAACTAATTACCTCTTGGAGCTATTGAATATTTGTTTTAAAAGTAGATGACTTTGTTGGCTCCAACTTATTCAATTTAGGAGAATTTTGTGCAGGAATCATATATATAGATCACTATTGCAAATTTCAGAGATCCTATGCCACTGCCATACCGTATAATAAAGCATTCTTTCCAGACCTTTAGTGAGTCTCATATACTAAACCATGCAAAAATATACAACATTATTTTTAAACAGTTTACTTATGTCATTTTGTGACACAATCTTAAGGTGTTTATTAAATTATTTCTGATTACATAGATACTACAATTCATCTAGAATCTTTTTTGCACTAGTTCTAAAATCTATATTCAGCAACTAAAGTGTTTTTCAATAGTATTTTTCAAATTTCCCAAAAATTATTACTTGACTGTAATTGAACTAGAAGAGATGAGCATAAGTATAGTTTTTTGGGAATAAAAGATTTATTGGGGGCAGGGGGAAAAGTAAACATTAATTTTTTCTGAGTTCATTTTAATTTTAATTCCTCTCAGTGCATATAGAATACTGTCTGAAAAAAAAAAAAAAACTTGGCTGTTTTGTTCATCTTTCACTAACGTACTATTCCAGTCCCTCATTACAGTACTAAAAAAAACCTGACATCTAAAAGACTGTCATTAGACCATATCCTATTAGATAGCCCTTGTCAAATCTGAATGGCTTATGGTATCATCTTTGAAACAGATTGTGTTTATTTACCTGACTGCCAGCCCAATTAAGTTCAGTTTGACTTATCACTACTAACTAGATGGATAAAAATTTTGCCTACATTAATGTATGAAGAATGTCTTAATGAATTAAAGTGTAGAAGATTTCAGTCTCCACCTAAAAGAAGGATTTTCATCATAGGTAGTTCTAAAATTATTAGCTAGAGAAAATTTTTTTATGAAATTGAGCATAGAGTTTGAGGTGTTTTGATAGCTTAAGCTGTTGCCATGCTCAGAAATGAATATGATTAAATGTCTAGGCAAAAAATGTTTGTACTATTTCAGAGAAAATAAATTTATTAATGCTTTAAAAATTTTTTTTATAGTATTTGTCTGATCTTGCCAAATAAGTTTGTACAACTTAGGGTATCTCAAATTAGGGAGACCAAATTAGTCTTTTCTTCCAAAGAGAAAAATCCTATATGCAATTTTATTTACTCTCTAAAGATTTTCAGTTAGAATCCAGCATTAAAAATGGCTTGTTCTTTAAACACAATAATAGAACTTAGTCTATTTCATTCTAGTCTTTTCTTTTGGCAAGATATAGTGGGATTTGGGAAATGTACAGAGAAATGCACTGCACTTCTAGTAATGATTTCTGGTCCCTAACAGTGTTAAAAATAATGTTTTCTATATTCAGCATAAGAAACTTAGCTTAATATAGTTAATAAATGCAAGGCTTATGGGAAACATATTTCAAAAATACATTGAAACATAGCTGAAGCAGTATAACTTAGCCCTTTGACAGTCTGGGAACAGCAAGGATTATATCTAGCTGGTACACTAAAATCAGAAATAAAATCTCTGAATCTAAATTATGCTCCATCATATCAATGGATAATAAAAGATAACAGCATATTTCTTTTTTTTTCCAGATGGGAAATTTTTACTTAATTAAAAAACTTTTTAGTCAACAGTTCAATGAGAAATTGGCACATGTGATTGTGTGAAAACAATGTTCTGAAAATTTCAAGCTATAATATAAAACACAATAGTGTTACTTCCTTTTCAACACTTTTTTCAGAGCTGGTTTTATGGGTTTGAAAATTTTCAGAGCTTCCAAGGTAATCTGATTGGGGGAGATTGTGTTCACTATTCTCTTGGTCTGTACTCTGGCTCTTACCCAAAAAGGTCCTTATCCCTTGGGATTGCAATTGATACTGCACCTCTGTATCTCAAAGAGATAATAAAAAAAGGGGAAAGGACCTACTTGTGCAAAAATATTTATAGCAGCTCTTGTTGTAGTAGCAAAGGACTGAAAATTGAGATGATGTCCATCAATTGGGGAATGGCTGAACAAATTGTGTTACATGTTGGCGATGGAATACTATTGTGCAATAAGAAATGGTAAGCATGATGATGTCAGAAAAAGCTGGAGAGACTTGTATAAAATGATACAGAGTGAAGTGAGCAGAGCCAGGAGAATATTGTATATAGAAACAGCAATATTGTATGATAATCAGCTGTGAAAATTTGGCTACTTTCAACAGTGCAATGATTGGGGACAATCCTGAAGGACTTATGATGGGGGACGTGACTCACTAGCTGAGAAAGAACTGTTGGATTTGAATGGATGTGGATCAAAGCATACTATATTTCATATCATTGTATTTACAGTTTTATTTGGCGGTTTTGGTTTTGTATGAGTGTATCCTTACAAAAATGACCAATATGGAAATGTGTTTTACATGATAATAAAAATAAATTTTTTAAAACTGATACTGTTTCTAAGGACCCCTACTCTGTTGGACCAGAAACAGTACTCTAGCAACATATTTCTTAAACTGTTACAAATGCAAGGAATTTGTTATAACCTTCAAGGTAGAATATTTAGGTTGGTCACTTGAGACAAAAACCAGTGTCATTAGCTTTCTTAGTAAATGAACAAATGGTATGTGAGTGCAAAGAAAGGAAAAAACAGTGATTGATAAAAGTCTGAATGACTTCATCAAGTACAGAAATGCCACACTAATTTGATTTATTTTTTTGATTGTCTATCTAGGTTGGTAGATCAAGAACATGCTATAGAAATTAGTATATTTAGATTGTTGCAAAGTATTTAACAAAAATTTCATTTGCTGTGCTTATGTTAAGTTAGAAATTAGGACTAGATGATAATATCGTTAGGTGGATTTGGATCTGGTTCAATGATCAAAAGCAAAGAAAAGTCATTCAAGGGTCAATGTCAACTTAGAAAAGAGGCCTTTTTTTGAAATTGAGAGATCTCTTTTTGGTCCTGTATTATTCAACATTTTTTATCAGTGACTTAGTTAAAGGTACAAACACCATACCTCTCAAATTTGTATGACAGTTATCATGGAAAATAACAAAGATATTGGAAAACAGAATTAGGAACTAAAAAATCTTGATTAAAATTATAGGCCATAAAATCAGTTAAGGACTAATTTAGAAGTCTGTACTTAGGTTTTAACAATCAATCTCTTATATGAGGATGAGGGAGACATGGCTAGGTAAGATTTGGGATCTTTAGGATTTTCTGGATGGTAAGTGCAGTATAAAGCAAGAATATGACTTGGTGCCCAAGAAAGTCAATTTTGCTCTATGCTGCTTGAAGAAAGAAAAAACTCCTAGATCTGCTCTGTTCTTCCCTGGCCAGGCCACAGTTAAATACTGTACTTAGGACTATACATTTAGGAAAAACATAGACAAATTGAAAAAAATGACAAAGACAACAGGTTGAAGCAATATGCATATGAAGATCCATTGAAGAAACTAGAGATGTTTAGAGAATAGAAGATTTGGAGGGACATAACTGTTTTCAAGTACTGTAATTGAAGATCTCTTACATCGAAGTATTAGACTTCTTACATTTAGCTTTTGAGGGAAGTGGATGGAAGTTGCAAATAAAATTTCAGCTTGACTATAGAGAGAAACTTTCTAACAATTAAAGACATTCTAAAGTAGAATGAGCTGCTTTAGGATGTTAGGGGTTACTTCCCTCCAATTAGAACAGGGCACTAGTAGATAGAGCACTAGGCACAGAATTAGGAAGAAATGAGTTCAAATTTGATTTCAGACACTTACTGGCTATGTGACCCTGGGCAATTCACTTAACCCATATTTACCTCAGTTTGACTGTAAAATGGGGACATTGGAAAAGGAAATGGTGAACCACTCCAGTATTTTTGTCAAGAAAACCTCATAGACATCATCCATGGGGACACATAGAGTTGGTTAGGACTGAACAACAACAACAAATTGGAGCTGAGGCTGGATGACTACTCATTGTGGATATTGTTGAAAGAATTTATGGTCAGGTACAGACATTTTAAAGTCACTTATAGCTCCTGGATTCTGTGATTGTGTGAACTATCTTGAATTTTCTAAGAAATGAATGTTTTTTTATCTCTGTTCTGACCTTGAGGAGTAAAGCATATTTTTCTTTATGGATTTTTAGGTTTCTTTAGTGCCATCTTCATCAGGGAGTGCCGAAGTTCCACCAAATATGACTCAAGCAAATGTTATTATTCCTGAATTGAAAGATCGACTTATGGCTCAAGGTAACCTTCTTGGGTCTAGATTTAAATTTCTAATTTTTCAAAGTGATAGATTAGACAAGACACATTTAAATGTTAATTTCACATTAGGAATATAATAATAAGAATAGTAATAATATTTCAAGTAAGTCATTTGAAAAATAAGTTAGGAATTCACCTAAAAGAATCTAATTCCAAAAGTGCTCTTTATTAACAGAAATATTTGTTAGATTTATAGATCAGGAAAATGATAATTAATTTTTTAAATCCCTTATCTTTTGCCAGAATGTGTCACTAATGTATTTATTTTGGAAATCATGCATTCTGATATTCTTATACTGCCTTCTAGAAATTCTTCTGGTCATTCTATTTGAATAACCTTAAATTTGAGCAACAAAATAGCTACATTTTTCCTTTTCCTCTTGAAGAAATAGTTGGTCCTTTATATACCATCTAGAATTTTTTTTTCCTTTATCAACACATAATAATTTCTACTATTCATGCTTGCTGCTTCACAAAAATCTTCCTTATACCTCATCCTTACATATAGCTCAGCCAAATAGCATGTTTATTGTACTAAATTATGGGAATACAAATACAAGTAGAAAGAGAGTCTTTGCCCTCAAGGAGTTTACATTCTAATGGAAAAAGATAGCATATAAAAGAAGGCTGAAAAGGAGAGGCAGAAATGAAGCTATAATGAGGTCCAATGCTTGGTAGAAGAATTCCTGAGTGCTGCCTGGAGATGATTGTGACTTGGCTGACCTGGTTGTCCTGTTTAAATGGAAGTTCTATAACAGGGGCAGCTGGGTGGCTCAGTGGATTGAGAGCCAGGCCTAGAGACTGGAGGTCCTAGGTTCAAGTCCGGCCTCGGACATTTCCAGCTGTGTGACCTTGGGCAAGTCACTTGACCCCTATCGCCCACCCTTACCACTCCTGGGCTAAGGATGGTCCCTAGCCGGGATGAAAAAGGAGGAAGGTTGGGCGTGGGGCTAGCAACCCCACCCTGTAAAAACTACATCTGCTAAAGAAACTGCAACCTAAAGTAGGGGCAGCTGGGCTAGCTCAGTGGATTGAGAGCCAGCTCAGTGGATTGAGAGCCAGGCCTAGAGAGGAAAGGTCCTAGGTTCAAATCCAGGCTCAGACACCTCCCAGCTGGGTGACCCTGAGCGACTGTGTGACCCATTGCCTACTGGTTGTGGCCCTATGCTCCTAGAATGGAGTCCTAGGATAAAAAAATAAATAAATAAAAATAACTAGCAGCAATGAAGATCTAGAGTAAGGCTAAGAGAAAGAAAACTAGCCACACTCAGAGGAACGTGGGAGTAGAAACACAAAAGAAAAACAATTTCTTGATCACATGGCCTCATGGGAATATTATTGGGGATGTAGACACTAAACAATAACTCTAATCCAACTATCAATAATGTGGAATTAGGTCTTAATGATACATGTAAAACCCAGTGGAATTGTGTGTTGGCAACGGGGAGGTGGGGTTGGGGGAGAGGGAAAGAACATGAAACATGTAACTATGGGAAAATATTCAAAATTTAAATTTAAATTAAAAAAAATTAAATGGAAGTTCTGGGAAAAGCCAGTCAGTCAGAAGTGGAGTGTGGAAGATGAGGAAGAGAAGAGGGAAAGGGTTATTTAAAACATTTACTCTGTTTCAGGCCCTGTGCTAGGTGCTTGAGAATATTATCTTATTTAATCCTCATGACAATCATGGAAAGTAAGGATTCCTATCCCCACTTTGCAATTGAGGAATATGAAACAGAAGTAAAGTGATTTGCCCAGAGTCACAAAGCAGTATGAGACTGAATATTAACTCATATCTTTCTGATTACTAGGTCAGAATTTGATCCTGTCAACTTGGAAAATTACAGAACTACTAAAGTAGTCAGAAAAACCAAGTCTTTAATAAGGAAAGAGATAGGTTCAATTTAATCAGCTGCTATCACAGAGCCAAGCACCAAAAAACTACACATAGTCAAAATGCTGGGGCCCTGGGAACTGTATCTCTGGGAGGAATCAAAGCTAGAAGAAGAACAATAGAACCCTAGAACCCTGGGGGTGGGGATGTTTTATACCCTTTGGGGAACTCAGGACATCAAACCTACATTGGCAGGTTGCAAGCAGGCTAGGGAAGGGTATCAGGGAGTGTCTGCTTGCAATAGATACTTAAAAAATGGGTCCTGTGGGGCTGCTGGGTAGCTCAGTGCATTGAGAGCCAGGCCTAGAGTCAGGAGGTCCTAGGTTCAAATCTGGCCTCAGCCACTTACCAGCTGTGTGACCCTGGGCAAGTCACTTGACCCCCATTGCCTACCCTTACCACTCTTCTGCCTTGGAGCCAGAGACAGAAGGTAAGGGTTTATTAAAAAAAAAAAAAAAAAAAAAAAAAAAAAAAAAAAAAGGGTCCTACACAGGTTTTGGTCTTCTGAGAAGAGATCTCTGATTTAATGGGGAAACTTCTAAGACTAAGAGGGTACTTAACATTTGATTAGGTCCTCTAACCCCACCTAAAATGGGATCATCAAGTACTTTAACATCTATTGTTCAGTCTGAAATGGGTAAGAAACAGTCTTATTCTGTTTGACTCAAGAGGATACATTTTCAAGCAATGCACTTTGTAAAGGCAAATTTAGAGTCAATAGAAGGAAAAAAAAACTTTCTAACAAATTAAGTTACCCAAAATGGGAGTTGACTATCTTGGGAGGTAGTAAGTTTTCCTTTTTTGGAAGCCTTCAAGAAAAGGCTGACAACCATTTGTCAGGTATGTTGTAGAAGGAATTCTTTATCAATTTGTGTTGGTTTGGACTAGGCCAGTGATGGGCAAACTACAGCCCGTGGACCAGATGTGGCTCCTTGAAATGTTCTATCCAGCTGTGCAACATTATTCCTAATCTGACAAATACAATGAGTAGGATACAATGAAACTTCAAAAGAGTTGCCTTAGAAACAGACTGACAGATGAGCATTTCCTTTCCTTTGGCCCCCTCTTTAAAAAGTTTGCCTATCACTGGATTAGGTAGTTTCTAATGTCCCTTTCAAACTCAAAGATTCTTTGACATTAAGGAGTAGAGGTTTTATAATTTGCATTAATGGAAGGAGTATTCACACTCAGTAAATTACAGTTTTGTTTTTGTTGTTTTAAGTTTTAACATTTATTATTGGAAATATACCCCAATTCTGTTCTCTTAAAATGCATTTTCTAATAGATTTGTATGAAACAAATAAACCTATTCTTTGTTTTGTAAATTTTATAATGGGTTTTAGGCAAAAAAGCAATAAATCTCTGACTTGAAAACTTTGCACTAATGTAAAATAGATTTTGAAACAAAAAAAAAGAAAAGAAATTGCCTGGAAGGACAACATAATATGAAAATGCTCCCTTTTAAAAATAAATTATTATTTAGTCATTTTACATTCCTAATGAATTTTCATTGTACTCTTGATTTTCATCTTAGTAAAATATACATATCAGTAAAATTATTTTAACAGTTACTTGAATTTCATAGAAAATAATACATGCAAAAATGCCAAATGTATAAAGAAGTAAATGGAATTAGTATAATAATTGCAGGAATATAGCATCTTAGAAGCTCACTGTTTCACATAATGGTTCTTTTCTTATATATGATACTTAAGAGTTTGTATGCTTTCAGGAGTTATATAAGATCAAGAGTTAAGAACTTCCTCCCACCTCCCCACCCCCGCAGCATAGACCTCTTTGGCAGTCTGGCTAAGTTAAAAAAAAAAAACATTTCTTAAGTGCTTACTATATGGCAGTCTGCTAAGTGCTATCAGTCTCTGAGCCTTTTAGAATAATATTTTTAAATCTTAAAATAAAATACATAGAATTACAAAGGAGACCAATTATGTTGAAACCTATTTTCAGAATATAGAAATCAGGTTAAGAACTGCTATAGTAGATGATCAATTTCCTTACTGTTGAGACTTGACCAAACCACCATAACATATTCTTCTTTTATTGAAAGAAAAAAAATTCTTATATAGTGTTGCAGATATCAGACCAGTCGGTGTTTTAATGTCTTCCTAAAAACTTGTAGCAAATTATTATTTTGAATTTATTTGCTACTATATTCTCAAAATAATAGCCAATGGTAAAATGGTTTTATATGTTTATGAGTTTTCACCTCAGTAAAAGTAATTAATCTTTCTAATTAACAGTAGCTTTTTCCCCCTTCTTTAGTTAGTTAATGTGCTTATTTTTTAACTGAGAAATTGCTGAGCCATTTATCATGGTTTTGTTCAGGATGGCAAGAATCTCTTATGCAAGTTTAGAATCCAAAAACCAAACCAAACAAAGAATACATAAGTAACAATAAAGTCCACATAGCTCCCACATAAGACTAATTTTTAAGCTAATAATGTCAACATTCAAGATAGATTTTTGATTTCCTGTCAAATTTGGGATCCTCATAAATAGTTGAGATAATCCCAGTCACAGTCACAAGAAAATATATGTTAAATTTATTTAGAATTATAGATTCTTCAACTGTAGTACCTGTTTTTTCTTGTCTCTTCTTTGAAAATGTTAAAAAATTGTTATTTCTAGAGAAACCTTAGGGGCCACCAAGTCCAACCTCTTCAGTTTACGATGAGGAAAACAAGGCCCAAAGAAATTGCATTATTTACCCACTATTACATGGATAAAGACATGGACAAAGTTACAGGCAGGATATGAATCTATGTTCTTCAACTTTAAAACAAGAGTTCTTTTCAATATACCAAGATACATAATCAGTAAATATTTGAACTTTTCATAGAAGTAAATTTTACTGACTCATTGGAATTTCTTGAAATATATTTTTTGTTTAAAAAATATTCAGAGGGGGCAGCTAAGTAGCTCAGTGGATTGAGAGCCAGGCCTAGAGATGAGAGGTCCTAGGTTCAAATCTGGCCTCAGCCACTTCTCAGCTGTGTGACCCTGGGCAAGTCACTTGACCCCCATTGCCTACCCTTACCATTCTTCTGCCTTGGAGCCAATACACGGTATTGATACACAGTATTGACACCAAGACGGAAGGTAAGAGTTTAAAAAAATAATAATAAAAAATAAAAAATATTCAGAATGTTAAATTTTTCTCCCACCCATATCAGTTTAATATTGAAAAGTTTTCTTCAGAATATAAATAATACATTATATATATAAAAATAAATATATATATATTGTTTTTTATAGTAAATGTAGATTGATATTATAAGAAGTATTAATATTTCAATTATGGCCATGTTGGAAAAATAAAGAATGACCATGTGCCTGCTAAGATCTATTTCATTAGCTATTACCTTCTCCCCATAGAGCACGCGCCTGGCTCCTTCCATACCTCAGAGGAAGTTTCAAACAAGTCCTTTCTATTTTAAGCCATGCTTACATTGGCTCATGGCATCACATCAAACCAGAAACCCGTTGAATCGTCGGAAATGTAGTTTCCAAGTCCCCTAAACATCCACAGGAAGTTTGCCATATATCTAAATATTTAAAGGCTCAAATGAGCCCCAAATACCTCTTAATGGAACCCCCCAAAATCCAAATAACACAATATATAAAGTATATATATATATATACATACATATATATATGTGTACACACACACATATATATATATATATTACCTTTTTCATCTCTAACATGGCTTCATTTTGCTAGCTTGGGTAAATCAATTTAGCTTTAATATTTTGAGAAATTTAGATAGGTGTCACCTTCCTACTTCATAAGGAAGTTATACAGAAAACTAATATAAAATATTATTAGTTATATGTTATAGAAATGGTTTCTACTAGTAGTAGTAGATAGTATTAATAGCTCTATAAGTTTTACAAAATACTTTTACCAATATTATCTCAATGTGTCATTACAACAACCCTGTTAGGTTGATGTTATCATTATCTCCATTTTTGAACTGAAGCAGAGAGAGGTCAAAATTGCCCATTGTCATACAATTAGTCCATTTAGTAGGATTTGAACTTGGAGGCTTTCTGACTCCAGGTACAGCATTCTATTAACTGCACCATGTAGTATCCTCTAAAAATGAGAAATGTTTTAGATGATAATAGCTAAATTTAATTTAACATTATTTTTATGTTCTTTTTTCTTTTCCTTATAGGTCAAAGTGATACCACAACATCAACTTCAAGTCATCTAGATTCTCCCCTCTCTACTCCTTTGTCCAAACAGTGCATTGTTGTAACTCCTCCTCTTCTTTCAGCATTGTGCAGCCTTTTGAACAACCTACTGATAGTTGTTCCAAAGAACACCATATCTGCATTTTATAAGACTAATATCCTAAAGGCTTTCTGTAGGTAAGAGACTAAAATTGTATTAGGCTAATGAATAGGTTTGCAGGTATAAAGAGAGTAGATTACTTTTATTCAGGACTCATAGTTCTTAAGTAGCTATTGGAGAATTTTTCATCAGCTTTAGTCAAGTCAACAAGCATTTAAGTGTCTGCTTGAAACAGAAGTTGTCCTTCCTAATTGGAATTATTCCTTCTCAGATAAGGTCTTTATCCAATTTATAGTATTCAGAAATAAAGACAAAATTTCATAATCAAGATTGAATGAGGGTAGAATTTAGTTAAAGTTGTTGGGTAACAATTGTTTCATCAAACAGATAAGAGTAATTTAACTTTCCATACTCCCTTAATCTGGTCAAGGGGGGAAGGATTTACTTTTCTTAAATGGATGAGCATTTGCCATATTTTATTAATCTATATGGACTTATAATGGACCCTTTATGCCCAACATATGGTAGTGCCTTCCAAATTTGTATTGGTCTGATCATCCACAGCTGAGTATGTTGTACCCCTGACTCCAAAATTGTGTAGTCTTTGGTATTCTTCAAAAACAAAGGATGAACAACAACACATGTTGCTTAGTCTTAGCTTTTTCTCTATGTCCTGGTTTTTTCGTTCTCATTCTTTTCTTCATGGTACAGATTATGCTACTCAGGTAATATTGATGGCAGATTGGTTCACCAATTAGGTGAATTAGGAAATTCTTGTAGGCACCTGAAAACAGCTTTTGAAAACATTCTCACTGCTATATGTAGGATGAATTGAGAAAAGAGGAGTTGAGGGGCTAGTTAACATTTTTTAGTTGTCAGAAGGTCTTTAGAGTCTGTAATAGGGCAGGGATCCCGTGTTTCATTGTTTTCTGGAAGTTTTGCAAATGTTTAGGTAATATTTTCTTACATATTAGCATGGAATTTAGAAGGCCCCAAACTTGTAGCCTAGAAAGATTTAATGAACCCCAGTTTACTTAGCCCTAGGTTTGACCTTGTCACAGGAGAGTTTCTCCCTGTGGGAAAGTCCAACTTCACTAGTCTCAGGTTAACTATAGACCTTAAAGTAGTTTAAGTGGATCTCATTAAGTGTTAAGTAGTTTTTTTGTCTCAATGATTTCTCCCCTTAGACCAAAATCCTTTACCTAGGTGGTCCAGCCCCTGGCTGGATCTTTCCTTTTTGTGTCCATTGTAAAGCATCTGCCCCTCACAGTTAGTTATTCCTATCTGGGACTCCTCATTTTCCTTTGTTACCATTGTAAAGTCCATCAACTGTCCCTCTCATTCTTAGTCCCCAGTTCCCTAAGAAAGGTATTTTAAGCTTCCCAACTTTAATGGCTCTTTGGAGTAGTCATCTAGTGAGGTGGCACTCCTAGGAATAGTGTCCCCAGAGTCCAGGGTGTAGTAGACTCTGTAAAAGTTTAGGCACCAGACTCTGAGTAAAGGGCCAAATATTAGATTTATCCCTTTCCTGATTAAAGAGTGGTTTTTCTGACTACTTTGGTAGTTCTTTGTTACTTCCAAGTTAACAGTCTTATTTCTTTATCTTTCTTACCTAAATTCCCTAATTAGTTTGTATCTTTCTTAGGTGATTTGACTTAGCTCCCCATGTTTTTTAATGTGTGGATGTCCCATCTGAATCTCAAACTCAGAATTCAAAATAGAACTCATTATCTTTTCCCCTTAATCCACCAATTCTTTTAATTTCTTTATTTTTGTCTCTAATGCCATCATCGTTCTAGTCATCCAGGTTTACAATCTGAGTCATTGCAGTGCTTCTCTTTTACCACCCAAATTTTGTCAATTCTAGATAGATAAAACATCTAAGTACATACTACATGCTAGGCATTGTGGCAAAGCCTGGGTATTCAAATACAAGCAAACAAAACTGCTACTATCATCAAAGAGCCTATATTCTGATGGAAAAGATAGGAATTATATGAGGGAATGAAGTATGGAAAAAGGAGAGCTACCTCTTGCTTTACAAAGGCTACCCCTTATTCCCTTACACACCTTATCCCTTGCCTTTTAGAAACTCCTGTTCTCTTTGAAGCATAGCTCATATCCAGTTCTTCAGGAGAATCCGGATCACATCCTGATTTCTTTAATTGTTGGTACCCTCTTACTATTTAGTATTTATTTTTTGAATTCTCAACTCCTTTTAGAATGCCTGTCACATTGTCAGTAGTAAATGTTGATTGATTGATCTGATCCCTTTGAGTCTTAGTGTAGCAGCCACTATATTGTCTTTTCTTTCTCTTTTTTTCCTCCCACCATAGGGTTAGATTTCTTTCTGTCTTTAATATTTTCTTAAAGGAGATAGGTCTACTTTGCCTTCTATATTTATCTCTTGGTATGTTCCCTCCTATTTATATAATCCCTTTTGAAATTGTAAATATGTTTATTTTCTCTATTTTGTAACTTTCTGTTCTTCTTTGAACTATTTAATACCAATTTTTGTTCATATTCCCTTAAGTTTTCTTTACACTTTTAAATTGTCTTTGAATACTATTTTGCAAAAACCGAATCAAGTATCTAAATTGCTTTTCTTTTTCTGACATTTAGTGCTTTGAATGTTACTTTGTTGGAGAAATGCATTCAAGAGCTCAGCATTCCCTTGTCTTTCTCAAGTCCTGTTGAACATGCTAAAGCTCAGGTTAGTTGTCTTGTAAGTTTGTTTTTTAAATTAAATATCATAAATGGTTTCTACTGAGAAGATGCTAAATTTTTTGGGTTGAGGGGTGGGTAGCAATGTTTTTCATGCTAAACCTACTAACTTTATTCTTATGTAACATCTTCATGGAATTTTAGACTTAGAATGACTTAATTTAAATATGAGGCAGCTTGGCTATTATCATAAAGAAAGTAGTTGAGTAGTATAGTAGGAACAATATCTACCACTAATTTGGTTGAGACACATTGGCAGTAGCTCTCTACTACTAGAAATTAAACATACTTGAACCTAAAAAAGACTGAAAGGTCTATGCCACCTGGGCTAGTTTTTCTCTGGGAAGGCAATGAAACAATCCTCACCATTTAATGGGTCAGGGTTTTTAGGCTGAAATCACTGAGCTAGCTTTGCAGTGTCCTAAGACATAAAAGGCTATGCTAAGACTCCAGTAGACATGGCTCCTTGGGCTCAATGGACTTGTGAGTGAATAGGATCTTTTGGCCAAGTGTTCCATTATGGTAAATGGGAAGGCAAGAGGAACTGTTCTGGACTGAACCAATGCTAGATCTTTTCTGAGTACCCTTTTTAAGCCATTGGTGAACAACCCATATTTTGTAAAAAGCAATTTGTTCTACAGGGGTCTCATTTTGTTACAATACTTACCCTGAACCATCAGACTCTTCTGAGTTGGACCTAGTTAGCTAATAGAGAGTTAATATAGGGACTTGGATTCTAGTTCAGCTTTACCTATTAGTAGCCATGTGATCTCAGACAAAGCTACCTTATACTTCTAGAATACTGTCTTCTCATCTCAAAATAAGGTATTTGGTCTATGTCATTTCTGTAGATAGTTATATATATTTTCTGGTAAACACAATGCATTAAAATTTTGACTCACTTCAATTTTATTCATTTTCTTTTTTTCTTTTCTTTCTTTTTTTTTAAATCCTTGCCTTCTGAAGTCTTAGTATCCAATTCAAGTCAGAAGAACAGTAAGGGCTATGCAGTTGGGGTTAAGCAACTTGCCCAGGGTCACACAACTAGGAAGTATCAGAGACTATATTTGAACCAAGGTCCTTGCAATTTTAGGCTTGGTTCTGTGTCCTTTAGTTACCCAGTAACTACTTTTTGAATTGAATTACCCCTTTAAATTGCTGCTACCATATAAGGGTAAAGGATCTTGGGCAAGGAATTATGGCCCACACAACCCATGGCACTTCTTCATGTACTATAACATTCAGTTTGGGAATCATCAGTTAATACTACAGGAGTAATGGAGTTAAAAGATCATATACAACAAATAGATTGAATTGTATTTATTTTCAAAAGTTAAGCTAATAAATACACGATGTAAAATTTTTTTCAGGTCCTTATTATACTTCATTTTGTCTCAGTGTATTTTCTTTAAAGTCTCTAAAATTAATATCTACAAGTAAGTTTAAGTATAGATTTTAATCCTTTCAACAATGGAAGTCTGGTTCTGGGACCATGTTACCCAAAAACTGTGTGTCTTACTTGACCCATTATTTTCATCAGGCTCCAGCCATGCTTCATCTTACTCCCTATTTCCTGCATGTCTAAAGAACACTTTCACATACCCTAGTTTTTCCTACCCCTCCAACTCCACACCACTCAGGGTAAGGTATCTAGAGCCCTCAGCTTGACATTCATCAGTTCTTAATAAGTGCTTTTGTCATTCAATCATTGAATTACTCTTTAATAAGCATTTGTTTCATAAATGACCTCAGATAACCCAGTAAGTACCAAGGTAGCACAGTGGATTGAGTGCCAGGAAGAGCCTCCTTTTAAATTTGACCTAAGATTCTTCTTAGCTCAGTGGCCCTGGGAAAGTCACTTAACTCTAGTTGGCTAGTTCTTTTTTTTTTTTTTTTTAAACCCTTACTTTCCATCTTGGAATCAATACTCTGTATTGGTTCCAAAGCAGAAGAGTGGTAAGGGTGAGGCAATGGGGGTCAAGTAACTTGTCCAGGGTCACACAGGTAGGAAGTATCCGAGGCCAGATTTGAACCCAGGACCTCCCATCTCTAGGCCTGGTTCTCAATCTACTGAGCCACCCAGCTGCCCCCAGTTGCCTAGTTCTTGCCACTCTTCTGTCTTCAAATTCATATCAAGACAAAAGATAAGAATTTTTTTTAAACTGAGAATTTTTCCACTCTGTTATAGCTGAAAGTATATAAAAATGTTTAATTCAATATTGTTTCCTTGTCTCTTTTCTGACTGACTTTGTTTTAGGTTAAGGTATGAAACTACTAGGCTGCAGGTTAAAAAAAAAGTAGGCAAAGCCAAGAATGTTCATAAAAGTTTTAACCGTAGTTGGTAGGGTTGTTATTTGGCATTTCCACTGGTTTTAACATATGTCATCGATCAAGACCTATTTCCATCTTATTAATAGTTGCATCGTTTCCAGTCTACATCCCCAATCATGTCCACATCAGTGTGTTCAAGCAGTTGTTTTTCTTCTGTGTTTCCACTCCTGTAGTTCTTCCTCTGATACGGTTGTTATTTGGGCTCTTAATACTCTCTGATATCAATTCAAATAAACGTTTTTAACAATAACTTACTGGCCTTAAAGCATAATACATAGACTTAGCAATGTTGGAAGTGCAGTAACTAAGGTAAAAATGTTAGTAGCTAATAAATTATTTGAATTTGTTCCAAAGCAGCTTTAATTATATACAAAGAAATGTGGAGTTTCAAAAAAAACAATAATTATGTAATAGGAAATGGTTATATTTATATAACTCCATTTTTTAAATTTTACTAAGTTCTTAAAGTATTATAAAAATATAAGCAAAACAGTTCTGGTTATCAAACTTTAATACTTAGAGAATGAAAATAATATTATGATATTATTAGAATGATTTTACTGGCAATATTAATACTATTTATCATTGTTTTATTTGAGGTAACATCAAATACAATAGTCTCTTTTTGGTGCCAAATTTCATTACCATCTTAATGAAAACCTTTATATTTCAAAAGTAGTTAAACTGTGTAATCAATAGCCTGATCTAAAAGGCCTTCATAAGGCATGATGTCTATGAAATTCTACAATTTAGGGTGGAGGTACACATGGTTAAGGTAGGGGCAGGGAACATAAAATATTCTTCAAAGTAGACAGCTAAAAAGAAGCCAATAAGAAGTAATGACAGCTTTGCTACTAATTTAAGATAAATATATTAATTTTAGTCTGTAACTCTTCTATTCACATTCCTTTTTTCTGAAAGTATCCAACACATACATATCTGATATATTACTTGGTGCTAATTAGAATCATTAAATGTTGACAGGCAAAAGAAAGTAATTAAAAATTATATCTCTTTGGTGTTGCTTTGTACAAGATACTCCAATGTAGTAATTATTGATAACAGGAAATTAGGCGATCTATACAAATACCTTTTTTAGATTACTGAAGCTTCTAATTTTGAATCCAGAACTTTTAATTTAAACTTTTTTATGAGAGTCTTATAAAAAATATGTGTAAGGATTCATGGAAGTATTAATATAATATTCTGGGCATAATGTATCCTTTTCTTAATAATTAAGGGTCATTATTATAAACTTAGTTATTATACTGTCATACAAACCAAGAAGAATGCAACCCCTTCACTTATTAGACAATTTCATGAATTGCTATAGCCATAATGAATCCTTTGGTGGCCAACCCACTGGCTACCAAAGCTTAACGAGGCCAAACCTCAAATGAGGCTCAAAGACAAAAGTCTTTCTAGATAGGAGTTTCCACTATAATTTGTGCTCTTTTGATAGAGCTTGTAGCAATGGGAATAAAATGTGATGGAAAGAGTGTTGGATTTAGAGTCAAAAGCCTTGGGTTTAGATCTGCTACTTATTGCTGTGTGGACTCCAGTAAGTCATTTAACTTTTTTAATTCTCTCATTTTGTATCTACAGAATGAGGAAACTGCTATAGATGAACACTGAGTCCTTTCCAGCTCTAAATTTGAGACTTCTATATATAAGAGCTGAATTTTGCTGGAGGACCCCATGTTGCATTTAGAGTGATGTTCTTAGAGCTTATTGATATTTATATATATGTGAGATTCTTTGCATCTGTAGGAAATAGCCCAGAATCTCATCCTTTTATCATTTATGATAGTTTTAGGGTGTTAGGACTACAAAAAACTACTAAAGCCTTTTCTTTTCTTACTGTGTTTTTATATTTCCTTTTTGTCAGCTTTTTTTTTTTTTTAAGTTCTTCTGCATAATTCATCTGTTGCCTTACCACAGTTGTGTGGTTGAGTGTTTGAGTGTTATTCAGTGCCATTTATAAAAAGACAGATTATGAATTTGGTGAAAATTATTTTCCCTGAGGTACTTTTTTTCACTTTCATGTTTATGACTGTGTTGTAGATCAATAAGGTTGTCAGGAATCTGTCCTTTGGATAAATATTGCTTATTTCAACACTTTGAGGCAGCATGAATATTCCTTTAGGGGGCAGCTGGGTAGCTCAGTGGAATGAGAATCAGGCCTAGATACCAGAGGTCCTAGGTTCAAATCTGGCCTCAGCCACTTCTCAGCTGTGTGACCCTGGGCAAGTCACTTGACCCCCATTGCCTACCCTAACCACTCTTCTACCTTGGAGCCAATACACAGTCTTGACTCCAAGACGGAAGGTAAGGGGTTTTTTTTGGTTATTTTTTTTTTAATTTTTTTTTTTTTAATTTTAAACCCTTAACTTTTGTGTATTGACTTATAGGTGGAAGAGTGGTAAGGGTAGGCAATGGGGGTTAAGTGACTTGCCCAGGGTCACACAGCTGGGAAGTGTCTGAGGCCGGATTTGAACCTAGGACTTCCTGTTTCTAGGCCTGGCTCTCAATCCACTGAGCTACCCAGCTGCCCCCCAAGGTAAGGGTTTTAAAAAAATGAATATTCCTTTACCAGGGCAGATGAGACTCTTCTTCTAAACTTAGTCGTGATTTTCATGAGTTTCAACCTCTTTAAAGGTTCAACATCTGATGGGAAATTCTCTGGTGATGGGTCTGCCCAAACTTAGGTAGGCTCATGCTGGAACACTATACATGTAGTCCATTGCTGGGCTTGGACCCGAAGCCTTTCTCTCTTTGTAGGACACAAAGTAGCTTGTGTTCCATATATGTCACTGTGAACCATTGAAGACAGACTTTGTTGTCACAAATAAATTAACCATTATGTGAATATTTCTATTAATGCCATCCTACCATTATGTCATCTGCAAGTTTTTCTGTGTTCCATGTATTCAAACTTGTTCATTGCCTGGGTTCCTTTGTTTTTATAACTCGCAGGATAGGCCCATGTATTCTCACTTTACTAAGGGATGATATGCCTTGATGGGGGCAGGGAATGACAATTTTCATTGGAATGGGTTTTAAAGTACACCACTTCAGGGGGGTAAGAACCTTGGGATTTTAATCAGAGGACCTAGGCTTGAATTCTGCTTTTCTCACTTATTTTGTATATGACAAGACACTTAGGTAACTTAGGTAACCTCCATCCTAGTTTCTTCAACTGTAAAAAAAAAAACAAAATTAGATTAGTTGATCTCTCTTGTTCTTTCCAGCTTAATCCTGTGACTAATTTTGTTTACTACTTACTTCATTCAACAGGTTTCATTCCTACTGGAATATTTGTGTTCTCTGTCTAGACTTCTGTCATCATGTTTATTGATAGACCCCAGCCTTGTGAACCAGAATGAGCTGCTAAAACCTTTGTTGGAAAAGATCTTCACAGTCCTTACCATATGCACCAATGATGACTTTGGTAATCTTATTATTTTTTTTTTTCATCTAGAGAGAGAGAGATGGTAGTATTGATCCAGGAAAATCAACTCAGTCTTATTTTGTAGTAGATAGTTCTCTGTAGATTTTCTTATTTAATTTGTTCCTTGCTAATATTTAAAAGATTTTTTTTAATTCTTAATTTAATTCTTAAATTGAGTTTAGATTCTAGGAAAGTTCATGGGAAATCAATGTAATTTTTCATTTGAAGAATGATTAAGTCTACATGGTGTCTGTAGGTACAAGTCATCTTAAGTGCTGGTGGATCTTAGGGTATATCATAATGGGTTTTTCTTCCTTTTTTTAAAATTCTTAACCTTAACTTAGTATCAGTTCCAGGGAAGAAGACTGGTAAGGGCTAAGCAATTGGGATTAAGTAACTAGCCCATGGTCACACAATAGGAATTGTCTGAGGTCACATTTGAACCCAGGTCCTTCTGGCTCCAGGTCTGATACTCTATTCATTGTGCTACCTAGTTGCCCCTCATATTATGATTTCTACAGTTCTAGGAATGTATCTTCTCAGTTAGGGCCTGACAATCACCAGCTATAGAAATTTGGATACACTGGAGACAACTAACCAAAATTGTTTGTGACACTATCAGCATTATGCTAAGTAATAGATAAAATAAATATTTGAAGATAATTGTTTATAATGGTGTTCAAGTAAAGCCTTTGTTTTAATCCTGTTGTTTTGTGTTTTTTTTTAATTTATATGGACATTCAATTATAGAGGAAGTTATTTGGGGAAGAGAGAAGCAGAGTCATTGGCATGGAAGGTAGAAAAAAGCCTTTGAGTCAGAAAAACCCAGGATAAATGCTGGCTCTGTGATCCTGGGCAAATCACTCAATTTGTAAACTTCGGAAAACTATAAATTGTAGAAGAATAGCTAATCTTCATTGGAAGAAGGCATTTTTTTACCTGGAGTTGCCTACTCTAATGAAATCACAGTTGTAGATGGTATCAAAAATAAATTTAAAAATCAGTAAAAGGATTTGGAGACAGTGAGAGGACATCATTGTCTTCTTATCAGGGGTATAACCATTTTTGCTCTGGAACAAGTCACCACTCAACCAGGCTCTGAATGCTTCAATCAACACCCTTCCTAATTTACTGATCAGAACTAAGAATTACTGCTATCATAATTCAGAATTAGTAAGAAGGACCTGAGGAGTGAAGAAGGAACTAGATCTTTTCAGAGTAACTCTTTTGCTTTCATCTTCTTCCTATTTGCTGTGTCTTCATATTTTTCAGAATCTAGGTATATTTTCAGCACTTTAGTGCAAGTCTACCAAACAACTTTGTAATATGTTAAACAGAAGTAGTTCTAAATTGCCATTTAATTTTAGGTTGTCATGTCTTTTTTCCCATTTACTTAAAGCATATTTGTCTTATTTACATTTTCATGGTAACCTTTATTTTTCACTAACTCTTGTCTAGCAACAGCATAGTTATCAGTTTTAAAAGTCTTTTGGAAATTCCTGAAAAAAAGTTCCATCTTTTCCTTTTTTAAAGCAAAAATAGAAAAAAAATTAACTAATTAAAATGCATTTGGAACTGAGATTTTTTTTTACATTTTTCTGCAGTTGACTAGTGCATAATCTTTTATTTAAAATTTAATGAGGCTTTTGTGGTCATGTGACATTCAGATTACTATTTGACTGAAATTTATGAATTTGATTTTACAGATACTGAATTAAGACGTACATTTTACCAATCATGGACAGACATATTTAACTTCCTGGCTTTGTTATTGAGGAAAACTAGCCAGTCTTCCCTTCCATTTGTAACAGAAGCTCTGGCAAAGGATTGGCCAGCTATCATTGGTAACACCAACTTTTAAATTATTTTGGAACTTTCCTTCTAACAATAGATAAGGATATTTTTTATTGAGTATTTGAGAGGAATACACAATCAAGAGGTTACATATATTGAGTGAGTGTTTACAATGCTCATTTAAATTTCTGTTACAGGTATAAAAAGATAGAAAAGAAGGCTGCCTTTCTGGAGGAATTTGCAGTCTTACTTAAGAGCACAAATATATATGAACTTGTAAGATAAGATGAGTAAAAGACAAATTTAGGCATTCATATTCTTTATTGCTGGAATTTTATTAGAATTATCTTCTAATAATAAGTGGGTACAAAAGAAGGTAAAAAGGTAAAATTAATGTTGTATTTGACTTTCATGATTCTTTTCTTTTATTGGTAATATTGTTTGCTTTTAACATTTGTATATATTTCAGTAAAATAAATAAGTTTATATAAATTGTTACAATTGATGATGTTTCAAGACAAAATATTGTATTGATTCATTTAAAAAATAACAAAACTCATTTCTATCATAAATTAGTGATCCTTTTTTGACTAATTTTTTTTTTTACCTTTCAGTTGGTTATTGTGTTGTTCTGAAGACATAGCTTCTGTATAGCTGCTGATGATAGTGGAATATGATTTAAAGCTGGAACATTAAGGGAAATAATAAGAAATAAAACTATCCTTGTCATTAGTGCATTTATACTTGAGCTTCCATAAGGCAGTCATATTGTTGGAAGTTACTCCTGATAAAGTCAATAATTTTCTTGTACATATCAGAAAAAAAACGGGTATACTTCTTGTTATAGCAATGATAGTAAATTTGTTCTCTCAGATGGACTAGTTAATCCATCTGCTTATATAAGACAAATAAGCCTATCTTTCTCCAAACATTCAGGTAAATGATAATAGGATATGTTAAATTGCCTATTGACCTACTAAAAGGTATATTGCCTTCTGGTAGGAAATTATGTGTCTGGAAGCTATAGAAGTTGTTTTAGTATGGAATCTACTTAAATAATTCAAATTAATTAGTATAACAACTAGCATACTTTTCCCCAGTTTCAAAATGTTAATTTCTCTCTTGACTGAGGGAGACTTTAATTATAATTTGCTTATATAAAAGCACAGTCTGGGAATTAAAGAATTGGAAAGAACTCATAGGTCATCTAGGCTAAACCTACTCAAAATGTTTACTCATATATAACTTCCTGGACAGATAGTCATTCAGTTTCCACTTAAACACTTCTATTGATACTGGGAGGAAGGAGGATTTATTGCCTTATAAGCCTGAGTTCCTAATCTGGGATCAGTGACCTTGGGCTTTTAAGAGAATTTTATTTCAGTAAAATTTTCTTTATAATCCTGTTATTTCAAGCATTTAAAAATATTTATCTGAGAAGAGGTTCAAAGTCTTCATCAAAATGCCAAAGGAATCCATGATACAAAAAGGGAAGAACCCTTGTTCTAAAGCAATGCAATTTAGTTTTAGACAGCTCCAATTCTTAGCAAGTTTTTCATTATATTTAATTTGAATGTCTTTCTGTATAATACCTATCTATTAATTTTAGTTCTGTCTTCTGGGACAAGTGAAATCAACAAGCATTTATTAGGTATCTACTTTGTCCCAGGCACTGTACTAAGTGCTAGAAATCCAAAGAAAGGCCAAAAAAAAAAAAAAAAAAGTCTCTGATTTCAAGATTACAGTCAAATGGAGAAGTCAACATGCAAACAACTGTCTGCTGACAAGATAGATACACACATACACACATACACACATTCACAACTATCTTAGAAGGAAGGCACTAGAATTAAAAGGGATCAAACAATTAGAAGAGGCTTAATTCTTCTTCTGCATGATAACTCTTAAAATATTTAGAAGCAGCTATGGCTTAGCAATCATGGCATCTGGTCCCATTACTTCTTGGCAAATAGAGTGAGAAGAAATAGAAGCAGTGTCAGATTTTATATTCTTGGGCTCGAAGATCACTGCAGACAGCGATTGCAGCCATGAAATTAAAAGACACTTGCTCCTTGGTAGTAAAGCAATGGCAAATCTTGACAGCATACTAAAAAAGCAGACTTCACTTTGCTGACAATGGTCCATATAGTCAAAGCTGTGGGGTTTTTGGGTGTGAGTAATATATGACTGAGAGTTGGTTTGTAAGGAAAGCTGAGGGCCACACAAATGACACTTTGATTGTAGTGCTGTGGAAGACTTTTGAGACTCCCTTGGATAGTAAGAAAATCAAATCAGTTGATTCTTAAATACATTAATTCAGACTCTTCACTGAAAGGTAAAATACTGAAGCTGAAGCTTAAATATAATGTCTATGTAATGAGAAGACAGTATTCATTGGAAAAGGCCCTGATTTTTGAGAAAGATTGAAGGTTAAAGGAGAAGGAGGATGAGATAAGCAATGAAAATGCCTTTCGATAGACTTTGGAAGATAAGAGGATAGAAGGGATTGGTGTTTCATGGAGTCACTAAGAGTTGGATAGTCCTGAACAACAATGACAGATGGTTTTGTGAAAAGAGCATAGATTTGGATCCAGAACAATAGGTACAGCGATGGTAGGCAAGCCAATTAGCCTCTTTTTGACTTTGTTTTCAAGTGGGGATAATTTTTGCACTACCTATCTTAAAAGATTCTGTTGAAAATCAATTGAGATAATATCTTTAAAGTGCTTCATGAACCATAAAGCACTCTACAAATGTCAGTGCTTTTTGTTGTTATTATAGATAAATATAAAATAGTCTTTTCTTTGGTCTCAATATTTCCATTCTTTCAACTGATTTATATGTCATTATTTCAAAGTCCCCTAACTGTTATAACTTGTGACATGGTAGATATAATCCACTTCAGCCCTGAATTTTTTTTTGATCACAATAATTTATTTAATACATTTTATTATTGTGATGTAGGTTATGAGATGTTTTTTTTTATTACATTTAGGCATGCATCCAAAGAGTCTGTATTTAGAACAATAGCAAATTTATGAATAAGGATCTCGTGTATAATAATTCTTTTACAATAATGACTTAAAAAAGAAAACCTTATACCTTAATTAAAAGTGGTAATATGTAAAAGTTGACCAATAAGTCAACTAGCATTTATGAAACACTATTTGCTAGAAATTGTGCATTACTTGGAGATCTAAATTAAAAAACAAATATAGTCCCTGTTCTCAGGGAGCTTACATTCTAATGGGAGGAGATAACATAAACATAAATTAGTGCATAGAAGATAAAAACAAGAGTTAAGGGAAAGTAGTCTTGTAAAGGGAAGGGCAATAGCAGTTGATGGAGAAGGGCCTCTAGAAGGTAGAACTGGAACTGAATCTTAAAGGAAATCAGGAGGTTAACTGAAGAGTCCTCTAGGCACAGAGGTCAACAGATAAAAAGGGCAAGTAAATGAAAAACTACTTCAACAGATTACTAAATGAAAATAAAAACATAAGTGGGAGCAGCTAAATAATACAGTGCCAGACATGGAGTCAGGAGGGCCTGAATTCAAATCTAGCCTCTGACACTTCCCATAGGTGTGACCCAGTTGCCTAGCCCTTGTTGTTCTTTTGCCTTAGAACAGATACTTAATATCAATATTAAGATAGAAAGTAAGGGTTTAAAAAAAGTATAAGCAAAAATCCTAGCTTGAATTTTAATTCATTTAGCAAACATTTATTAAATATCTACTATGTCCTAAGCACCAGGGATACAAAGACAAAAATGGAGCAGTTCCTGCCCTCATGATTTCTCAATTTTTCCTACTACTATATGAACTCTGCATTCTCACTTATCCCACATATCCACTCAGTTACCAAACCTTGTTGCTTCTATTTCTACATCAACTCAATTCTCACATACATTCCTCTGTGGCCACACTCACACACAACCACCAGCCTTGTATCATGGCCTGAGGCCAAGGGAAGGCTTTCAATTATCTCCTACCTGGATTCCTGCAATGGCCTCCTGTTTGGTCTCCCTGCATCAATAGTCCTTCCTCCAATACATCCTCCATAAGGCTGCTAAAGTGATTTTCCTATGCGATCTGATCATGCTCCCCTCCTCCACCCTGTTACCCACTACTTAACAAACTCTATTTTTGCCTGAAGAAGCAAATGTAAATTTCTCTTTTTGACATTTAAAGCTCTTCAGTCCTTGACTCTTTCTACTTTGTAAAAGATACCCTAATTAAGCAACTTTAATCAGTTTATATTCATTGATTTATGCCTTTTTTACCTTTATGTCCTCTGCATGTAATCCCATTAAATATCCAGTATTATAAGCTGTAACTAGAGGCTTAATAGTAAGAATTATTTATTGAATAATTGCATATGAGAATCAGTTATCAATATCATGAATAAAAAAAAAAAAAACAAGGAAAATCTCCTGTAGTACCTTGGCAAAATATTCTTGCTAAGGGAATCCTGTGCAGGCTTTCAGCATCCTGAAATGTGTCCAGATGCTCCTAAGACTAAAAATTTATTACACCTCAGCTACAGAATAACCTTGGCTATCCTCATTATTACCATATATGGAACCAAGGGCTATGTATCTGTCTTATAGAAAAGCAATATTTCAAGGCCTGACTTTCTTTCCAAGAAAAACCCCACTTGCTAGACCTGATGACCTTCACAAGAAAAAATTCAAACTTTCTTGCCAAGAAAGACCCCACTTGGCAGACTTCTAAACTGAGTGTTTGTAATTTAGCTCAGGTATAAAATACTATGTCAGTTCAAGTCTTGGGGTCTTAGGCTCTTAGTGAGTCTGTAGACCTCAGATTTGTATGAAATGTATATACACAACAAATTCTCTTTCATTCAGAAGTTTGTTCCCAGTATTTTTTCTTATAACCGCTACAGCTTTCTTATACTTTATTTTCTTACGCACACTCTCTCAGCCAACAGTATTGGCCTATTCACTATTCCTTGCACAAAGCCTTGATCTTTTCTCTCCATATCTGACAGAATATCTCTTCAAATGCATAATAATAATAATATTAATTTTTTAGCATCTACTTTGTGCCAGGCACTGTGCTAAGCACTTTGCAATTATTTTCTCATTTGATCCTCATAACTCTAGGAGGTAGGGTGCTATCATTATTGCCATTTTACAATTGAAGAAACTGAGGCAAAGGGTTTAAGTGATTTGTCCTAGGTCATACAGCTACTAAATGCCTTGGGCTGGATTTGAACTCAATTCTTCCTGATTCCAAATTTAATTCTCCAGCCACATACAACCTAACTACCTTGTTTCTTAAAAAAAAAACAAAAAAAAAAAACTTCAGGTCAAGGGCCAATTTCTTTAATGAAGAATTTCCTGGTCCTCCTAGCTACTCTCATACCCCTTTCTAAAACTACTCTGTATTAATTTTGCATGTGCGCATGTATACAAGTATATATATTTATGCATTAAGTATGTTCGCTCTCACTAAGTTAAATATGAACTGTAAGATTTTTTTCTCTCCTTAGAAATACTACATTGTACTATATTTAATTCCCTCAATCAATTTGTTCATTTCACTCTTTCAGTTTAGGGAGATTCTGAACATTTACATCTGAACTCATTTTGCCTTTTAGATACAGTTTGCAAATGCGTGGGGTTTTCTGCCACCTACTCTAACCTCTATACTGCCTGCATGCAATTCCTTTGCATTCTCCTGACTGAAGAAGGGAAGAGATGTCTACCAGAGAAACAAAATTCAAACCATAGTCCTACAATGGCTTCACTTCTTGATGCAGATGATGGAAATAAGGAATCTATAGAACGACTTTTTAAAATTATTCTTGAGGTATTTTTCTTTGTTTTTAATTACTTCACAAAATGGTTATCTTCACAGTATTTATGTTTTTAAAATTGTGTTCCTATAAGGGAAAATATAGAAATATAATTTTTTATTTAGTATCTGTGAATTTGGCATGTGATTCACAAATATATATATATACATATATATATATATGCATAAAAATAGTGATTTGTTACTTCTGTGTGTAAATGGGACCATCTAAGCCCAACTTCCTATTTTAAATTTGCTTGTGCATTTTATGCCCATAAAACAATAACCTCAAATTTTGTTCATCATAAATAATTTTTTAACTATAGTTAGTGTCACTGAAATATATAGTAGATATGGTCATAATCTAGACTTCAAATGAACAGTGCTATAAGACAATATACACATACAGGAGATTTCACCTTTAAGTCATAATAACAAAGTCCAGTGGTCTTTAGGGTATAGTATTAAGGTAGATAATAATACATCTTTTTAGAACTATTTTGCAGTGCCAAAGGATTTAGTGACAAGCAGTTTCTTTTCTGGGTTCTGTTGCTGTGGCTGCTGAGGAGGTGGGAGAGGCAGCACAGAAGCAGTTGTCAGGTCATATCTACTCAGGGATTGCTTCCCTGGAATGTAGCTATGGGGGCAGACTAGAAAAGGCAGGGTCAATAGTAAGGGTTGGGGTGCTGCTGTTCCCATACCTCTTGGGTGCCTATCCATGGTGGTCACAGTGCTACACTCTCTTTCTCTATAAAAGTTGTAGCCCTTGAATAAGGACTGTTGAGGCCAGGAGATAGGGCTGGTGACCTGAGGAGGACCACTATTCTAGGGGGTTTTGGATACATAATCTTAAACTGCCCCCCACTATGTTCTGAGGGGAAGTGGTTGAGTTGGTAGTTGTTTCAGTTGTTTGGTTGACTTTGTATTTACTATCTCCTATCTCCCTCAGAATGAAGAGAAACTTGTTCATTATAGTGTTATAAGAAGTTTTATTAATTTCACACCGTCTTGTTAAGAACGGAATTTCTATATTAAAGGAAGTTACTTAATCTCATTCTCTCTCTTTAAGAGACAGTAACAGACAGATAAGTCTCTTTAAGAGACCAACTATAAAAGAAAATAGTCAGATAAGAAAGGATTCCATTTTCTTTGGCTTCAGAGGGAGCAGAGGTTCTATGTCATTCTCTCTCAGTCAAGAAGTCTGGCAGTTAGATACAGCCTTGAGAAGGAGTCTGTCTTTGAGGAGTTCTCTTCTCAGCACTTTGAGGGAGAAAAGTCTAACTGAGGCTTTTTCTCCTCAGAACTTGAGGGAGCTGTGGAAACTGCCTGTGTCTTTGTGACAGGCAGTTTCACTATTTGAATTTGAAGGAGAACTACTTTAAGGAGGT
The DNA here is from genome assembly GCF_016433145.1 of Gracilinanus agilis. Classification (NCBI taxonomy): domain Eukaryota; kingdom Metazoa; phylum Chordata; class Mammalia; order Didelphimorphia; family Didelphidae; genus Gracilinanus; species Gracilinanus agilis. Next base: position 571,803,786 of record NC_058130.1, on the reverse strand, counting down.
TGTTTGAGGGAGTTCATTGATTTAGCTTAGGTAAGATAAATACAGAATATAATTTTAGATAGGCAGAGTAGTTTTAGTTAGGCCTGCTTTGTCAGGCAAGAAGATCCTGCCCAAGAAGGCAGTTAGATTTAGGGTTTCTTAGAACTTTTAGTATAGGGTTTGGGTTTAGGCATAGTTATAAGAAAATCTCTTAATTTCCTTCCTCCTGTTTCTTATCCCAACCTCTTGTTAGAAATAAATAAATGTTGCTGGTTTACCAAACTTCTCTCTGCAATTTCATCAGACTCTCACCAATATTTTTAACCCCCAACAATAGAATAGGAATTTTAGAGAAAACAGTGAAAAGTAAATGGAATTGCAGTAGATAGATGTTTTGGGGTTGAGGAAGATGGAGATGAGAGAAGGAATGTTGGAGATAGTTTATCCCTAATTAATCAAAGCTTACATGATACAAATATAGAGAAAATAACAAATGATAAGAGTTTGTTACCCATAAGATGGTGGCAGGTGAAATATAATTCTCATAGCATCTATAGGGTGTTGTTGGGCAAAAGGCTAAGGGAAGTGGGTCAGTAGCTCATCCTATTCATGTATTGCAATTCCTTTCCATATGGCCTCTACCTTCATGATTGCATTGAAACTATACTCTTAAAATAATCAATAATCATGTAATTGCCAGATTTAATGGTCTTTTCTTAATTATCATCCTTCTTGATCCCTTTACAATTTTTGATACTATTAATCAGCATCTTCTCCTTGATGTTATCTTCTCTAGATTTTTGTGACACTATTCTATCCTGATTTTTCTTCTCTCTCTCTCTCTCTCTCTCTCTGTCTCTCTCTCTCTCTCTCTCTCTCTGTCTCTCTCTCTCTCTCTGCGCCTTTTTTACTAGATCTTCCTTACTCTTTTTCAAACACATTTGACCTCTTCTCATAGTTAGGGTATTCTTCCTTCTTATCTCTGCTTTTTAGTTTGCTCAGCTTCCTTCAAATCTCAGCTAAAGGCCTACCTTTTGCAAGAAGCCTTTACCAGATTTCCTTCATCTTAGTGCCTTCTCTCTGAGTCTCCCCCAATTTCTCCTGTATATATCTTGTTTGTTTATGGTTGTTTGCATGGTTTTTTCCCCCCATTAGACTATGAACTCCTTGAGAGTAGGGAATATTGGTTTTTTTGCCTTTCCTTGTACTCCATTAGTACACATTGGAAGCTAAATAGAGGATGGATTGGAGTGGGAAAAGACTTGAGATAGGCAGACCCACCATCTGGCTATCTTAATAAGTAGGCTTTAGCAAAGGATCAGACACTAGATTGTAAGGAGTTAAGAAGAGAGTGAAAAGAGAGGAAGTAGAGGCACACCTATAGTATATGGTGGTAAAAAGTTCTTTTCCTTGGTCTTTTTAACAATTTTAATATTCCTAGGGGTTACCTTGTGGGAAGGGTAGGAAAGAGAGGTTATCATAGACCAAAATATTTTCAGGAAACTTTTTGCCCATCACAAAATAGATGATTTATTAATATAGCTTTTATGGATTATTATAATAATATTGCTTATTATGAAATGAGTTAATTTTAAGGAAAATATTCTAAAAGATAAGAATAGGAAACTCATCTGTTTTATCTGTGGTGTCTAATATAATGGTATTATATTCATTTAAAATATTAGTAAAAATGTACTAAACAGCCACAGTTTCATAATTGCATATATTGAGTATTCTTTAAGTATCACATATCCCAAATTCCAGCTCAGTACCTATATTCCTTAGAATCAACTATGCAACTACCAAGTAGTGTGACCTTGAATAAGTTACCCAATCTCCCTGAGTCTCAGATTTCTCATCTTCAAAATGAGGATGTTGAACTAGGTGATCTTTGACTTTCATTCTACCTCCAATTTCATTGAAACTTCTAATTAATTACAACCCATAAATTTCTATATTATGACATTTTGATTACATCAATCAGTCAAGAAGCATTTTTTAAGCACCACAGTGTGCCAGGCACTGTCCTAGGTACAAGTTTAAAGTATAAAGAGTAGCCCTCCTTTCAGGTAACTTACATACTAATGGAGGAAACAAGATTACATATAATTATGTATAGTATAAAAATAAAGTGAGTAAATACAGTAGTTAAATGCAATGTAGTTTGGGCAAGAAGACATTATTAGCATTTTTGTTTCTCAAGTCTTCTGATTCCTTCCAGTATGCCACATTTTTGAACATTAAGATATTATTAGCATTTTTGTTTCTCAAGTCTTCTGATTCCTTCCAGTATGCCACATTTTTGAACATTAAGTAAATAGCATGCATAACCTTGCAGACTTTATTATCTACCCATGAATATCAGCTAATTTTGTGTCACTTTTTCTTCTATAATATCACAGAAAACCAAGGCATTCCATGTTATTCACACAGCTGAAAATTCATCTAGGCTCCATTCTCTGACCACAATGCCATCTTTATTAACTATGACATATTATTTCTTTTCCATCCTCTAATCAATAAAACATTCATTGAGCATGTACAATTTAAAGGACTGTCCTAGGAAATATGGAGAACTGTAAAATATGGTCCCTATATTTGAGAAAGCTTCTTATGGACAGACACTATTTAAAAATTTATTTTTTTTATCCCTAACACTAAGTAGATTGCCTTGCATATAGTGATTATTTTTGAAATAGTTCTTGAATTAAGGCTAATTGAAGAGATAAAATAAGTGGCTTCAATATGCACTTTATCAAAGTCACACTGCTGGGTTTTAATACTACTACTAATTGATCCACCCTACCCTGTTTCCTGCTGTTACCCTCTATGTAATCTTGGTTCTAATTGGGTTCTTAACATTCTCATTTTTAACTTTTTACTTTTCTATTTCCAAGAATTTTTTTCCTCATTCCTTTAAAGTTTTATTATATATGTTACCTTCCTTAAGCTTTTCTGCATTTTCTATCTAGACATGTAAATAAGTATTAGCCTTCTGTAGCCATGATTTATATTCCATAATGTTTTATTGTATTGATTTCAAAGCATTTTCACAAAAATTATTTCCCTTAGTCATGCACGTGGGTAAAACAGCTATCTACATGAGATGATCTGACAGATCCAAAAGGTCCCCTTTGCAAAAATATCTCCCTAATTGGTCCTGCCTAGCATGGAAAGTCTTTATTACTTTTTTTTATGAGTTATTTTACTAAATTAGTTATCATTAATACCTAAGTAAGACTTAACTCATTAATTAGCTAGCCAGTTACCTACCAAAGTTCTAAGGGAATTGAACACACAATAGGAATGCCATAGTGGGGAGGTTCGCATAGCTCAAGTACTGTTATTTATTCATTCTAAATATTTATCTTATCTCCTTTAGATGAAGATCTTCTTGAGTGTAGGAACTACAGCTTTTTTGCACTTTCTAAATTCTTTATATAATACCAACCACAGAGACCATTCAGACATTCACTTAGCATGTGGTTCCAGTAATTACAATTGATAACAATACTGCCATGTTAAACTTCAAGTACTAGAGGCCTATTACAATGAATCATTTTTCTTCAGAATTTGTAGTCTTCTGAGTTAGGTAATTTTGTGTGTGTGTGTGTGTGTGTGTGTGTGTGTGTGTGTGTGTGTGTGTACGTACACATGTATTTTGTATTATATATTGTGTTTGCGCATATTTATTTATTTTTATTTTTTACAGAGTTATGAAAAACAGTCCTCCAAGGATACACTGAAAAGATTTGCCATCAGTTCTTTGCTGTCACTTCTGGCTGTCAGTAAAAGAGCTCAGAAATACGCCTGGAATGGTAAGCCTCAAAATGCATGAACACTGCAAATCAAAGTGTTATAGGAGCTATTTTGATTTCTGCTTCAAAGAACATATTTATATCTTGGTATAACTGAAAGACTAAGCATAATACAAATCATTTAAATTTATGGTTTAGCTAAATTCTAAAATGTATATTATCAATATCTATCCTATCATAAATATTTATCAGAACATAGTACCTGATTAGAGTAAACAGATTTTGTATTGAATAATTAGGGATATTAAGTTGCACTACATTAGTACTTAGAGAATTCTCCCTATTCTATTTGTCTCCTATGTAAGCATCTTCTAGTGTCTTAGATTACATTACAAAAAGTGATATATTGATGTCATATTGTTTGTCCTGTACCTTGAGGTAAATTACTTGTTAAACTTCAAGGATTGTTATCTGTTCTCCTTTGAAAGATCTCTGGAAAGTGAAAATCTAGTATTTAATTATTTTAATGGATTTGTGACAATTCCCTCTCTATTGTAGTTTGGAAGCCTTCCATGCCTCTTCATCCTGTGTGATTCTTGTCCATATCTTACTATTAATCCTGAGTAGAAGACCAACTCATTGTGCTCAAGGCCTTCCTATTTTTGAGTAATATTTCAGTAGTATCAATGTACTGTGGGCTGTCTATATGCAGTCTTTCATTTTCACCACAAAACATTGGGATGACAATGTAATATAGTGGAAAAATACTCAATTTGAAGGCCACTGGATATGAATTCATGATTCACCTCTATCTGGCCTTCATCTCTAAAATGAAGGGTTTGGACTAGATAAGCTTTAAGGATTATTCCTACTTTCTACTAATCAAAACTTATTTTTGCTGGTCCTTTTCTTTAAAAGATTGAAAGATACTTAATCAGAACTGTTTGTAATAGTGACTTTTCACTTTTTTTTGAAGAGAATCATCATCCTTCCGTCTTTTCTTTTTTATAATAGATCTATCCAAATCACTTGATTTTCTACCAGAAACTTGTAGTTGTCCCTCAAGTTCAATTCAACAAGCATTTATTAAATACCTATCATGTACAATAAGTGTATTCTTAAGATTCTGCTCTTTAACAATATGTATGAAAATAAATAGAAACTAGTCACTGTGATAATTCTAGATAATTCCTATCAGTAAATTATAGATTAAAGATTCTCTAACAAACTTTATTTATATACTATGACTTGAGCTAACATGTCAGTAATTAATATTTTATTTGATATATGCTAGATGTGAACCTAATAGCATGTGTTGTTTAGTGATTGAAATGATTGAAATGAAAGAAATAAAAAAAAAGCCCTAAAAAATTACTAGGTTGCTGTGACCCTGGGCAAGTCATTTAACCTCCATTGCCTAGTTCTTACAGCTCTTCTGCCTTAGAACCAGTACACAGTATTGATTCTAAAACAGAAGATATGAGTTTTTAAAAAAGTTATTAGGCTCATTTCTCAACTAGTAAAAGAATTTACTCTTAGAGTATTTTCATGCATTTATTCTCCTGCTAATCACATTTCTGCTTATACCTACAGATCAAATTTTGACATCCTTTTAACATTCAGTATAGTCTGAGAGAAAAATATATAAAAATAAAAAATGAATAATTAAACATTTTATCATCTTTAAACTCCTATTTAAAAAATATTAGCAGACAATATTCTCAATATCCATGTACCAAATCTAAAAAGGAATATATAAAAAAGAGGAAAAGTCACTTGATCCCCATTGCCTACCCTTACCACTCTTTTGCCTCGGTGCCAATACACAGTATTGACTCCAAGACAGAAGGTAAGGGTTAAAAATTTAAAAAAAAAAAAAAAAAAAAAAAAAAAAAAGAGGAAAAGTACTCTTAGCTGGCACAGTAGATAGTATGCTAGGCCTGGAGTCAGAGAGATTCAATTCTGTGAGATCCAGTCTGATCTCAGACACATACTATTTCTGTGACCCTGGGCAAGTCATTCAACCCTATTTTGCCTCAGTTTTTCATCTATAAAATGAGCTGTAGAAGGAAATGACAAAACCACTCTAGTATCTTTGCCAAGAAAACTCCAAATGGTGTTAGAGAGAACTAGACATGACTGAAGAGTATACTATCTAAATACATTGAAGGATCATTTAAGCAGAGATGATGAGCCTAATACCCATTAGTTCAACCAGACACTATTTTTCACTTTTGATTGGCCTCAGCAGGTTCATTTTAAGGGTCTCAACATTTTGACCAGCATTTTTCTGCTTCATTTCAGATGTTTAAACAGTAACAAAAGACAGAACAATGTAGTGAATCTCTAGGGCTGGCCTTGGAAGTCAAGAACTCCATGAGTTCAGGGCCCACCTCTGAGATTTACCGGATTGATAAGAAGCAAGTTATTTAACCACTTTGAACATATTTCCTTTCCTCTAAAATGAGGATAATTATACATCTATAGTATCAACTCAGCATTGTTGTGAGACTTAAATGAAATAATTCAGCTGATTTAACTACTTAATTAAGGATAAATATCAGCCATTATTATGAATATAATTTTTCAATCCATCTATTTTCATAAATTTTTCACTTGTTTGAACTTTCAATTCTGATGGTATCATCATTACTGGAAGTTATTGGATCAGTGTTCTGCTATAAATCTGAATTAAATTCACCATAATCAGATACACAAACACATTATAGTAAATAATAGAGACAGTATGGTGTAATGGGCACATTGCTAGATTTTTTTTTTTTAAACCCTTGTACTTCGGTGTATTGTCTCATAGGTGGAAGAGTGGTAAGGGTGGGCAATGGGGGTCAAGTGACTTGCCCAGGGTCACACAGCTGGGAAGTGGCTGAGGCTGGGTTTGAACCTAGGACCTCCCGTCTCTAGGCCTGACTCTCACTCCACTGAGTTACCCAGCTGCCCCCACAGTGCTAGATTTGAAATGAGGACCTGGTTTAAATCCTAGCTCTGTCACTTTTTAACCATTGTACATCACAACCTCTGTGGGCCCATGTCTACAAAGTGAAATAATATATGTAAAGTACTTTGCAAACTATAAAGCACTATATAATTGCTTTCACTTGGATTTTAGAAGTAACCAACATAGAAATGAGTGGATTTTTCATATAAGTTCTCTTTCCATTTCTCATTAAAATCATAAACCCTGTAGTAAGAAAGCCAAACATTAACTTTTCACTGGTCTTAGCTGCAAATGAAATTTCTAACTATTGTCAAGGAAATTTACTTCTAAATCTTAGAGATGTTATCTTTCAGCTGGCCTCATAGAGAGCTGCATAGAGCAAATGAAACACATTCATGCACAACTCAACTTAGATTCTCTGAAGCCCAGGAAAAGGGGGCCAAAAAAAAAGGTATGTATAAAATCTACAAGTTAGTTGTAAAAAAGAATGAGTTTACTTGGAATTCATTTTTTCAATATACTCATCAATCCTTTCCTAGGAAAGGACAAAATACAGTTTAGTATAAATTGAATATTAATCTGCTAGTTATATATAATGAGCTGTCATTCAGATGAGAGAATATCCTGGTAGATGTTCATTATTTATTTGAAGATGATATTATCACAGTCTTAGGGATTTGCGATTATACCTTGATATAATAATTTTAGAATCATTTAACTAGAATTTAGATCATGTCTTTTGTTTCATGACATATTTACATTTCCTTACATGAATGGTACTGTGCATACTACCAGTGTAATTATTCAGAAAATTTAGGCATCGGTCTATCTGAGTTTTTAGTCCATAGTAAATATATGAAAGTTGTATGTGTATATTTATACACATATCAGCATTCCATTGTCATAAATATGCCTATTGTTAGATATGTCTAGTTTCACATTTCATATTCAATACATTGATGGATCCCATATTTTGAAAATGTCAGTACTTTTTCCAGTGATTGTAACTTATCTATACCGTGTGACACTGTCTTTATAAGCTCTTTTGTCTATCATACTGCAATTACTACATGGCTTTGTAGTTGAGGAAAGACTCCCATTGTTCGGGGAGCTATTTCTTAGATTATTTGAAATTGTATGTCACTAGTAGAAGAATCAGGCGGTACAAGTAAGTAATTCCTTGCTTTTCCTATCTGACTGACCCATCTCCTTTCCCAGTTATATGCCTAATGATATCCTTCCTATACAGTTTTTCATTGATCGTGTGTTTCAGCCTGCTTACTTACAATAAGTCCTTCTTTTGTGCTCTTTGGATGACCTATAACACTGAATTCTTTGGAGAGATAGCATTCTATAATTTACAGTCAAACAGTGTCACTGGAATAACAGAGCTTTCCCATGCTATTCCCCCTCTACCATGTCACTAATATGTCATATTCCTGATGCAGTATGCCTTACAAATTCATTAACACACAAACATGTGAAACATTTTTATACATAGCAGATATTTATTTCATAATTTGGAGAAATGAAAAGAATTCTGTCTTATCAAACTTTTACTCTATAAAACTGGCATATTGATATTATTAATCTGGTGATATTAGTAGAAAACCCAGTGTAATAAAAAGCTGCATTTAGACTAAGCCTTTTTGTATTTTAATTTTTTATAAATGAGTAAAAATCTAGCTTAAAAAGTAATTTGTAACAATGGCATACATATTTATCATGGTCTTCCTTGCTCTCTTTCTTGTGCCTCTTTGAAGTAGAGACCCCTTACTTCATCATTGAGAATGTCAAGCAACATCTGATGTGATTGAAAACCATACAGTACCTGCATCACTTTATTGAAATGAAACATGGAGCCTATTATATGTCTCAATTCCTCTGTGCTTGATAGAACAGAAATAGCTTTTTTGTGGTGAATGAGTTTGCTGAGATATGGTCATCTTTCAGAGGTGGTTAGCTTGTCAGCATCTTCCAAGTTACATTGGTCAGGCATGATTGAAGTTCTACTGTATTATAACATGAGCCAAAAGCAGGGTACTATATAGAAAAAATACACATTCTGTTCTTAAGATATTTTCATTTGTTTTTATTTAAACAGGAAAATGGTTTTAGGAAGGAACTAAATATTGCCATGCAGATGCTAAGAAATTGCCTTTATCAAAATCAGGAATATAAAGTAAGTAAAGCTACCATCAAACTTCTGATAACAGTAATGATCCCTAGCAGTTTGATTATTATAAGGAATAATTTAACATTTATGTGAAAAATTCCTTGAATTTTATTGTTTTTAAATGGCACAATTGAATAATTCATAGAACCCTATACAAGATAAATTAATCTGTTGTATTAGAAATATTCTCAATCATCAATTGCTTTATATATTTTTCTTGCTTATATCAGTTCTTTAACTTTGTTGTTTAAACGTCAGGATGCAACTATAGCAGACTTCTACTTCTTATTGATGTAAATGCTGATTTATTTCTGGGTATTTCAATTTTACAGTTAATAAAATGGAATTAAAGCTTAAATAATAACAAAGTATGAAATTTCAAAAAGAAGTTAATTAGAATTTCTTTTCATTTCATATTTGTTTGTCAATAGAGGAAGTATATGTATTTCAAATAGCATTTACTATTTATTGTTCAGTTGTTTCGGTCATGTCCAAATCTTCATGACCCCATTTTAGTTCTTTCTTGGCTAATGTACTAGAGTCATTTGCCTTTTCCTTCTCCAGATCATTTTGATGATGAGATGAGAAAACTGAGTCAAATAAAATTAAGTGACTTGCTCTGGGTTACACAGCTAGTAAGTGTTTGAGGCTGAATTTGGTATCAGGTCTTACTGACTCCAGGACTGGTGCACTATCCACTTTGCCACTTAGCTGTTCCACAAATACCATTCAAGAACATATGTAAAGCCTGTTAAGAAGTATTATGTCCTTAAGTTCAACTAGTAGAAGTCAAGAGTTTTTGAATTTTAATTCTGAGGCCTTAACTATTTCATTCTTGTTTTCACTATCTGTAAAATAGCTGTATCTACATAAGAGTAAGTTAGAATAATAGTACCTTAAGGGTTTTATTTTACCTGGAAAATAATTATGAAATTTATTTAGCATTTGAGGCCATTGTTCCATATTTGTTTAGCATTTTTATGTAAAGCATTTCAAAAAACATGCCTAATTAGAATGTTAAAACATTAATTTGAGTGGTGATATCACAAACATTTCTTGCATACATCAGCTCTCTAACTTAGTCATGGAAATGTGATAATACCACTTACTTGGAATTGTACTGCATGATATAATTGCATTATGTTCAATTTGGATATGAGAGCAGTCATTCAAGATTATTTGAATTATGCTGGCTTTCAGAAAAGGTATCTGAAAACTATTTAAAGTGTATATGATAGTCTGAAGTAGATTTTAAGTTACTCTTAAATTTCTAATACTTAAAACTTCCAAGAGCCAAGAAATGTTCTGAAAGATAAACAATTTATTTCATATTCCTCATCTTGTAGTGTTAAATTTTTACTTACATAGTATCCTAAAGAGCAAGTATTGCTTTAGAAAAATCATAATACTGAAATGGAGATAAGACATCACATTGTTTTATACTGTGGTTTTATCAGAAATATATGCTTGTGTGTCAGTCTATAGTGTAACCTTATTCAAAACGTCTTTGCAAATGTTAATGAATATTTTCATAATTTACATAAGCCACTATCTGCCACTATTCATTCAACCAGTGTTTACTGGGCACCTACCATGTGCAAGCCACTAACATCATTTTTATCATAATTGCATTGGTTATTCACTTATGTTTGCATATTAGTGAAATATGTTCTCGGTGTGAAAAATTTTAAATCACAATACCACCAGTAAGTAAAATTATAGTATCCTTAATAATCCTCTAATATGTTCCTCTTTCTTCATGGAATACTATAGTTTACATACAAACTAGTAGTATAGTTTATATACATACAACATATAGTTTATATTACACACTAGATAAGCTCTGGTTATAAAGAAATATCTGATACTAGATTAGTTATTATTAACAAAGCTAACCACTTTTGGATTATACCAATTATGATATAATCCATATATATATATATGTGTACATATATATATGGAATCATTACCAAACAAAATATTACAATATTTGAGTTTCTGAGCTAAGAATAAATCAGAAAGTGGGTTTTTTTCCCAAAAAAATTAATGAAATTAGGAAAGAGAAGAATATGCTAAAGTACCATTGAATGATGAGGGAACTAATCAAAATCTTCTAATATTTGTACTTTGAGTTTCTCTTTTTATTTTGGATGTCAGTTTTATGGTTTCCAGTTCCTATTACAGTGTGTTTCATTTATTATGGCAGTACCTTTTTTTGTCACTGTTGTCATCATGATAAGTAGTTACATGCATTTATTTGGTTTGTTTCTCATAAAAAAAGCATCCTAATTCCAGTTCAGTCATCAGTGAATTTTTTAAAATAATTAAAAAAAATAAGATTTCTCAAGCCATAATTTGGCTTTTGAGGTCATTCATTTCTCTAAAAGAGCTTGATACCTGAAAATGAGTAGCTATTTTAAATTGGGAAAATTTGAGTTTTATTTGAATTATATGAATTAATTTTGTAATTTAGTTTCGAATCAATAATAAGGAACGTTTCTTATTATTTTTAATTGGATACAACCAATAACATTTTAGACTAAAATCTGCATATCCCCTATTGAGGAATAAATATTATGTAGTGAATAATAATTAATTTTCATAATCATAAATCCAAAACACTGAAAGATCCAAAAATATCTTCTTAATCATTAAGATTATATGAAGTATAATTTGTATTTAATAAATTTTTGAATAATTGGGATATAATAAATCCTTTTTTAGTATACAAAGCAATTTGATGTTAATTGGAATTTTTAATTAACTAGATTACTTCCCGACCATTTTGGGATAAGTAAGAGTTGACTATATATCATTATTTCAGCATTTTAGACTGTAGCTCATTTAATTTTAAATGTCTTTGAAGCTTCCATATAGCCATTTTTATCTAAAGAGGGCACAAAGTCTTTTTCAAAACTGAGTTCTTGTGTAAGGCCTTTTCTGTACTATGATAGCTAAGTGTCGTATCTCCTATTGTTGAAAGGAAATATTGAATCCTTTTGAAGTTTCTGTATTCATTTTTATAACTTAATGTTAATCTTTATCGAAAGAGGGATATATTTAAAAAGTTGACAATGCTGTTTCTCCTCCATTTTATTTTAATATCTAGTTTTCATATATTCTAAGTTATTCTATACTTACTTTCTTTCCAAATTATTCTATATGTTTCCATTCTAAGTCATTCTATATTTTCTTCAACAGGAAGCAGCACTTCGAGCGCATCTTGTTCCTCTATTACATGCTTTTTGGCCATGGTTTCTATTGGATGATTCATTGATGAAGGTAGCCCTACAGCTACTTTGTGTCTATACTGCAAATTATCCAGCTGGTAAATATATTTGTTAATCATTATTAAACAACTGTTCTATGCCAGTCACAATGTTAAGAGGAAGAGATAGTCCCTGCCCTTATGAAGGTTGCAATTGAATGAAGGTCAAGATTGAAAAACAAGACAAGGATAACTGAGGACATCTGGAGATTGGAGGAGTATGGTGGAAAAGTTAGACAAGTATCAGAGTAGTAAAACCAAGGATCTAACCTGAATTCAGCACTTTAGGGATAGAAGTGCTTCATGGGGTTGTTCGAACAGTACATTAAATTCAAAATGTTTAAAATTTAAATTCTCATCTTTCTCATCCCCAAACCGCCACAGAACCTAACATCTCTAATTTCTTTTGAGGGTATTAATATATTCTGTGTTACCATTGAGTCATCTTAGACTTATATTCTCTTATCCCATTATCCAATAAAGCAAGTCCCATAAATTCTACCTCAACTGTCCCTGTGCCTCTTATCTCTGGTCCTTCTTTGCCATTTTCACTGCAAACACCTTAGTTCAAATTCTGATTGCCTGCACCTGGACTACTGTAGTCACCTGTTAACTGTTAATCCTGCCTCTCACAGTTTATATCATCTTCAACTGTTCTTTCATATCTTTTATTCAAATAGCCTTCCTTATCATAAATCTACTCTTATCACAGCATATAATTTCTTTATTTAAAATAGTTCCCCATTCTCTTCTTTTTTAAAGATAAATTCTTGATCATGTCCTACTCCTGTTTGTGTATTCCAGTGGTTTCCAAACTTTTTTGGCCTACCGTCCCCTTTCCAGAAAAAATATTTCTTAGAGCCCCCTGTCACATACTATCACCACCCCCTTACAGTTATTCACCGCCCCCCCTGGATCGCTGTAGCACTCACCAGGCGCCCACTTTCGGAATCACTAATGTATTCTAAATTCAAGTCAAATCTGACTCTTGTTATCATCCAATCCTCTTGTGTATCTATGTCATTGATCAGTCATGCTGCCTCCATTTCTGGAATGGACTCTTCTCCTCGTTTCCATCACTTGAATTCCTTCTCATTATTCAAAGCCTAACTCAAGAGCTACCTCCCTCAAGAAGCTTTTCTTAACCTTTGCCCAGCTAAGTTCCTTCCTACAATTTTTGGTAGCAAAGGAAGATTCAACTTTGCCATGATTTCTCCTTTCTATTTATCACACTATGTTTTGTGTTAGTTATTTGCTTTAATATTTTTCTCCCATTACATTATAAGCTTCTTGGGAGAAGGGTCTATATTCATATCTATTTTTTCACAAAAGAACAGAGTTGGAAAAACCTCAGGCCATCTAATTTAATACATTTCTGAAAAATCATTACCCCTAAAATGAAGGCAAAACATTTTTCCCTATTAAAGTTCTTAGGAAAAAAACAATGTTCTAACCTATCAAGATCTTTTTGAATCCTAACTGTCAACTGTTGGATTTCCTCCCTTTGTATTATGTACAAATTAAATAGGCACATGTCATCTATAAAAATAATTAATAGTAGTAATAAGTTGTTATCAAACCAATAAAGACTATGCTATCAGTCTTACTAAGTAATTAGTTTTGAATATACTTAATTTTATTGTTGTCTAACCCATATTTTTCCATTTTTTCCATAAGAATTACATGAGAGACTTTGTCAGGCAGTTTGCTAAATCTTTATAAATTATATCTATGGCATATCCTTGCCCATCTTGGCTTCTAAAATTGCAGTGTTCATGATAACTATTTGCAAAAAGATTACTGTAAAAATAATTATCTCATGTATCAAATCTGTTGCAGAGGATGAAGAATTAGAGAAATTCTACAGAGGACTTGATAAGACCCTCAAAATAAAATTAGCATTCACTTTAATACTTAATGGCTTCAGTGCATAAGTGGAAACAGGTGAAGGTTGCGTTATTTGAAAATATGGATCAAAAATAAGAAATGAAAGGTCAAAGACTACACAAAAGCCCACACCTTATTATATATCTTCAGTACTTTTTTTGACAGAAGAATCAAAAGAAACTCGACATAATAATAACATCAAAAAAGTGATATTGATTATATTTTGACAACAATAATAATACTAGTTCACACTCATATAGCACATTAGCATATAGCACATTGAGATGGTTGGTGTTTAATAGAGAGATAGTAGGAGCAAAATAAACCTGGGAGAGAAGAATAGAGCCGAGCTGGATAGAAATGAAAGGCAACAGGGGAAGATTTCTACCTAGTTAATATAGATTATAATGTGGTAGAACCACCAATGAAGACAGGTGAAATAAATCTTTGGGCCCAAAACAAAAGTATGTGCCTAAACATAATCTGTTAATTTGCTGCTTATTATTTTTGGTCAACAGGCAGTAGTTTATAACTAGATAATAAAACAAATTGTAATAAATTGTAATTCTTTTTTTTTTAAGGTTGCACTTCTCTTTGTGGGGCAAGTTCTGTGCAGTATCCTGGTCAGCCCGCATTTAGAGGAACACCAAGTAACTCTTTGATGCTTTGTATCTTAAAATGGGCTTCCCATTTGACGTCTGAGAATCCCACAATTCAGCATTTGGCTTTTACACTCCTTGCAAATGTTGCTTTATCTCATGATTGTAAAGGAGTTATTCAAAAGGTAAGTACTTAAGCTCTATTGTTCATCATAAAAAGACATATCCAGTGACCAAGCAAGCCTATGATGAAAGTTAATAATTTGATTCTTTAATCACCGAAATCTCAAGTACCAGAATAAATGAAAATTAGATGATCATTTTAAGATGCTATTTTTAGAAAATCATAAAATGAATAAGTGGTGTCCTTTCCTTGAAACCAGTTGGCATATCAAAATTATTGGGAACTAGTATATGGAAATCATAACATTCTTTTGTATTTAATACCCCTTTTTTTGCTCTGAGGTAAGTGATTATCCTCTACTTTAAAAGTAAAGCTCCTTGGGGCCGACTAGGTGGCTCAGTAGATTGGGAGCCAGGCTTAGAAACAGATGGTTCTGGGTTCAAATTTGGCCTCAGACACTTCCAAGCTTGTGACCCTGGACAAATCATTTAAACCCAACACCCCCTCTCAACCCCCACATCCCCACCCCATTGCCTAGTCCTCACTGCTTTTCTGCCTTGGACTCAATATACAGTATTGATTCTAAGATGGAATCTGTATTGTTGTTTTTTTTAAATTAAACTCCAAAAAAATTCTTTTATATTATTTTGAGGTCATAAAAGCAATGCCCTCTATCTTAGAATTATTAGCTACACTGAATAGTAACAATTTTAGTTAAGTTTAGATTGACAATTTGCTTTATGAAATCATAGGATTCCTCACCATTTCCTTTTTAAGCCATTTTATTACCCCCTTTTTAATGTAGTAAGCAGTTCAGTCTGCTCTCTAAGACTGTATTGACAATATTTTGACTTTACTGTTAATTTTGGCTTCATTTAGTTTGCGAATTGATAGCATTGAACAAATGTAATGTAGCACAACATACTAAGCACAAATGAATTACTTAAAAGCTTTAAAATGGAACAGTATCATCCTAGGCTCTGTTTTGGACTCAAGGCTTTGACTACTTTAGCTGTACATTTAGAACATTACAATTTCAGGCCTTGTTAGATTCCTGATTTTGAAAATTGATCCTTAGGTTTTCTATAATATGTCTATTTTATGGGCAAATTGTTGTCATATGTTGTTATAAAGCTACTTTTTATTTCTTTCATTTGTATACTAAGACCACATAGAAACTCCATGGTAGTAAGTTTATCTTATCTTTAAAGGAAAAGAAAGAGAAGAGGATTGCTTCTTAGTTAATGAAGAATGAATAGAGATATTTTTAGCAGTCTAGGAATGATAGAAAAAAACTATATTCAGCTGTAAATTATGTGTGACCCATATTCTCCTCTCTCCAATCCATCTTCCACACTATGCCAAAATGGTATTTGACTATGCCATGACCTTACAATTCCCTCAACTAGTTGCAATGACTTCTCATTCCTCATAAGATAAAAATTCCTGTTTGGCATGTAAAGCCCTTCACAATTCTTGAAGGTATTATATTCCCCAGCCCTACAAGATTGTAAGCTCCTTGAGGGGAGTGATTGTTTCACTTTTGCATTAGTATCCTCAAAGTCTAGTTCATAGTAGGTACCTAACAAAGCTTATTTGATTGATTAACTTCATTTAGAATGGATACATTATATTCACAAATTACCTTTGAAATTCATTTGTATGTAAGTGGATCAGATTACTCCTAGACCAAACCAGAACAGCTAATGAATAACCAAGATACTTGACTGGAATTTTATTTCTTTTTTCTGTACTCTCTTAAATATAATTTTTTTTTATTTTTTAAAACCTTTAACTTTCCATCTTAGAATCAATTCTGTGTATTGGTTCCAAGGTAGAAGAATGTTAAGGGTTAAGCAATTGGGGTTAACCAATATGCCCAGACTCATACAGCTAGGAGACGTCTGAGGCCAGATTTGAACCCCAAAACTCCCATCTTTAGGCCTGGCTCTCAATCTAAGTCACTTAGCTGCTCCTTCATTTTTAGTGAGTAGTCAAATAAGCAAAAAAATAAGAAAGAGAAAAATAAGCATGGAACCTAAAACACTCCATCAGAAGTGAAAAATATCATCCTTGAACAATTGTAATTTTGAATTAGTTTATTCCATCCCTCATCAGGAAAAAAATTAGTAAAAAAAATTTTAAAAGTTTCTTCTACTTTCCTCTGTAGTTCCTACCTGGAAATATCACAGATTTATTTCTTGGTGGATATTAGTGGAAAGGGGAAAATAATATTGGGAAATAGAATATAAGAAGACTAGCTAATTAGCTATCAAGGGACTAGTGAGATAATCAGGAAAATGTTAAGACTCAAGAAGAAAATAATGTTCTCTCTATCTACCCCCAGAGTAATTTCTTACAGAACTTTTTGTCTCTGACGTGGCCAAAAGGAGAAAATAAACGTCTTCCAGATCTTGCCATTCTTTGGTTGAAGTTCCTATTGAATATTTCCTCTGAAGAAGAAGGACAACAAATGATCTTGAAACTTGGCTGTTCAGATTTACTTGTTGAGATGAGCAAATATAAACATAAAAGCAATCCCCATTTACCTCTTTTAATTCTCCATAATATTTGCTTTAGTCCTACAAATAAACCAAAGATACTAGCTCATGGTAAGTATTCAAGTAAATATATGCATATGTCACATGGATAATGTTAAATATATGGGTATCAGTTCAAATAAACTGCATATCGACTAGATATTTAACAGGAATTTTATAATTTGCCATCTGAAGCAATAACTTCAATCTGTGAAGAAGTATGCCATTCCTGGCCAACTATAAAGTCTTGAGCGGTAGGAGAGATATCTCAGTATTCTTTCTACTTTTCTTTTTTTACTTAATTTATTCAAACATTATAAAAATCATAAAACTGTTTAGCAAACATTATAAAAGTTGACTATTTGAAATGCTCCATACTAAATCCTGCGAATACAAAGATGAAATAAGATACAACTCCAGTCCTCAGAATCTTGCAGTCTACTCAATGAAACATATGACCAGTAACTATAAAAAAGTTAAAATATAATTTACATATAGGAAAGACATGAGATTATATTCATGTTCTGCCATGTGCATATCTGTGTGAGAAGTTTTCAATCATGCTTCATTATGAAACATTTGTGATTTCATGTACTCATACGCATGCAGTTACCTTAGTAAACAGCCTTACAAGTTATTGTATCCCCCACCCCAAAAAACAAATAAAACAAAAACAAAACCCATCATGACGTGATCAACATTTTAGTGATGAGCTTTTTCAAACTTTGACTCGTCCTCATTCCAGACCCATATTCCAGACTTGTAGTTTAATGGGACATGCTAGAATTGAGCTCCCTGGTATAACTGCCAGGAATCAAGTCACCATCATTTCATGATGAGACATTAGATTAGTAACTAGTGGAGGGTTATTATTTAAACCAGAAAATGTAGAGAAATAATTTAATTATCTCAGATTAATTAATCTTATTTGAGTATAAGTTATTATAAATCCATTGTGCCTTCACAAAAGTAACTATCTTGTCCCTTGACCATCTCTTCTATTTATCATACTTATTGGGCTGTGCTGCTTTTTAAAAATTTCCTTTTTGTATCACTCCCCTTCTGTGTGCTTATGTGGCCTCCAGAAGCCACCTTCCCTCACGGCTTACATTCATTATTTAGTTGTTTTTCTCTGGGGTCTTTCTCTACTGTAGTTCCTTTGCTGAGATTTCTCTTTACCTTTCCAGAAATGTAATTGTTTTGAGAAATGAAAAGGAGTCAATGTTGAAGGGCTGTGGAAAATACAATTCATAGACTTTTTCTTAGATGACTTTTTTGTTCTCTTTTCTAATCTTTATCTCCGAGATTTAGATACTTCTGTAGCAGCTAGAAAAACAACAGGAAAATTACCTTATTGTATATTATTCTGTTATCATGGGGATGCTACTTTTATATTAGTTTCTACTGAACAGAGGCTGCTTTTCGTTTCCATGGATGTCACTACAGTTGGGGCAGAGAAGAAGCTATCATTTCAAAAATACATTCCTTTTTCAGTGGGAGCCATAGCAAACTTCAAAGTGTGGGAGTATGACTGAAACAATCTCTTTGAAGATCTGCCAAGTAATTTGTACCTACCAGTAAAGCAAATCTTTATCTTCTGATTAGAGTGCCTAGGTTAGATAATCTAGAGTTGAATATGATGAAATTTGGCTTTAGCATTTGAAAGTAGAACCAGAAAAAAATCACATCAGCTATCTGTCATATTGTAAGTAGACTGTATTGAAAACATAATCTAAGGGGAATTTTTAAAACTAAAACTATTTAAAAGCAGAAGAATATATTGAATTTAGGAAGGGAACTGGGTGAAGTGGTAACTGTATTTTTCTGTTTTAATTATCTTGTTTTCAAATATTTAGAAATTTATTTTATTAGCATATGGTTTCCTACAGTATCCTTTCCAATAACATTGTAGGAGTGCTTTAATGAAATTAGTTGGCAGAGAAGGTCAGGATCACATATATACCATGCTTTTATTTCCCAATATATTGAATATGAAACCTGAATTTTTTAGTTTATATTTTTCTTTTGTGTGTGCACATATACATAGTATTCCAAAAAACTTATAGGATGGACACACACACACACACACACACACACACACACACACACACACACACGATTATAAAGAGAAGATTTTAAAAATGCAGATAAAGTTTTCAGAATTTTTACATGGATTCAAGTAGGAAAAAATGGCCACACTTCAATCTTTTTCAATATGGATCCATTATAATAGCACAAATATACAAGCATATTTCACTTTATAGAATAGATGTGTTTCTAAAATAAAGTGACTGTAAACCCACTTTCTTTAAGTAGTATCTTATTTACCCATTGATTTGAAAAGAAAATAAGCTTACAAGTGACATAGAGTGGAAAAATGTTTTCCCCAATAGTTAATAAAAAATTATCCTTTAAAATTCATTAACACTCCCCTAAGTATTGGCATAAAGTAAAATGTAAAACAGGTTGGGAGTGTTGGTGGGAGTACCCACATGCTCATGCTGATAAAAATCACAGATTTAGCAAAGGCTGTTAAAAACTTTTGAAAATCTCATATATAAAATAAAAATACTTTTTATAAAACTAACAACAATGGAGAAAGTAAATCACAAAGTGCAACTATTATAATAAATTTAAAATAGTATTCCCGTTGATGGTTTGGATTTTGTTTTGGTTTTATTTGTTTTGTTTTCTGGAAACAAGGGCTTAGAATATGGCAATGTACCTTCAAAGCCTTTATTTTTGCCTGGTTCTTTAAACTTAGTTTTTCTCCTTGTCACAAGATAAATATTGTTTTTTCAAAACTCTCACTTTCTACACATGGTTTTCTTGTGTGGTATCTCTTAATTGTCATCTTATTTAACAATCCAGACTAGTGATTTATTTGTACTTATTTTATAATGTTGAGAAGATAGTTTATTATAGTGAAAGAGGATCGTTATCAAAACTTATCCTCTCTGTTCATTTTTGCATAAAAGGTTTCTTTTAAACAGTGTATACCTTTATTTTTTTAAACCCTTACCTTCAGTCTTAGAGTCAATATAGTGTATTGGCTCCAAGGCAGAAGAGGGGTAAGGGCTAGGCAATGGGGGTTAAGTGACTTGCCCAGGGTCACACAGCTGGCAGTGTCTGAGGCCAGATTTGAACCTAGGGCCTCTCGTCTCTAGACCTGACTCTCAATCCACTGAGCTACCCAGCTGCCCCCAGTGTATACCTTTATTGAGCAAATTATTATCAAATAAGATAATATATGTAAAACACTTTGCAAGCCTTAAAATTGTTATTATTGATGTTATTAATAATTGTACTAATAAAAAATAAACTTAGATGATATGCTATGGTATTGAAGTGTGAAAAAAAGTCAGTTAAATGTGAAAATGTACTCTTTTCTTATCTTTTGCTTAAAAAGATGACAATTTTTCTTGAGCTTTTTTTCCTATAGACCATATTGTATTAAAGATCATTATATTTAAAATTGTTATATATTTTACTTTTAATTATTTTAATTTTTATGTTAATAATACAGTCCAAAATCATAGAAAAGGCAAAATAGAATGTAATATACAGCATTTTTAGTAACAAAATCTTTTTTCTTCATTAGATAAAGTTATTTCTTTGCTGTCTACTTGTCTGGAAAGTGACAACAGAAATGTTCAGAGAATTGGAGCAGCTGCACTTTGGGCTCTCATTTATAATAATCACAAGGTCTGTATTTGAAGACATTATTTAACCAGGGTATAGAGAAAATGAAGCATAGCTTCTAAAATGCATCCAGAATTATTAAAGACCTGGAAATAAATTAATCAGATCATCTGTGGGCATTCAAGTAATTAATCATTAAATGTTTTATTCTAGAAAAATATTTTTTTCGTTGGTTTACCCATTTAGTATAAATTAAGGGCAATATTGTTATACTACTGTTCAATTCAGGGAACATGTGGCAACTATTTGCAAAGAACACACATCATATATTTCTATATTTAAGGATATAACATATCTAGAAAAATAACATAGTAGCAGAAATTGAATTAAGTATGGAAAATATTACATATCATATTTGTATTTAATAATGAATCCTGTTTTTCATTTTTAAGACATTGAGTGCATATAATGAATGGCCATTTCTCACTCCTTCCTTTTATACTTATAGTCAGCCAGTCAATCAGTAAACATCTATTATGTACTTACTATGTGCTAGGCACTAGATTGAGCTCTAGGAATACAAAAAGAGGCAAAAGACAATCTCTGCCCTCAAGATGCTTACAGTCTAATGGGAGAGACAAACATGAAAACAAATATATACAAAGCAAAAATATATACAAGATAATTACAAAGTAATTAACAGAGGGAAGGCACTATAATTAAGAAGAATTGGGAAAGTCTTCCTTTAGAAGAAAAATTTTATTTAGTCTTTGAGTGAAGTCAGGGAAGCCAGAAAGTAGAAATGGGGAGAAAGTGCATTATCCCCCAATGCATTGGGAGATAATCAGTTAAATTGCCAGGAGTTGGGAGATGGAATGAATTTATGCAACACTGATGAGATAATAGCAATCATAAAGATGGTAATGATTCGGGAGTTACTTAAGGAAGTTAAAGATTCTATTTAAAGGAACTGGGTAGATAAAATGGATAATCATTCTGTATTTTTGTAGAATTATTGACTCATTTGGAAGGAACCTTCAGAGATCAGCCAGTCAATAAACATTTATTAAGTTTAATACTATCATTACCATCCATATAATTCTTTTATTATCTCAACCATCCTGCATAAATACATTTCATCTTCCAACTCCAGACATTTTAATTGTCTACTGTATTCCAGACACTGTGCTACATGCTAGGGATACAAAGAAAGGTAAAAGACAACCCCTTCCTCTCAAGGAGTTCACAAAAAAAAGATGAAAATAACTGGGTTCAGACAAGCTATATATAGTCTTTCCCCACTCAAGTGTAAGTGGGGTGTTTACACTTTTGGTGATTAAATCTAAAAATGGGCAGGGTAAAGTTAATCCCATCTTCACAGGATTAAAATTACAAATTTAACCTACCCTTGTGTGAAATAGTTTCTGATCCTTTTACCATCCAGTTCCCCTTCCTGTAGGTAGGATTCCTTCCTAAAATATGACATTATAAAGTTTAACAGCACTCTAGATGTAGTTTTATCAGTTCAAAATACTAGGGATGATTATCACCTCTCATTATGGACAGTATGCTTCTTTAATGCAGCTCAAAATCATACCAACCACTGGCTGCATTGTCACTTCCTTAACTCATTGAACTTTCAGTCTGCTGAAATAGCCATGTCTTTTTCACTTCATTTATATAACTCCTACTATGTTCCAGGCCCTTCTTTTACAAAACTATCTCATTTGATCCTCACAATCCTGTGAGGTAAGTACTATTATCATCCTCAATTTACACTTAAAGAAACTGAGACAAACAGGTCTATGTGACCTGCTAAGAGTCACATAGCTAGTGTCTGAGGCCAGATGTAACTCATATCTCCCTGACTCCAGGCCTGGAACTATATGCACTGTATACCCAACTGCCCAACATCAACTATTGTCTAGTCCCTCCTCCTTCCTCATGTACCAGTATAGTTGATTTTTTTTTTAATTTAAACCAACGATTCCCAAAGTGGGTGCCCCCGCCCCCTGGTGGGTGCTGCAGCGATCCAGGGGAGCAGTGATGGCCACAGGGGCATTTATCTTTCCTATTAATTGCTATTAAAATTTTAAAAAAATTAATTTCCAGAGGGCTAAGTAATATTTTTTTCTGGAAAGGGGGTGGTAGGCCAAAAAAGTTTGGGAACCACTGATTTAAATCCTTACCTTCCATCTTGGAGTCAATACTGTGGCTCCAACGCAGAAGAGTGGTAAGGATAGGCAATAGGGGTCAAGTGACTTGCCCAGGGTCACACATCTGGGAAGTGTCTGAGGCCAAATTTGAACCTAGGACCTCCCATCTCTAGACCTGGCTCTCAATCCACTGAGCTTCCCAGCTGCCCCCTATAGTTGATTTTTTAAAAACCCAAGTGCAGTACTTTATATTTATTTCTTCTAAATGCTACTTTATTACATTTGGTTCATCATGCTATTTTTTATTTCTTGGATTCTAATCCCATTATCAATAATGTTAGTTGTTCTTCAAGTTTCATGTAACCCTTAAATTT
Source organism: Gracilinanus agilis (assembly GCF_016433145.1). Lineage (NCBI taxonomy): Eukaryota > Metazoa > Chordata > Mammalia > Didelphimorphia > Didelphidae > Gracilinanus > Gracilinanus agilis. The sequence continues at coordinate 571,780,327 of NC_058130.1, read as the reverse complement.
TTTTAAATTTTATTTTCATGATTACACATAAAAAATATCAAATTTTAAGTTTCAGTTTCTCTCCCTGCCCCACACATAAGGCAAGCAATTCTTTGGATTTAGATAGTTTGGAGGTAGATAACATTTTTTCATCATGAGTCCTTCAGAATTTTCTTGGATCATCATATTACACAAAATAGCCAAAACATTCATAGTTAATCATTCTTAACATATTGCTGTTACTGCATACAATGTTCTCCTATTTCTGTTCCCATTATTTTGCATCAGTTCATTTAAGTCTTCCCAGGTTTTTCTAAAACTCATCTTAATTTCTTATAGTACAATACTATTCCATTACAGTCATATACCACAACTTGTTTATCCATTCCCCAGTTAATGGGCATCCCCTCCATTTCCAATTCTTTGGCACCACAGAAAGCTGCTATAAAAATTTTTGTACATATAGGTCCTTTTCCTTTGATCTTTTTGGGATATAGACCTACTAGTGGTATTTCTGGATCAAAGGGTATACACAGTTTTATAGCCCTTTGGGCATGGTTCCAAATTGCTCTCCAGAATGTTTGGATTAGTTCTTCAGCGACAATGCATTAGTGTTCCAATTTTTCCATATCTTCCAAAAATTTGTCATTTTCCTTTTCTGTAAATATGCCATGTATGACTTTATTTAAGTTATTCATCAGGTAGTGAAGAAAGCATAGCTAAGGCCCTCTAGTAGAATCCTCCACCTCAGTTATAATCCTGACCACTCTGAAGCTATTCTGTGCTCATATTTCTTAAATATCTACACAAAAGTATCATGAAAGACTGCCAAATACTTACATGAAATTCATGTATGCTTTGTTTTTGTTGTCTCACTGATAATCTACATAGTCTCTTATAATCTACATAGTTAGAAATGAAAATAAAATTGTTGATCCTCTTGTATTTCAAATATCTTGCTCATTGCCTTGGCTCCTTGTCATATCTATTAGTTTTTTTCACTACACTTAGACAAAGTTTATCAAAATCTGGCAGCTTCAATTCAATGAAGACAAATTGTGTGCTTCTTACCAAATCATCACTAATTTGGATTTCAATTCTTTGATAACTTGTTTATGATCTGTGCTTCCTAGAGGGATGGTTATTTTCCAAAGGGAAGACAATTTAAGAAGTTGTATCATTCTTTCTGTCCTCTTTTTATATTCTGGCCATGTCATAATTCTTTGTATTTTTTCTCCATTGTCTTCCTTCATGTCCATCTCCTACATGTTTTGTTCATTGTTGAATTAGCTTTAGAGACACATCATTCTCTTAAGAAATTATTTCTTATCAAAACAATTTTTGTCATATGAATTGTGCAATTGAGAACATTCTTATTCTTCTCGAATTAATTTCCTCCATAAATTTGATCTTTTTGGAGTTTAATTCTCTGAATTCTACTCTAAAAATCTAGTGCAGTGATAACAAATCTTTAAGAGAATTGAGTGCCCAAACTGTAACCCTCATGGTACATGTGAGGCCCTCCCCCCCATCTTATCCCAGACTGGGGAGGGAGGAAGCTCTCCCATTGGGCTACTGGGGAGAGGGGTGAGTGAAGTGACGAATGTTCTCAGGTGCATGAGGAGAGAGGGAGGGGAGCATCCCACTCTGGTACATGTGCCATAGGTTCTCCTACACAGGTATGGGATGTAAATCAGACTATTTCCTGACCTCTTCTTTTGTATCATAAACTCTAAAATGATATGATCACTTAAAACTCTCTTCTTCCTTCATAGGTAAGCATGTTCCACCTCTATACTGATAGATTCAGTTAAGGACTGTCAAAGATCTAGAATTTCACTCTGCATTAATTTAATCTGTAATATTTTACTATGGCATGGTGCAGTTTATAGATTCTTTTGGACCTCTTGTGTTGACCCATATTCTTTAAGCCCTGGACCTAACCCCTTTTGACCTTGAGGTCTAGATTTTTATCTTGTATTATTCTGTTTGTAGTGTTTTATATATTCTTAGTTTACTAAAAAATACTGAAATATACGGATGGGGTAATTCTGCTCTCTATGTGTATCCAACAAACATATTTCCTAAACAATGTAATTTTAAAGGCATTGACTGTGAAGCAGAATGATTGTTATGTACCTACCAATTCAATTTTGCTACAACTATTCCAAAATCACCATTAACTTATTTTTGCTCTGTTTTATGGCAGTCCTGTATCTTTGTATTCCATTGGCTCCCTCCTGATTTCTTGTGTTTTCTACATGTAATATTGCCAGGACTTATGTTACATAGAAGTATACCTAGGCAGATGATTGAAAAGCTATTTTAGTTTTCTGATGAAATGGTGATGATGATGATTATGATTATAGGTTAAGGACATCTGAAATAAATACCAAGTTGGGGGGGAAGGGAAGGGAACAAATATTTATTAAGAGCCTATTATGTGCCAGGTATAAAACATAGAGTGAGTCAATGTGGAGAGGGGAAGTAAAGAGTGGGCAGGGGAATATGACACCCAAGTATGTAATAGTGTATAAATCTGTTAATCATTACAATCTTTTCTTATTTTATAACTCATTAACAGAAGGTGTTCCATTGCAGCTTGAGTTTTATAATGGGGGAACAAATGTAGTTACTGGAATATTTTGTGTTTTCTACAGGCAAAAGCAACTTTGAAAACTCCATCAATAATAAGAAAAGTGGATAAAGCCTATGCTTCAGCAAAAAAAAGTAAGTTTCTCTCTTAAAAAATTTCTAGCTTTAGCTTGAAAGATGGTAACCATTGATGCTGACTTTTGAGTAAATAAGCCTTTGTGCAGGGCACAGCAAAATGTCAATTTGCTAAAATGATGTTTTGCAAATGTGCAGATATTTATTGGTTGTCTGTCCTTTAAAAAATTAAGCCTTTAGCAATAAAATCTGCTGGCAAATGTTTAAGATGTCATCACTTCTTAAAATTTGGCTATGATTCTTATCTATTTTTCCTTACTCTATTTCTTTTGCCAATGTGCTAAGAAAACGTTCTTGTGTGATAAGAACTGCTGCCCAATTAAGATTGACCTTGAACAGCCAACTTTGATTTGACATGTTTGTTAAATTATAGTATGACAAGAAGACTATTACTCCTGTATCTAATATGTCATCTTGTCAGTGTGATCATGCTATGAGATATGGGTTTACCATGGCTTTGTCTTTTTATAAATTTTTTTAGAATTGTAAATTATTTCTGAGCATCATTAGCTCAACTTTCTTTGCTAAGTCCTAGACTGAATTTAGCTTTCACAGAACTCTAAGGAGTCTGTGGATCCTTTATTTGTTTCTTTGTAATTGAACTCAAAAGCATCATTCACATAATTCATGCAAGCTCTGAGCATAAATTCTAGAGCTAGTTAAAAACACATAATACCATAATGTTGAAGAGAGTATTTTTGGAAGATGATTATATTTGAGATGATACTTTGTGAATTGTGCAAGAAACATACTTATTTGTTTAGTTTCATTTTCCTAAGTCGTCAGTGTTTACAAAAACCTTCAAAGAGCCTTTCAGGGAAATACAATTAAGGAACATATGTATAATATTTATAGGTAAAGCATTTATTTCATTTATTGCTATTCACATTTTGAATTCCAAATAAATGTTTTGATACTTTCTAAGTTCCACATATAGTATTAATTTCAACAAATTTGTTTTCTCTCATTCGTTTCTTATAGCTCTCTCAGAACCTGAAGCAAACTCATTAAATGTCTATTACATCAAATGTCTGGAGAATCTAATGCACCTCCTTTTCATGTGATTGTCCTATATGCCTCCATTTTGACACTGACCCTGAGGTTTAGGAAAGCTTGGTTGAAAGAAATACTGTGCACTTTCATGTTTTTGTATACATTGTATCCAAAACATACAAAGCCTTTTGGAAGGTAATATTGCCTTGATACCAAACAGGAAGCAGAACTGATGCTAGTCAAAGCTCTCCTATAAAATAATGGACCAGAAATGGCATCTGACAAGATTATGGAAAAATAAAAACATGGAAAAAACTGGAATATATTTTACTTTTTTATATAAAAATACTTTGTAAATTTATATTTATTATCTATTTATCAAAATAAAATATTTGGGAAACTCTTAACTGAAATCATAATGTACTTGTTAAAATTTTATAAGATTTCTCCCTTCTAAATATAAGCAATTAAATAATTTTGTTGTCTAATTTCCTTGATTTCGCATTAGTCATAAAACTTATTATTTATTTGTTAATTCAGGATAAATTTTTATCTATATTTTGCCCATGGCAATTTAGATTCTACAATTGACCTTAAGGAAATGATTATTTTTTCATTCAACAAACATTTATGGACCACCTACTTTGTACAAATCACACACCTAGGTACTGACTGAGGAAGTAGTAGTCTCTACCCTTTTGGAATTTATACTCTATTGGTAGGAATTTTATATACAATGTGTATGATGCATATATGTGATACCTGTGCACATGTATATATATATATATATATATATATATATATATAATATGAGAGATTAAAAACAAAGTATATAAGACTTCAGTGAAGAAATAGATTTCTGATTGGGGAGTTTAGGGAAAGCTTTATGGAGGAGTTAGCATTTGAGTTGATCCTTGAAGGATAAATAGAATTTCAAAAAGAATAGTGGTGGGAAGTAGGGTATTAAAGGTAAAGCAAATTCTGTGAACAAAGATTTGGAAATAGAAAATCTTGGAAAATGTTTCTAGTAGTTTTAATTTAGCTAATTAATAATCTACAATGAGAGGTGATGAGAGTTTGAATTAGAATTATAGCAGCAGTAATTGGATTGAAAAATTTTATTTAGAATATTTTTCCATAGTTACATGATTCATGTTCTTTCCCTCCCATCCTCCCTTCTCCATAGCCAATGAGCAATTCCCCTGGGTTTTACGTGTGTCATTGATCAAAACCTATTTCCATATTATTAATATTTGCATTAGGGTGAACACTTAGACTCTACATCCCCAATCATGTCCCCATCGACCCATGTGATCAACCAGTTGTTTTTCTTCTGTGTTTCTGCTTCCATGGTCTTTCTTTGGAAATGAATAGTGTTCCTTCTCATAAGTCCCTCAGAATTATTTTGGATTATTGCATTGAGCAGCAGTAATTGAAAGGAGTAGTTTACTGAAGTTTCATCTAAGAGTGAATTACTGCAAAAATAAACATGCCATTGACAGAGAAGTATATAGCCAGTTTTGGGGGAGAAGGAGATTTGTTTTACTGGAGTTGTTCAAGTCAATATTCCATAAATAATCCAAGCAGTTTTAATATAGGGGTAGGGGCATAATTTAGTATACAAGTAGTTTATATATGTATATTTATATATGCAAATATATTTTTTTCATTTTTTTTTTAGAAGTTTGGTTATAAAATGAAGGATGGAAGAAATTAGCTCAAAGGTGTGGCAGGAATTGGAAAAAAAGAGTGGTTCCAATTTTTATGTCAGGGAAGAAAAAGTTGAAGAGGCAGAAGGAGAGCAAGGTCACTGAGTTGGTGCAAGGAGTAGGAACAATGGCACAGACAGAGAGATGAGGCAAGAAGGATAACAACTTGTTTTTCTGATACCAGAGATGTGAAAATACAAAAAAGTGGCCAATTATTGAGTTGAAGGAACTTGCATTGAATGGTCTCTGTCTTTTAAGTAAAGTTGGAAGTAAGGTTACATGATAAAAGTGATGGGATTGGGGATCTGAAAATATTAAAAAGGTTTGGAAGTCACTTTGGAGAGTGCAATAGGAAACTGATAAGAGATGAATAAATGATTGCCAAACAAGTCAAGTCAGTAAAGCATTGATTAAATGGCTACTATGTGCCAAGCACTGTGCTAATAAGCACTGGCACTAAACAATAGTGAGGGTCCAATTTAAATGAAAAAATATCAATTTATAAATGTTGATCTTATGAGTTTAATACTGTTGTGAGGAAGATTAGTTAGTAATTAAGAATTAAGGTGGACCTAGCAGGAAGGACTGGAGCATTCCAAGATGGAATGAAGGAGCAGGAGGTGGGGGCTTGTGCTCTGAGAGAGACTCCATTAGTGGTTGGAAAAAACTGTTGCTAGCCCTGGGAGATCTCAGACCTGCATCCTGATTTCCCTGGGATCCTGAGTGGTGGTGGTTTCTAACAAGTGGACAAGACCTACAGAGCAGCACCAAGTGGAGGAGGAGTTTGGGACCTGGTGGACAGCATCTCAAGCACACTCTCTCTACTTGGGTACCTTGGACCACCTTGGCTTTTGGCATCCTGTGATCATCTGTGGATTACTGTGAGAACCCCAAAGCCACCCTCAGACCCATTAGCTGTGCTGGTCAAACCTGGCTGGAACCAGGTTTGAAGCAGCCACCCAGAGACTTCAGTGCTATTTCTTTGGGCCCTGCCTGTTTAGGTCACTAAGATTAGAATTAGTGTAGACAAGTCCTCCCCTTGCCCTGTGGTTTTGCCCTTTAGTTTTTAGTGTAGAATTCCCTATCCCACCTTTATTTAGTTAAACATAATTAAAACTGTTAAAACCTTTTACCTTGCCTGCTGGTTTCAAAGACTCTGGCCTAGTGGTGAGCTGGGTGATAGTTGGTCAACAGCCTTTCTTGTCAGTTAGCAGCAGCTTAGCTGTGAACTCTGGTCTCCCTATCCTGGTCCTGTCTCTCCTTCAACCCAGTGTGTGTACCCACAACCATTTAGAGTCTATTTTAACATCCCTGGTGCCCCCATATCTTTTACAATACCCTAGTGGAGTCAGAATTTAGATTGCAAATTAGAAGAGTACAGGGCTTATAAGGAATTAGAGGCCATCTAGCTGAAGTACTCTTTTTAGAAATTTATGAAGAAACTAAACTAAGCCTGGGAACAAAAATTATCTTTTTGATGCTAGATTTCTTTGCCAAAGGAGAGTGATCTTCAGATTTCGGAGGAAAGAATGAAAATGATTAAAAGGGAATTGAAACTCCCTATATCCCCAGCTGCTCTTAAATTCAAATAATCAGAGTCACATTCCAGGGCACAAAACTACATTCCAGGGTAATGAATGATTGAATCAATCAATCACATTTATTAAGTACCTCATCTGTTCCAGCCACTCTGCTAAGTGGGAGAAATAAAACACAAAAATACAATAGTCTGTTCTGAAGGAAGTATTTTCTATTAGGAGAGACAAAATAGACACCTACACATATATTAGTATACACTCATTTAAAATATAAGTGAAAGGTTTGATTTAGAGAGTGGTGTTGAGATGAGCTTTAAGGGAAATTGGGAATTCTAAAATGTGAAGATAGTGCAATCCAGGTTTTGGAGACAACTTATGCAAAGGCATGGTGATGGGAAATAAAATGTCATGTGTAAGGAATAGCAAAAACCAACTGCTGAGCTACTGATGATGATCTTGGAAAGATTTTAGAGAGTGTATCCTGGGAAGGGGACAGACTAAGAGGCAACCTCAGGCTTAATTAACTCTTCTATGCTGTGCCCCTCAGATCAAGAACAAAGGTGTCCAGCAGTGCTACTTGAGGAAAAAAATGCTAGGCAAGAAAACTTAAAAAGTTACTACAAAGTAATTCTTGAAAAAGTAACAGACCAACTCACCATGTCACCACATAATTGTATTCCTTGCCCTTAACTGCATTGGCTCAGGGTGACTGCCATCACTCAGGAGAGTTGTAACCCCTCAAGCCATTGTCAGGAGGCAGATGGAGGCATATGAATGATGGCAGCTCCCAAGGCTCAAGAGGAATGAAAGAATATTGTGGAGTTGGCTAGAACTCAAGGGAAGATGGGAAGCTTCAGAATTTTCCCACATGGAATGTCTTGGCAGGACCCTTCCTTCACCTCTCAGTATTCTGGGCCCAATCAACTCCACCAATTCCAGGGGAGCAGTTAGCAAAAATAATTGGTTTTTATGACATTGGAGGAGCCTAGAAGATGTGTCCTGGGGAAATAGATAATAGATCTGGCTGCACTGTCCTCCCAAACCTCCCTATGACAGCAACTCAGATGATCACATCTATCCTTTGAGAACCTCAGATCTTGCCAGTGGGAGGTGATCTAGAGAGAATAAGGAACAGAGCCTAAAGTGAGAATAATAAAAGGATTAGGCCTACCTCAATGTTTCCTAGTGCACAAAGGAAAGGAATAACGGTAAGAAGCATAGTTAGAGCAAAAACACAATAGGGAAAAAAATCACAGTTTCTGATAAAGACAAATAAAATCTCATGAATATATCCATTTCAATTCTGGATTCTTTCTCACACCCTTATCCCCCTTCACTCTACTTTCCACCCCATTCACTAAGAATGCAAGAAATAAATAGAAATCTATTACCAATATGAAGTCATACAGGGGAAAAAATGATTCCAGTTTCATTCTGTCCATCTGGAGACAAATAGCATTTTTTAAAAATTCTAAATCCTTTGGAACTATAGGCAGCAATTGAATTGATCAGAATTACTAAGTCCTTTTTAAAATAATTTTCCATGTTTACATGATTCATTTTCTTTCCCTCCCTTCTTCTCTCCCAGAGCTGACAAGCAAGAATTATGAAGTCTTTTTTTTTTTTTTTTTTTTTTTTTTAAGACCTTTACCTTCCATCTTGGAATCAATACTGTGTATTGGTTCCAAGGCAGATGGGGGTCAAGTGATTTGCCCAGAGTCACAGAGCTGGAAAGTCAGAGGCCAGATTTGAGCCTAGGACCTCCTGTCTCTAGGCCTGGCTCTCAATTCATTGAACTACCCAGCTGCCCCCAAGAATTACTAAGTCTTAAGCAGTTAATCTTTACAATATTAGTGTTACTGTGTATTGTTCTGATTGGCTCACTTCACTTAGTTCATGTGTTCATATAAGTCTTCCCAAGTTTTTCTGACACCATCTTATTCTCTATTTCCTATAGTACAAGAGTATTTTATCACATTTATACATTATACTTTATACATTATACATTATAACTTATTTAGCTATTCCCCAATTGATGGACATCCCCTCAGTTTCCAATTCTTTGCCACCACAAAAAAAAAAAAGAGCCATTATAAACATTGTTCATAGGTATCCTTTTTCTCTTCCTTTTATCTCTTTAGGGGATAGCCCTAATAGCAATGCTGCTATATCAAAGGATATATACCCAGTTAGATAGTTTTTTGAGCATAGTTCCAAACTGCTTTCTAGGGTAGTTGGATTAATTCACAGCTCTACCAATAGTGCATTATTACACCTATTTGCCCACATCCCCTCCAGCATTTGTCATTTTCCTTTTCTTTCAACTTAGCCAATCTATTGGCTGTGAAGTGGTATTTCAGAGTTGTTTTAATTTGCATTTCTCTATTTGTGATATAAAGCAGTTTTTCATATGGTTCTTGATAGTTTGGACTTCTTTCTCTGAAAACTGCCTCCTTATATCACTTGACTATCACATGTGAAATAGCGTTCATTTTTATAAATTTTCTTAGCTTTCTAATTACTTGAGAAATTAAATTTTTATCAGAGAAATGTAAATTTTCCCCCAATTTCCTGATTTTCCTCTCATTTTAACTACATTGGTTTTCATCATCATCAACTTTAATTTCAAGTAATTAAAATAATCCATTTTACCTCCTATGAGTTTCTCTTGTTTGGTCACGAGCTCCTCTCCTCTCCTTAGATCTGACAGGTAATTTTTTTCCACGCTCCTCTAATTTGCTTATATGACCTTTTATTATTGTAAGGCCTTTGTTTTTCACAAGGACTAATGACATCACTAGAGTGGTCTTAAACTCGGACAGAGTCAGATTTAAGTGAGATAGAGTTGCACAAGGTCTTTAGCATCACTCTCTCTTCCAGTCATTGAAGTCCAGTCGCAGGACAAAAGTTAAGACAAGGGGCAATGGCCCAGGATACTGTGGATCACCTTGGCGTCTTTGATATCTAACCCAGCTCAAGGTGCTCCACAGTCTTTCTCAACTGCCTTCATGGCCATCATAATGAATTGTTCTCATCTGCCTATTTGGCCAGGAGGAATCTTCATATCCCTGTTGTAGTCATCCCTGCCTGACTCACTGACTGGTCTGTGGCCTCATATCACCTTTTACATCTAAAACATGAACTCATTTTGAATTTATCTTGGAATATAGTAGGAGATGTTGGTCTTTTCTCAGTTTTTGCAGTTTTTATTAAACACTGAGTTCTTGCCCCAACAGCTAACATCTTTGTCTTTATCAAGCACTGAGCTACTGCTGTCTTTTGTTCCTATATATCATGCTTCTCATCTGTTCCTCTGATCACTTTATTTCTTATCCAGGGCCAAATTTTTTGATGATCACAAATATGTGGTATAATTTCAGATCTGGCATTGCTAGATGCACTTCCCTTTTTTTTATTTTTTCCATTGATTCAATATTCTTGAATTTTTGTCCCCCTATTGAATTTTGTTATTTTTTTTCTATTTCAAGATGCTAGAAAATGTTTAATCTGGAGGGCAGCTGGGTAGCTCAGTGGATTGAGAGCCAGGCCTAGAGATGGGAGGTCCTGGGTTCAAATCTGGCCTCAGATACTTTTCAGCCAATTGACACTGGGCAAGTCACTTAACCCCTATTGCCTACCCTTACCACTCTTCTACCTTGGAACCAATACACAGTATTGATTCCAAGATGGAAAATAAGGGTTTAAAAAAATGTTTAATGTTGTCCTGTAATTGTATTCTTTGGTAATTTGATTGGCATGGCCTTTAGTAAGTTAATTAATTTGAGTAATATTGTCATTCTTATTATATGGCTTTTCCAAACCCTAAGGGCAGGTAGGTGTTGCAGTAGATAGAGTGCTTGGCATGGAGTTAGTAAGACTCTGCTACCTGAGCTCAAGTCTAACCTCAGACACTTAACTATCTGTGTCACCCTGGACAAGTTACTTAACCTTGTTTCCCTTAGTTTCCTCATCTGCAAGATTAGCTGTAGAAGGAAATGGCAAGCTACTCTAATTTCTTTGCCAAGAAAACTCCAAGTCAGAGTAGCACACAACTGAAAATTGCCTGAAAACCTAACCATGAAAGATTACTAGTTCTCTAATTATTTGATATGCCTTTATTTATGAACAATGTTTTTCATAAAGGTGTTTATACAGTTACTGTGTGGGACTTAGCAGGTAGACTCACAAGCATTTTATACTGTTTGGTTATTTTAAATGGAATTTCTCTTTCTATCTCTTCCTTTTGGGTTTTGGTGATAACAAAGAAATATTGATCATTTTTGTGGATTAATTTTATATTCTGCCACTATCCTGAAGTTGCTTATTGGTTTGGCCCATTTTTTAGTTGATTCCCTAGAATTCTCTGAATAAACTACTATATCATCTGCAAAAAGTGATAGTTTTCTTTCTTTTTTGCCTATTTTTATTCCTTTGATTTCTTTTTCTTATTGTTATAACTAGCATTTCTCTTAGAATAATAATAATGGTGACAATGTCATTTTGTGTCACCTTTGATCTTATTGAAAAGGATTCTAGTTTATTCCTACTACAGATAATACCTGCCTTTAGTTTTAGGTAGATATTACTTATTATTTTAAGAAAAGCTCCATTAATTTCTGGGTTTTCTCTTGTTTTTCATAAAAATTGGTATTATGTTTTGTCAAAAACTTTTTTCTGCGTATATTTAAAAATGCGATTTTTGTTGTTTTTGTTTTTGATGTGATAGGTTTTGCTCATTGTTTTCCTAATATTGAGTCATTTCTTCATTCCTAGTATAAATTCTCCTTCCCTCTAGTCATAATGTATGATCTTTGTGAAGTGTAGTCTCTTTGCTATATCTTATTTAGAATTTTTACATTAATTTACTATTAATTAATTGAATTAATTTGCAGCATTTATTTTATAGTTTGGTTTTTCTGTTTTTGCTCTCCTTGGTTTAGATATCAAAACCATATTTTTGGCATAGAAGGAATTTGGTAGAACTTCTTTAACTATTTTTTCAGAAAGTTTACATAGTAATGGAATTAATTGTTCTTTCAAAGTTTGGTAGAATTTCTTTATAAAGCCATCTGTTCTTGGGAATATTTTCTTAGGGAGCACATTTATTCATTCAATTTCTTTTTTCTATGAAAGGATTATTTTAGTATTCTATTTTATCTGTTAATCTGGACAATTAATATTTTTCTAAATACTCATCTTTTTTATTTAGGTTATCAGTTTTATTGGCATATAGTTGGGTGAAATAGCTCATCATTTTAATTTCAACTTCATTAGTTGTTAATTCACCTTTTTTCATTTTTTTAATACTGGAAGTTAGTGATTTTATATAAAATTGGTAAATGATTTATCTTTTTTTTGTTTTCTTAAAAAAGTTCATAGTTTTGTTAGTTCAATAGTTTTTTATTATTTTAATTTTATTAATCTTTCATTTGATTTTCAAAATTTCCACTTTGGTATTTATTGGGGGATTTTAAATTGGATGTTTTTCTAGTTTTTCTAGTTGCATGCCCAAATCACTGAATTGTTCTTTCTTGCTTTTATTGGTGTAATTATTTAGGGATAGAAAATTTCCCCTAAATACTTCCTTGAGTGCATCTTAGAAATTTTGGTATGTTATGTCATTGTCATCATCTTCAATGAAATTTTTTGTTTTTTAACCTACTCATTCTTTAAGATTAGGTTATTTACTTTCCAGTTAAATTTTATTTGTTTCAAAGGTCATTTATTGAATTAATCTTTATTGAGTTATGGTTAGAAAAATGCATTTCATATTTCTGCTTTTCTTTGAGGTTTAAAGTTCTAATATATGGTCCCTTTTTGTGAAGGTGTTAGGCACAGCTGAGAAATAGCCATCTTCCTTTCAGTTATCACCCAATACTCTCCATAAGTCTATCATATCTAACTTTTATAAAATTCTATTTGCCTCCTTAACTTCTTTGTTGTTTATTTTGTGGTTAGCTATTTAGGTCTAAGAAAGGTAAACTGAAGTCCCTTATTATTATAGTTCTCTTTCTAGTCTGCAAATTTCTGGCTCATTTTGACTTTCATTTGTGTGCAGTTGAATTTCCATAGACTGCTACTAGATTTAGACCCAGTTAGCTCTCTGGGAGGTTCTGCATTTTCATAGTGACTGGACTGCTAGCTTCTTCTTGGTTTTGGTTTTCTGTCCTAGTTTATTCCACTATAGTCTTTTGTGTAGGGCTAAAGGTTTGAATTGAATCTCCACTCTGTTCTTAGGCTCAGAGCTATTCAGCAATGGTTCTGGAACTCATTCCTTGCTCTTTGCAGGTAGAGCCCTTGCTCCATCTCAGCTCTAACTATATCTCTTTATCCTGGATCTATGACCCAAAACTAAGTAATATAAAATAGAGTTGACAGATGACACCCATTCCTGCTGTTAAAGTTAGTTTTGGGGCCTCCTAGCATTTTTTCTGCCCAAGTGTTCAGCCCCCCTTACTGTCCCTGGGGGCTGGGCTGCTCTCTGTCACTACTGTCAGCATTGCAGCCTGCTGTAGCTTCTACTTCTTGTCAAATGTGTCTGCAGACCTTCATTTCTGTCTTCCTCAGCTGGGAAAATATTTATATTTTTTATACTTACATTTTTAAAGAATCATTGGGCTACCAAAAGATTAAAAAAACAAAAACAACAGAAGTTTGTTTTTGACTAAAGAGGTAATAGGGACTCCACTGACTATGTTGGTGAAATGGTCATATCTTTGCTTTAGGAGTATTACTTTGGCAATGGTGTGAACAATGGTCTAGAAAAAAGACAAACATAATAAGGCAGTTAACTCAGAATTAAATTAAGAAAAAAATGTGAAACTCTTAAAGTGTTACTGGATAGATGAATGTGTATGTGTGTGAATTATTATGAAAGCCCATAGACAATTACTGATAAGAATATTCAGTCATTGGTTGTTGAAAGTACCATAATTCTTAATAGCAAAACTATGGCAAAGTTTTCATTTGAAAACAAATTTCCTGCTCACAATTTGACCAAATGCCAGTCTTATTCCTTCACCATTATTCTCAGCTCATGCTGGGAGCCAGTTGGATAAGTCTCTTTTTGAACTCTCCCTGTGGGTACCATATTCCCATAAGCCCTTCTCTATTGCCCCCACTAGTGCCTGTTAGTTACGGTACCAGTTCTGGTTTTCAATGTACTCCTAGGTCCTAATTGGTCCATTGTTCCTTGTAAGCACTGTTCAGCTATTAATTCATCTCTGCCTTCCTGTAACTTCATTACATTCATCATCAAAGAGCATATTTTTCTAGACCAAAGCCTTTTTACTTAAGAATGAAGGTAGTCATTTTAGGGGGTAGAATTAAGGTGACAGATAGAAGCAGGAAACCTCAAAGCAACCATGAGAATCCTCACAAAATGAATACAGGAGTGAAAGAACCAACAAAGAGACAGAGTGAAGCAACCTTAAAGAAGAAAACAACCCGAGAGATAGGCAGAGACCATCCAGGGCACTGGGGTGAAGGGGATCATAGACAGCAGGAGGCTACCGCAAGGAGTGAGGAGCAAGTCAAGAACAAATCCCCCACATATGCACATCTACTGTGCCAGCTTCTGAACCAGGGCTGAAGATAACATCCAGACCCTGAGACCCAGCCTAGGCCAACAGTGGTCCATCCCAAAGTATACCCCTAAAAGTTCTAAGCAAACCTGCAGTGAGGTCCAGAATTCCAGCCTAGGGCAATCTATGCTGTGCAGCCTGATATGTGTGGGCCCAGAAAGGAAGGCCAGGAGTTCCTGCCCCACACAGCCTGTGGTGAGGACCTAACTCCCAATTTGGGATAGTTGGTAAACCCAGAGCTGGCTCGGCCATCCACAGGATGCTGGCCTTTGCCAAAACTCAGGGTAGAGCCCCTAGGCAGGCAGTCATGTGTTCCTGACCTGATCAAGGCCAGAGTGAGACCAAAAGCTCCAGCCCAGGCCTGAGGCTAGAATTTGAGCCATCAGTAATCTCAGGGAGTGATTGAATCAGCAATGGGAGGTGGCTTTTGGAGCTCCCAGCCCCACAGGTCATCATATCATCTTGGAAGACCTTAAAATTTGTAGAAACTCAGAAATAAGGGTAAGGTTAGCATCAAGGAAGAAATGAAGTTTAAGAGCATGCCCTATACTCCCAAAGAACAGAGCCTACCTTTAAAATGAAAGTGAAAGTCAAGAAAAGGCCTGGGAAAATGAGCAAACATGGAAAAAACCCACCTAACCATAGAAAACTTTTATGGAAACAAAGAGCAAGGCAGAGACACAGAACAGGACAATGAAAGCAAAGCAAATACATGCAAAACCCCAAAGAAAAATATGAATTGCACTCAGATTCTGGAATAGCTCAAAAAGGATTTTGAAAACCAATTAAGAGAAGCAGAAGAAAAATGGGGAAGAGAAATGAAAGCAGTGTAAGAAGAAATGGACCAAATAAAAAAGGAGACTCAAAAGTTGAAGGAAGAAAATCATTCCTTGAAAATTAGAATTGGACAACTAGAAGCTAATTATTTCATGAGACATCAAGAAACAATAAAACAAAATCAAAAGAATGAAAAAAAACAGGAGAAAAAGTGAAATATCTCATTGAAAAAAAATTGACCTGGAAAATAGAACTAGGAGAAAATTTAAGAATTATTGAACTACCTAAAAGCAGCCAGAAAAAAAAAAAATTCAAATATCATGGAGCTATAGTCAGGATTACACAGGATTTAGCAGCCTCCATATTAAAGAATCAGAAGGTGTAGAATATGATACTCTGGAAGTTGAAAGATCTAGGTTTACAATTCAGAATCACCTATCCAGCAAACCGAAGTCTATTCTTTCAGGGAGAAAATGATCATTCAATTAAATAGAATTCCAAGGATTAGTGATTTTTGGAGTTTAGAGTTCATGGTTCTTGAGAGGTAGAGAATAGTGATAAGGCAGAATACCAAAGCTGATGAGATCTTCCAGGATGAAGACATTATCCCAATATTGAGCTTTCTGGGGCCTGGGGAGTGAAAATCAGGCAGAGAAGTCCTAAACTAATGCAACTAGCTGAGAAATAAGATACAAGTTAGTTGCTAATGTGTACTGGGAGAGTCTCCTCAGTGAGAGCTTTCTAAACCCATTAAATCACAAATGTAGTAAAAATAAATAAATAAAGCTCTTTACAATCTGATTCCAGATTCCCTTTCTGGATTTATACATTAATCACTTTCATACACTCTTCTGAAAAGCAACTAACAATTTATTAGGTGCCTAGTCTTTTCTGGCACTGTCTGTCCTAAGTGCTGGGAACACAAAAAATGGTAAAAGTATTCCCCTCAAGGATCTCCAAGTCTAAGGATCCAGCCTAACCAGCCTGCTCCCAGTCCCTCACAATGATATTTTGTCTGGGAGATTTGCACAGGTCATCCTCATGCCTAGAATGTCCTCCCTTATCGTCTCTCTCTCTCTCTCTCTCTCTCTCTCTCTCTCTCTCTCTCTCTCTCTCTCTCTCTCTCTCTCTCATAGAATCCCTAGTTTCCTTCAAAGTTCAGCTCACATACTATGTCCTATTTAGGGCCTTTCCTGATTCTTTCAATGCCAGCGCCTCTCCTCAATATTAATTTGTTATTTATTTAAATGTAAGTGCCACATGTATACAGCTTGCCTTTTGCAAGGGAATAAAAGCTCCTTGAGGATAGATATTATATCTATGTAGCCCTAGTGCATAGTATCAGGCACATAAAAGGATTTAATAACTACTTTTTGATGAATTGATTTGATAAGAACTGTTGTTACCATCTTGGAAACTCTTCTGTAAATACTATCTCACAATGTAGAGGAAGTTGCCTAGATCAGCACCAACCTATTACATCTTCCATTCCCAACCACATTCAGATCTCTTAACAGAACAAAAAGGAGTTCTGCGTCATAGATGTTGACCTCATCAGCCTTCTGCAAGACCCTGAACATTGCATGCTGGTTTTCTATCTGAATTAAAACTTTTATCCATTGGGCAGTAAGCAAACATTGCCCTGCTTCTTGCAGATGGAGATCTTTGTTGTCAACCACTAATGAGAAATGAACATGAAATATTTAAAGTGATACAATTAAGAGTCAATTCCCCATAGGCTGCTCTTCTTTTGCACTGGTTCCAGTAGAATCAGCATTTCCACTCTCTCTCATTAAACTAGCCTATTAAAAAGTTACCTTTCAGCTTTTACCTCTGGTTAGTCTCCCTCCCTACTCCACATGTCCTGAGAGAGAACACTGCCATTTATCTGAGCAGAAACCTGCTATTTGTAGGGTGGCGTACCTCCCACCGCCCAAGAGCTCCAAACCAAGAGCTAAGAGGAAGGAAGGAAGCTGACAGGTTATCTGTTGAGTCTCAGCTTTTACACAGCATGGGTGATACAAACAGGCTTCTGTTATTTCCACACTGCTGGAGCTGCAGCATGTGCAATTTGCAGAATATGCTCTTCTATTTTTAAAAAGCTTATAGCCCCCAAAAAGGGACATCCCAAGCGAGAGCCTAAGATTGGATCCTAAGAGCCTAGATGCACTCCCCTGTTTGTTGTCAGTGCTAATTACATATAGGTAAGAGGGTGAGGCTTTTCATCCCAATCTCCCTTAAGAGAAATTAAAATAAAACAATAAAATCTAGGAATCAAGCTGTTGGGGTGGCAGAGCAAGACTTTAGAGGCTATAATTACAGGGCTGTAATTTATCATTTCCAAGAGTTGAGGAAACTATTCTAGAAAAATAATACTTGATAGTTCAGGATATTTTGACATGATCAAATTTTGAGGCAGATTTCGAGCTCTTTGCTCTCCATTGTGCTAAGATGACAGTATTGAGGGTGATTGTTATCCAGGTTTGCAAGCGTGGCTACAAAAATTAACACACAACCCATAGTATTTTGTTTCTTATATACATATAAGGGGACTACGTGTTGTGATCTGGTTGTTACTTGACTCAGACTTTTATGCTCAAATTCTTTTCAGTGTCTCAACTCAGAAAGATACACTCCACCTTTTGTTGCTACCTAACAAAGCTACTTTGTGTATTGCTGTCTGATAATGCCATTTAAAATGGTGCTTCAAAATCCCTTCAGTTTTTCCTGCCTACTCTGCTCACACTTGTCCCATTTTAGCACAAGAGTCACTAAATGGTTGAGATTTTTGGACCCTCAACTGAGAATACTTGGCCAGTGGGTGGAGGGGGTGGGGTGGAGTTGAGAAGTGGGGTTTGGTCATGCCCTCAGGCCCCTTCCAGAGAGACATGTATTCTAGCCCTTTATTAAGGAACATGCATCACTAGAGGATCCTGAATGGTTGCAGCACCTCTCCAGTCCTTCTGACACCATCACAGGAAGGAACCAAGGAACCAGTCAGAAGTATCTAGTCACACATGTTCCTTAGCAAGGGGCCAGAACACATGGCCCACCAAAAAGGGTCAGGTGCATGCTCAGCAATATCTGAAGTGTTCCTGTTCAACTCTCCGCCCTAACTATCTTTATGGCTCCAGAGCTTAGCATCTTGCTATATAAATAGCAGGCATTTAAGAAATGCTTGCTAAATTGAATGTAAATATTGCGTATGATGCCATTCTGTATAATCTTGGTTCTCTGTTTTACCTAGGTCTCAGTCCTAGGTTTATTGGATCACAGATGCAGACCCAGAACTAGAAGGGATTTTAAATATCGACTAAATCCAAACCACCTTCTAATTTGGGGAAACTGAGGCCAAAGAGGTATAAATAAATTCTACAATATCAAACAATGAATAAAAGCTGAGCCAAAATTCAAACTCAAGTCCTCAGACCAAAATCTTGTTTTTCCAGTCACCAGTACAACTGATTATTGCATACCTGAGCAGAGAGCTCTGCTCTCCCCCACTAATAATGGAGGCTACATCAGACAAAACATATTCGTCTCAGCTGTGCCATTATAGGGTAGAGTAGCTTCAGGAACTTGGTGAATTTTATCGATCAGCCAAACTTGCTTAGGAGTTATTTGAGCTCAAGTCTATAGATTACAAGAATGTAATTGTGTTTGATAAATGCTGTGTAGAAATACTGATTTGAAAAACTACAGAGGAGAGATCTTGATTACATTCCTAGCAATTATCCAATATCTACCAGCTATCTTTATTCCATTTTCTTTGGAGCCTCCAGTCATGTTAAAGAACACGATTTTTCAATGTTTTGTAGTACCTAGTCTAAGATGATTGGCTAGGATCTTGCCAGCCATGAGATTTATGCATTCAGTCAATAAGTATTTATTAAATGACTATTGTTTTCCAATACCACTGGGCTTTGTGGAAAATAACTACTTAAGCAGGAGACCTGGTTTCTGCCCTCTGGCATTTGCAAATTGAGTTAGGAAGACTAGCCAAATTGGGAAACAAAAAGAAAAGGATCCTAAACCATGGAGATTATGTGACAGCAATCCATTATTACTAGAGAAATTCCTGAAAAGCAAAGATTAATGAAGTATTTAGTTAAGAGAGAGTTCATGAGAAAGGTGGCTTGAAACTCAGCTTTAAAGGAAGAGTTTTATTGGGTTTGGAGGGTGAGAAGCAAGTTCTTTCCAGAAGCAAAAGTAAATAAATGAAGGCATGAAGGCAGAAATTGGAATTGGATGAAGAACTGATTGTGAGAAAGATAGACTGATCAGAACAACCAAGGAATGAGGGAGTGAATGAATGAATGAGTGAATGGCAAAACACTAAGTGCTTATAATGTACAGGGGACTATAAATACAAGCAAGTAAGGTCTTATCAAAGAGCTTATATGCTAAAAAACAAAGACAATACATAAAGGGAAGCTAGAAATAGAAGGCACACAGCACGAAAAGCTTCCCAAACACTGTCTACACAGAGAGAAAACAGTACAAGGGCATTGGAATAGAAATGTAAATATGTGTGAAGAGATTATGAGTACAGAAGTACCTAGAAGGAATAGAAGTGTCTAAAGATCATGAGTAAGGAAGTTTATTCCTCACAGATATATGGTTCCTAAACCATGCATTCCCACACATGATTCTGGCATACAATGGGATTCATATCCCAACTGAGAGCCCCAATCTCTGGGTCTTTGCCTTCATATATGATTGTAGTTGCCTGGCACATTCACCAGGATAAAGTGGGAGGAAGATCCTAAGCTTAGGCAATCAGCAGGTAGTATAGACTGCAACTCCTCCTTATCAATGCCAGAGGCACTGTGATTAGAAAAATTTGCTAACCTTGAATACCTAGATTAGATGAAGTTTTCTAAAATGACTCTAGTCAGAAAAACTTTGCATTCCTTTCCTAAATGAAGTTGATTAAACTGAGGTTGAATACATAGAAATTTCCCATCAGTGGGTCAAATGTAGAATCATTCCCATCAGCTAGTGTCCAACAATAGACCAAGAAGGGAACAAAACTGTTGGGGGGGGCTTGAGGTGAACCCCTGGGGTTCAGGACAGGTACCCTTTGCAAGAATGCAAAACTCCATAACTTAGCTTAGAAATAAAAAGAAACATTTATTAATTAAGAAACCATATTGAATTTGGCTAGGAGGACAATGTGCAGGGATTGACACCGCCTCCTAGAGGTAATGTGTTCTGGGCTTTTTATGACCTTACAATATCAGGGGTCTATATGACAAAGGACCAGGCAATGGAGTGAGGTTGGGCAGGAGTGGGGGCTGTCCTAGATGCAACCAGATGGTATCGGTGTCCATCTTGGAATCTAGGGGAGAATCTAAGGAGAATATTTCTCTCAGGGGTCTTTCTTTATCATGAGTCTCTGATGCTCAGGGTCACCTTTTCCTCCGCATTAACAAGAATGCAAGGAAGGAAAGGACTTTCCTGTTTTCTGTTTAACCTGAAAAGCTTCTAGGGTTTTGGATGTCTTAAGAAAACCTGGGATCCCATGCCAAAACAACTTAGCACATTGTAGGACTGGAAAGATGCTTATGACACATTCTGATGTTTGCTTTTATGACCAAATTTGAACAACTGTCCAAGTGGCTCCCCCCTGTTTGGACAATAGTCTAAGAGATCTCAGGGTTAATCATATAATATATTGAGGAGAAAGAAAAGAAATTACAAAGAAGGGGTCAGATCTCATCTGACCTAGCAAGACCTTCATCTTCATGTAGGCTATGGACAACAGGATCAAGGACTTGCCTTAGTGAGGAAATATTTAGGCATGGGGAGTCAGGTCCGACTTCAATAATGTATCTTTGATAGCTAACGTTCCTATATTCTTTGATGATCTCTTAGTAAAAGTACAATTAGAGTAGACTGTTTCATCTGTTCACATGAAGTTGTGAGAGGTAAGTTTATATTTTACTCTAGTTAGCTCTAATGTTTTTCTTTTGAATGTGGAGTTCCACCCCATGCCCCCATAAAAACACTACATTGTCTCTTTAAGTTATTTTAGTTTAATCAACTCTAAGGCAAACCTATTCCCACCAGCACTGTTCCATTTAATCTCAAGGCAGACATTTATTTGTTCTCTTTTTCCTAGTTTTGGAGTTTTACCTAACAAATCCTCTTTCTTTTTTCCTTTCTTCTCCCAGTTAAGTGGTCAAATAAAATTCTCCTTCCTGTCTCTTTCAACTTGTTTTGTTTGGTAGTTTTAAAGTGTCATTTTCTGTACCTTTTTCAGAAAGGTTTTTTTTCCCTTGTTCTCTCTGTTATTTCTCTTCCCCTTAGAGTTATTCCAGATTTTATCTTTTGATATATGTCTCTTATATTTATCCTTAAGTTATTTTCTTTATTTCTGATGAAATTAAAGCTTCTAAGGTACCTATTTGATCCCTCTTCTAAATGTTTCTGTATTATTGCCTTGTAAATCTTGACCCTGACCTGTTTTATATCCATTTCTTAGATATTCCAATTCCTACAGGCGATAAAGAATGTAGAAACATTATAGCATTTAGGAATTTCCTGTCTTTGATTGTGTAGTTCATAAGCCCTTTGTGTGGTCATTTTTCCCTATTTGTAATGAAAACTTATCCCTGCCCTTCCTCTCTGTTCATGCCTTTCCACTTCTCTAGGCATCAGTTGTCTCCAGAAAATATGGATTCTCTTCTGCTTAGATAAAATGAGTGGGTCTAAATCCGCAGAGATTGTATCTTTGGAACACTCATTACAGAACCTATCTTTTCTCCTTTGGGATTTTTTTTTCCCAGAAGGATGCCCTTTCACCACTAAAACAAGAGTCCCCTCCTTTCTTTGCCCATGTATTTAATCCCTCCCTTTACTGTTTTACCCATTCTCCTATAGACCCTGTGAGACTAAGAAGGGCTATTTCCCTTCCATTGTTAACCTTTGAATTGATTCCACTCTATCTTCTTCCTCCCTCTCCCCATTTCTGTGCTCTCTGATTCTGCAATTTAGTCTTACAAAAAAGCATTGATTCACTTGTACATGGAGAGTCGTAAATTTTATTTCATGATATTTTGGGTTCATTCCTCTGCTAAACCTATAGGTGAATGTTGTAAATTCTGGTGAAAATAGAAGCTAAGCAGGCCTTTGTTCTCTTTAGCCTCCACGTTAAGCACTGTCTCTTTGATACCTTTAGAAAAAAAAAATTCTTAATGGTTTCTCAATAATTCTGTTATTGGGGCAGGGAGTGGTTTGGTGGTGAAGGTGGAAATGGTATTAACCCTAAAAATATCTTTCTTAGAACTGTGGAAACAGAAATGCAGAAAAAAGGCATATGATCAATCACGTAGTTTGATGGGGATATGAATAGGGTTTTCATGTTAAAAGATCACTCTACTGCAAATATGAATAACATGGAAATAGGTTTTGAACAATGATACGTGTAAAACCCAGTGGAACTACTTGTCATCTTGGGGAGAGGGGAGGAAAAAGCAGGGCTGTGGGAATCATGAATCATGTAATCATGGAAAAATATTATAAATTTAAAAATTTTAATATCTTTATTTTCATATATTTTTCTCCCTGTCACCTCAGATTTCATCTTAATCTCTTTTCATTTTTACAACACATTGTTTGATTTCCTCCTTCATTTCTGGTTGTTTCAAATCTACTTTTCTTTATATCTGAAGGTCTTTCTGCACTTGCAGACGATGTCTTTTTCCTCCTTATAACTGTTCAGTTCAAATCCTATGCATCTTGGAGTAAGCAGCACTTAAAATAAAAAAGTTTTTCTTGAAAGCAATTTGTATATTTTTTCAAATGACACTTTATTTTTTGTGTTCTCAACTTCTAGACAATTTTCTTGTATTATTTCTTTCAATAGGAGTTTAAGTTTTTTATTTACCTTGTTCTTTTGAGAGAGTTTCTAGGCATTATGTCTTCAAGATCAATGTTTTATTTAAAATAAGATGATGTTTCCTTTTAACATTATTACGTCTTGCTTCCTTTCTTATAAATTGCCCTTCTTTTCTTTGTATTTACATTTCCAGTCACTTGTTCTTTTGTTTCTTAGGTGATATTTGACACAATTTATTATTAAAATTTTTCCAAGCTGCCAATTATTTCTGCTGTGTAAGGCATAAAATCTGCTTTCACAGTTCTTATTTTTCTCTTAAACCATTTGGGAACATCCTGCTGTTGTTCTTTGTAGTCTTGGAAATCTATAAGGCCCTCTGCCTCATCAGGTGTTGAAACATTTTCCTTTTTCTTATAACAGTTATTCATGGATGTCTAAAAACTTAAAGATGATCTGGAGACCATATTCTCAGTTTTTAACAATATCTTTGTTGGTTTATTTGTTCATCATCAAGGCCTTTTAATAAGTTGATTTACTCCTGAGATCTTTGATGATTTCATCCTTTTTTCTTTATGTAACACCAGAAATGTGTCCAACCTCTTCCAATAAATAGAATCCCAGATCTTCCTCAAGGTCTGAGACCTTCATCTTCTCCAGAGAACAGCTTTTATTCCCTTCTGTGTGTCCTTATATGCCTGGTCAGTCCAGGCATAAGTGTGTTATCTCATTGGTGGACTCCAAGCTCTTGGTATACTTCTTGGTCAATTGCTACCAAACAATAAGGTTGACATGGACATAGAGTAACCAGCACATCTACAACCCATCCTCATGGCAACTATTCCTGTCTTCACCCCATCCTCAAGATACTCTTACCAATGGGCCCTAGTAACTGATATGATTCCTTTTGGGTCAAGCCTCTTGTCCAGACCCACCTGGCATGGATCATAAGGAGGAAGTGATACTGAGTAGAGGGGCTCCTGATTTATCATGAGATTTTTCACTGAAGCTTGTGACATCTGGATGGAGAGAGCCCTTCAAGATAAGTTGACAAGTTAAAGTTTAACATAAAATTTATGAGAGGAAAGACTCTTATTTTTAGAACCTATTCAACTATGACTAGTTGCTTCTGATTATTGGTTTTTAATAATAAGCAAATAATCACTATCCCCATGGAATCACACCAACCTATATAATATTGATTAGAATTAATCATAGGGATAAAGTTGTTGATTTAAGATGAGAAGAGGTCTGCTAAAATAGAGTAGGAGTCAAATTATTTCTCACATTTATATTCCCCTTTCATTCACTTCCTGCCTACTTCCCCTCTAAAGGTGATTTTACCAGGGGCACGGCTTCAAAACCATCTTAGCCTCTTCCTATGGTGCGCAATTCACATTTCACCAGCCCTGTTCTCTTCCCTAAGTGACTTCTGTGGAGATAGAACTGGCTGCAGCTGGTTGGTACTCAGCTTTCCTTCAGGTCCAGTGGAGACTGAACATAGTTTGACCTAGAGCAGAGAGTGTTGTCTAAGCCAGAGCATATAAACCAGAGCATTATTAATTAATTCATATTAATTTTATGCAGTTTATCTCACATTTATGTCTTATCTTCCCAAAGAGATGTTAGGCTCCGTGACATATACTTGCACTTTCACCCAGACAATACCAAAATATATTTTTAAAAAGTGGCAGATAAATATTGATTAAATGATTTGAATGAAGAATAAAATAAAACTAAATTCAAGAATAAAAAATGATAGTGCTAAACAAGACAGTTGATTAGTTATGGTTTTGAAGGAAGAAAGGACTAAGAAAGGAAGAAAGTCAATTAGTCAGATAACATGAATTGCTAGACCCTATAAGACAATTCCTGCCTGAAAGAAGTTCACAATCTAATGGAGACCAACTGAAAATAACTATATGGGGGGAAAAAAGCTATGTGCAAGATAAATAGAAAATAATTAAAGCATTAATTAGAATTAAGCTGGGTTAGAAAAGTCTTCCTTTAGAAGGTGGGTTTAAGCAGGGACTTGAAAAAAGCCAGAGGAACCAGAAGAAGAAGATGAGGAGGGAGAGCTCTCCAGGCATGGGCGATATTCAGTGAAAATGCCTAAGTGGGAATGTCTTGTTTGAGGAATAGTATGATGGCTGGTAGATCAAAGAGTGCATATGGAACTGTAGGGTTCAAGAAGACTTGAAAGGTATGTGTAAAGGGTTGGTAATGCAGACTTTAAATGTAAACAGAAGGTTTTATATTAGATTTTGGAAGAAGTCATTGAAATGTACTAAATATGAATAGAAACATGGTCAGACCTATGGCTTTTGGAAAAATCACTTTGACCCAGTGTGAAGAGGTCCCATGTATTAAGTGTCATAGGTCCTTCTAGTTCTGAGACTTCAAAGTGATGGCATTAAATATGCATTGAAGGCTTATTTTACCATCTTGTTTTTATTACTATTTCACCAATATAGTTCAAGTACAGATGGCAAGGTAAAATGGCTGGAGTATATAAATTTCTTTACGTTTTTCTTTTAGAAGGGAAATACTTTTCTATCTAATTAGGTCATTCATTTTTCTATTTAAGAAAATCATAAATCTTTTTTTTTTATTTTTATTAAAGCCCTTACCTTTCATCTTGGAGTTAATACTGTGTATTGGGTCCAACGCAGAAGAGTGGTAAGGGCAGGCAATGGGGGTCAAGTGACTTGCCCAGGGTCACACAGCTGGGAAGTGTCTGAGGCCATTTTTGAAACTAGGATCTCCCATCTCTAGGCCTGGCTCTCAATCCACTGAGCTACCCAGCTGCCCCCGAAAATCATAAATCTTAAAGGTAACAAAACCTGTAATCCCACACGTAAAACAAAATTTCCTTGGAATTTACTCTTCATGGGAAGGGTCAGAAAGCAATTAAAAGTAACATCTTGGCATTTTACAGTCTGCCCCCTGCTTGTATTGAATCTACTGGGTTATGATCCAAAATAAGATTATCCTAATTAAATATCTGAAGAAGCTTTACTTCCTCAATTTATAATCCATTACTAAGAAAGAGTTGGTAAAATAGATTTGGCAGTAGCTTCATTGACTACTTCATAGGGTTGTTGTGAGGTTCAAATGAGAAAATGGTGGCAGAAGTACTCTAACAATATTAATTGGTATAGAAATGTAGAATACTAATTTTATTAAAATAGAATCATATTAGACAGTATTACTGATTCATATAAAAAACAATCAATGGAATGCACATATTCTAAAAATATAAATTCTGCTAGGCCAAAAATTATACTCATATGTATACATATATATTCCAACCCCACACCAAAAGAGTGGAAAAAATTGTTTTACCCTTCTGTGTTTCAACCTAATTTTCTCAAGGCTTTCATTTAAAAATCATCTCCTGGGAAATTTATTGCCATAATTGGGACTATATGGCTCTTTTGAGAAAAATCTTTATAGCACTGTGAGTAGCATACTCTCCTTAGGTGGGTTTCTTAAAGGTCAGAGCAACTAACATTTAAAAATGTTGACTACTGCTGAGAAAAATCTGTGACAGGATCATATTGAGTGTTGCAGAAGAGTTTGACTGCCAAATCTCAGAATTCTCAGACTCTTGGCATAGCCATGTATACATTCTAGGCCTCAAGGCTTTAGTATCAACCCCATAGATTTCCTGATGACTTTTTATTGCTTCATTTTAAAAGGGAACTTTTTATGAGGTACATTTCTTAGCTCAA
Organism: Gracilinanus agilis; assembly: GCF_016433145.1. NCBI lineage: Eukaryota > Metazoa > Chordata > Mammalia > Didelphimorphia > Didelphidae > Gracilinanus > Gracilinanus agilis. The sequence goes on along the minus strand of NC_058130.1, from coordinate 571,753,444 downwards.
TTAGAAAAAAAATCCATTTCAGTTGATAAACCCTAATTCCCCCTAACCCTTTGACACTTTTCAATTTTTAACAAAAAATATTCTTCATCACTGCATGGTACTAAATGCACAGAATTTATTTTTAAAAGTTATTTGTTAGTTTTTTCTACTACCATCACATCTTAATTATCCATACCATGTGCTACCCTCCTTCACAAAGAATTAAATCAAATTAAGCAAAACTGATTAATACAGCAACCATAGTTGAGTATATCATATTCCGTATTTGTAGTTCACTATCTCTCAAAAGAAAGGAAGAAAATGTAATATATTACATTATTAGTTATCAAGAACCTGTGCCTGTCATCACATGGCATTTGCCCTGAGTTCTGTCTTTGAGTATTGTCTTCATTTAAATTTTTGTAGTAGTATATACTGCTTTCCTGGTTCTGTTTTGTTTGCATAAACTCACATGGACTTTCCTATGTTTCTCTAAATTCTTCATATTTATCATCCCTTATGACACAATATTCCATTGCATTCAATTATAACAATTTGGTTAGACATTTCATGATCCAGGGAAACATTATTTGTTTCCAGCTTTTTTTTAGATAGCAGATTTTAAAGATGGTTCTCAGTTCTGTTTTTGTACTTATCACAATATTTCTTTTATTGTAGTGATTTCTGTATATGCTTTATATCTACCTCCTCAAAATATTCTGCTTCTTGAAAGTAGATTCTGTTTCTAGTCTTGTCCAAAGCACATAAGTGTCCTATGCAAGGAGACATTTAATTAATATTTCTAGTGCCTTAAATATAACGAGTAAATGAATTCCCAAACCAATTTAATTCAATAAGAATTTATAGATTTTAGAGATATAGGGAGAAAATATGAAACTGTAATTGTTCTCAAAGAATTTACACTTTATTGGGAGAATATAGGATAATTTTAAAAAAGAAGTGTAAGAAAGTTTTCTCATAAATAATGACACATGAGCTGATTATTGAAACCAGGTAAGGAAGCTAATTCTTAATGGAAATATTGCAATCATGGAGAAAAGCCTGAAGTCAAAAGAAGGAGTATTGAGTTTGGGAAACAGTTAGAAAATAAGTTTTCAAAGACTTCAGAGGAAGGATAGGTTAAAAAAATGACAAGGACTAAAATACTACTGAAGAAATCAACTTGCTAAAAGGTTGAGAAGTTCTCAGGTATAGAATTCTAAAAGTAAAGAAAAAGAATTAGCAGATTTCAAACTATATGAATGAAGTATTTTTTAAGCACTTAATCTATGCAAAGTATTGGTCTGAGTGTGGGGAACACAAATTAAGACTAAATTTTTAAGGATCTCACATCCTAATAGGGACAGTACAAATAGAAAGTTTCTGATGCAAGTCCTATGGAAAGGTCCCATCATCCTTAGTATATAGTAGCAGAGAAGATGGCAATACTTCTTTAATATCATTTCCACTTATAAAATTGTGCCAGTTTGTAATGTTGAACTATATGAGAGTGTCAACGACTCTGGTAACAAGAACTTTCTTTTTTGAATCTTCACTATAGGTAGCTGTAGCACTTGTAGAAACACTTGCCAGATGTTAGTTGTTAGAAAGTAAAACAATTTTGATTTAAAAAAATAGTAAAATAGAACAGAGGCATAGATTAAATGAGTACAAAACAAAAGCAATTGAAACAGTAGTCCAGAGTTTTACAAACCAAAGAACACAAATTACCATGGAAAAGAGGCTCTTTTTGGCAAGAACTACCAGGAGAACTGGGAAAATGTTTGGCAATTAGGGTTAGACCGGTATTTTATACTATATGCCAAAATAAGATAAGAGATAATATAACAATTACAATAGACTTACTCTTAAAAATTTAGAAGAGAACAAAATTAGGTACCTTTAAAAATGAAGGCTAAAATGAGGAAGATTTTGCAACCAAAGGTAGAATAAATAAAGTCATATAAGACAAATTAGGTCATTTGAAATGAAGTTTAAAAGTTTTTGCATGGAGAGAATCAATGAAGACAGCATCAAAAGAGAAATATTAATGTTTCTTAAGACTGAAAAAATTTCCATAAAATAGTACCAATAAATAATCTGATGTCTAAACTGCCCATGGAATTAGCACAAATATATAACACTAAGAACCATTCCTCAGTAAATAAGTGGTCAAAGAAAGTGCATGTTTTTGTTTAAATATTTTAAGATACAAATGATTCTATTCAAACTTGCAACAACTTATGAGTAGTAAGAGAGATGTAAATTAAAATAAGTGAAATTTTATCTCAATCCATGAAAATTGTCAACAGTAAAAAATAAAAAAGATAGGGACAATCAATATTGGAGGGACTGTGAGAAAAGGAGCTCTGAAATAGTCTAACTCTTCAAGATTTCAATTTAGAATTATGCAAGAAAAGTGACTGAACAGTCCATATCATTTGACTCTGCAATCCCAGTACTGGATGTATATCTTGAGAAAGCTAAAGACAAAGAATATACATTATATACCAAAACATACATAGTAATCCTGTTTTTTATTTGCTGATCGCATGTCATCAGTATTCTCAAAAACTTCTATCCCTTTGATTGAAAGGCTGGAATGTTGGAGTACAGAGGAAGGAATTTCTCATCAAGCCTCCATTTAATAGGACTCCAAGGCCATCTCTGTCTCTGTCTCTGTCTCTGTCTCTGTCTCTGTCTCTGTCTCTGTCTCTCTCTCTCTCTCTCTCTCTCTCTCTCTCTCTCTCTCTCTGTCTCTGTCTCTGTCTCTGTCTCTCTCTCTCTCTCTCTTTTTCTCTCTGTCTCTCTCTGTCTCTCCCTGTTTCTCTCTATCTCTCTGTCTCTCTTTCTGTCTCTGTCTGTCTCTCTCTCCCTTTCTCTCTCTGTATATAGGCATGATATGCCACTTTTATGATCATTTGTTACAAGTAATCAATTGAGATATCAGAAGGGGTCACATATGACATATATGTAACACATGCATGATATGCCACTTATTATGTATGGACAATATCATCATGGTTGCACTGTTAATGCTATATATTGTGTTATATAAGACATGTGTATATTATGTTTTAAAGTAAATACCAGAAAGGGCAACTAGGGGGTACAGGGGATAAAGTGCCTGGCCTGGAGTCAGAAGAACTTGAGTTGAAATCTGGCTTCAGATGCTTATATGTGATCCTGGAAAAGTCATTAAATCTCATTTCCTCATCTGTAAAAGGAGCTGGAGGGGAAAATGTTAAACCTTTCCAATATCTTTGCCAAGAAAACCCAAATCGCATCATAGAATCAGACACGAATGACTAAATAAACACAAAATTCTAGAAATGCTAGATATGCTCGGTTATATTTGTGCCCTATCTGTTGTATACACATATGAAAAATATCATACATATATACAAAATAGATTTATATATATGTTCATATAAATACATATATAAATTTAACTATTCACACCTCTATTCATATATCTAGGGTATCCCCAAAGTCTTACTGCAGTTTGTGTTATTAAAGTTTAAAACTTTACTAGGTTGATATACTGTGTATATTATTTCCATGTATACGCATTTATAAATCTTTACCACTGAAGTGAGAAAGCATACATTCATCTCACTGAGGCAATGAAGTCCAAGACCATGAGGGACCTGCAATGAGGTATATTTTGTACTCGAGGTAGTGGATTCCTTTTCTTTAGAGACCTTCAGGCAAAAGTTCGATGACATACTTTTCAGGAATTATGCAAGGGAAACTCTTTTTAGGTATTAGTTGAACTAAATAGTCTCTGAGACTCCTTCCAATATGAAAACATTGTCAAATATGGTGAGATTTGGCATTTCTGTTCACAAACACTACTCCAGACTCTCTTGTCTTGTCACCTTGGAAATGCTTCAGCTTTTCTTTCCTTTGCCCTTTGTTAAACCCATCACCACATCCTATGACTTCTTTGAGTTTTTACTCTATAGGTATTGCTCCCTTTGATTTACATACATTCTGCATAGTTTACCAGAACTCTGAAAGACACCACTTTTCAAGTCTTACACAACATCATCCTTCTTTTACCAGTAGAATCTTCTTTGCTTATGGCCTTATGCTTTGTCCGGCCTGGCTAAAATGAACATTCCTCAAACCCATTAGGGCTTTGCTACCAGACTATCCTCCATTACATGCATTTTTTAAAAAATAAAGAACATTACTTTGGGCTTCTAAAAGTAAACTTCTGGTGAGAAGTTCAATTTCCAACAAGAATGTTTTATTAACCTGTTTCTTACAAAGATAATTTCAGCTAAAATCCCTGGGAGACTGTAAATATATGCATGTAGACATATATGCATTACTTATATATATATATATATATATATATGTATACATATATTTTTAATAGAAACATATATTTACTCTTAATGTAGTGTAAGTTAATGCCCAAAATATAGGTATGTATTGAAAATTTGACAATTTTTTAGTTTGCTTTAACTTAACATCAGAAATGCATGCCTTTCACTATCATGTGGTTCTTTGTAGTTGGGGATGTGGCATTTCACTTAGCAGTGGTTTTTAACACCCAAATTGTCTTGGCAGCTAAGTGTTACCTATGGAATTACTAATAAAACCACTTCCCGTGTTGACTATGATCTTTGGCTTGCTTTGTGGGACATGCTATGCAAATATAGTTCCTACCCTACTCTTCTTAGACCAAATAATAAGGTCCTAAGTGGTGTGCTAAATGAACATAAAGCAAAAGACCATGGATTTATTTTCAATTGATGCTTCCAAATTTTCTTCAATTCTTGTAAAATTTTGTTCTCAAGCAATGAAACAAAGGTCACTGATTTCAGTGTTTCTTTCCTTGATTTGTGAGACAAAGTATTATATACATGTTTGATGATATCTATTTTACAGATGATATAACTATAGTTCTTGAAATTATTTAGTTTATTGATTCAGATTATCAATTGTACAAAGTATTGTTAAACTGAACTTTGTGAGGCTGTCATAGTATTTATTTTTATTAATATAAATATAATTATATATAAATTATAAACAACAAATAAATATATAAATTATAAATACAAAACAAAATAAAAATTACATATTCCCCAGAAACATCACGAAAAAAGACTGTATTTTAGGAAAATCTAAATGGAGGACGGATTGGAATGAGGAGAGATTTGAGGTAGGCAGACCCACCAGCAAGCTATTACAATAATCCAGCCATGAAGTGAGGAAGGCCTGTAACAAGGTGGTGGCAATATAAGAGGAGAGAAGGGTGGTTTACTCAAGAGATTTGGAAATGTGAAATTGGTAGGTGTTGACAACCGCTTGGACATGGGAAGTGAGAGAGAATAAGCAGTTGAGAATGATGCCTAGATGGTGAGCCCAAGGGATGGGAGGAGGATGTTGCCTTTTAGTGTAAAACAGAAGGTAGTATTTAGGGAGGGTTTAGAGGAAAAGAATGAGTTCTATTAGAAAAAGAAAGAAATGTTAGAATTTACAAGTAGGCCTAGGAGATACAGAACAAAAGCATTTTTGGTTTCTTTTTGGTTTTTAAGTTCATTTGGTCCTATTTTAGTTAAGGGTTTGGGGTAAAATTTTATTTCTTCTTTGTATGTTTATTTGATTGTTTTTGTTATCGGTTGCTATAATGATAATAGCAATAATAGTAAATTTAGAAGCCTGTGACCGCTTGATTGTCAGTTCTATGATATTTTCCCCATCTTCATTCTGTTTTTTAATTTTTGGTATCCATTTAGGTGCTTTTTTCTTTACTGTTCTCTCTTAACATGGCTACAACCTAGTTCCCACCTGTCACATCATTCTTTTTTTTCCTGCTTCATTATTTTCCTGAAACATTGTATGGGCACACATGGCTTTAAACATTTCTGCTTATGAAAAAGACATGTAAGGTTTTATATTCTCATTTTCTTTCCTGAGCCTAGTCCCTTCTTACTAGATATTTTCCTGTTGTTATGTTTTCTATTCTACCCTTTGGACTGAGACTATACTTCTTAGGCCAAATTTTCATCATCAAACGAACCATCCTTTTTTCCCCATACGCTGTGAATTGAAAATTAGAGTCATTTTTGGTTTTGTTTTTATAAAATAGACATTGAAATGTAAAGGGGAAATCCATTTAGATGTGAAAGATATATTCTATTACTTAGAAATAGGTCTGAGGGTTGAACAATACCTGTATGTATATGAAGAAGCTATAAGATCATGAATTTGCCTAAGTGGCACATAGAATAATGCCTCTTTATCTGGCCACTCATCTGCATAAGTCCCCAACAGTTTTAGGAAGCATAACTAGATGAATGGAACTTATCATCAGCAAAGGGAGAATCCAGGACTGAGGGGACTTGCTTAGGAGCTGGAAAGTCTATGAAATCAGAGAACTTCTTTCTCCTGGCTTTTCTGGAGGTGACAAAACTGAAGGAATCAAAGAGGAGAGGCTTCATCAATTAGCGTTCCAACTAAGAACACTGCAGGATGTCTGAAGGGGATGAAGGGATGCAGCTGCTTAATGAAGAACAGGCCCAGACTATGTAGCAGATCGCCAGCTATGAGACATACCATCTCCTGTTAAGAGATTGGGATTGGATGACTTTCCTAAGCCAGGACCAGAGCCACCTTCCTGACCCAGACTAATAGCAGCCAGTCTCAGTGAGGAAAAGAAATGAACACAAGAATGTAAGAAGCACATACTGTGTAAAGCAGTTTATGAATATTATCACATTTGATCCTCACAACAACCATGTGTGGTATGTGCTAATATTATCTCCATTTTGCATTTGGAGAAACTGAGGCCTGGAGCATTAACCAGAGTCACTATGCTACTAAGTGTCTGAGAATGATTGTGAACTGAAGTCTTCCCAACTAGAACTTTCCCATTATACTACCTAGCTGTGAGGGACTATTACATTAGCCGAGTGATTTTCTTGGATTGACCTGTCCATTTTGGGCGCTGTGCACTATGAAGGCTGAGCCTAGTTAGCTTCTATCTAGTGGAAATACTGTCTTTCTGATGAACCCTCTCAGCTGAACAATGCCTCAGGACAGTGACCTATCCATTACTTTTCTACGTCCCATGTAAAAATAATTTTGATATCCCTACTTGATTTAATCAGTTTTTTCTCAGTTCATGGAGATTTCATAGGGATCAGAGATTGTGTTTAGAATGGGATAGAGTTAAATGGATAGGTATTCTTTTAGATTAAGAATTTTGTATATATTACAACTAAATTACCTCCTATGTATTAGTGATATTTTGTTTTAGTGATATCATAGTAGATTATACGATAAAATCATATTTCTGTCTGTTACAGAGAATCCCATTACATTAACCCTGGAAATTTGCAGTGACTATACCCTTACCTCTAAGAATCATGCTCATTACCCTTAAGTGACTTTTGCTTTAGAACTACAATTTCCTTGAACCCTCTAAGATACTATTGGTCAAACACTAGTTTTGATGATCTATAAAAGGTCTTGAGATGTTGTTGACTAAAGCCTCTGCTGAGATGGTCAGATGTCCTTGTAGAAGGTCAAGACCTTCCCAACAGGATCATGACTCTCTTGTGACCTTTACTTTCAGCCACAACAACTTATCCCCTAGGATTCTGCTGGCCAAACACCAGATATGGTTGATGATCTGGAACTAGTGATTTAAAAATCTTGAAAGCCTGCTGACAAAATGGTTATAATGGATGTATGTTTCCCTTAGTCAATTCTAGGAGTTCTCCCTCTACTGAAGATGGGTAATCATGTAATTGCACCACTCCATTCTGGGCAGCTAGATGGCATAGTAGATAGACTTGTAACCAGGAAGACCTGAGTTCAAATCTGGCCTCAGACACTTATTAGCTATGTGATTCTGGGCAAGTCACTTAACACTGTTTGCCTTTGTTTCCTTATGTATAAAATGAGATGGAAAAGAAAATGATAAACTGTACCAGTATATTTGCCAAGAAAATCCCAAATGGGATCACAGAGAGTCAGACAGAAGTGAACCCCAAAATTCTATTTTTGGTAATATCTCAATGGCTACAAAAAATTCCCTCAAGATGTCCCTCAATTAGGGAATGGCTGAACAAATTGTTGTATATGATGGTGATGAAATTATTGTGCTATAAGGAATGATGAAGAGGATGATTTTACAAAGAACTGAAAAGATCCACATGAACTGATGCAGAGTGAAATAAACAGAACCAGGAGAACATTAGACACAGTAACTGGTACATTGTGGCACGATCAAATATGATAGACTTTGCTACTAACAGCAATACAATAATCCAGGACAATTCAGAGGGCCTTAATGAAAAAGAAAGCTATGGAGTAGAAATGCAAATGAAAATGTATGATTTATCACTTTATTTGGGTATATGATTTGGGGTTTGGGCTTTATAAAATTATTCACTTACAAAAACGAATAACATAGAAATATGTTTTGAGTGATAATACATGTGAAATTGCTTGTCAATTCTGGGAGGGGGAGAAAGGGAAGGGAGGCAACATGAATAACTTTGGAAAACATAAGTAAATTAGTTATTGGAATAAAATAAAGATAACATTTTTAAACATTCTCTTAAGCAGGGGGGTCCCTAGCTATGAGGAAGGTCTAGGATCCAATTTATTAGGAAGCACCAGACTCCCCAGTAAATTGATTAATCATGCTCAGAGCTCTGTCTCATTGATTTTTGTTATGGAATGGATATTTTTGGCTTAGTATCCACTGCAAAATTTGTTAAGACCTCCCCAAATGAAGAAAGGAAATCAAGGCTCTGTCATTCCAAAGTTACGAGTTGCTTGGACTATGTGTAATCTTTATACATGTGCCTCTCTGTAGGATTTATGGAAAGACATAGGCATAAACTGAAAAGAATGAGAATGCATGGATGAGTTGTTGTCTGGGAAGACTTAGCCAAAGAAATGAAATCACAAATAGACTGCTTGATACATCCATTCTAAAGAGCAATTTGGAACTATGCCCAAAGGGCCATAAAACAGCACAGCTAGTAATTCTACTACTAGGTCTGTATCCCAGTGAGATTAAAGAATGGAGAAAAAGATCTACTTGTATGAGAATCTTTACAGAAGTTATTTTTGTGGAAAAGAATTGGAAACTGAGGGTTGTCCATCAATTGGAGAATGACTGAACAAGTTGTCATATATAATTATAATGGGATACTATTGTAACATAAGAAATGATGAACAAGATGATCATAAAAAAGAAGGGATGCCAATTGAGATGAACAGAACATAAAGAACACTGTGATAGTAACAGAAATATTGCATGATGATAAACTGTGAATGACTTAACTATTATTAGCAATGCAAGGATCCAAGACAACTTCAAGGGATTCATGATGAAAAATATAATCCACCACTATAGAATAAACTAATGGAGTCTAAATGAAGATCAAAGCATGCCATTTTTCACTTCATTTCCTTTATGAGTTCTTTCTAGTATGATACATGTATATTGTTATGGTGGTCAAGGTCATGTTATTTATTAATATAGTGAAGCACTGATATTCAGCCAAGTTCTAAAGGACAGAGGATTACTTTCCACAACTGCCTGCTAAAGCTCCACTGAAAGATGATGGAATTCTGTGAAGGCTAAATGCCCTAGTAACAGTTCCCTTAGGAATCAGTTGGCCTTGATGAACTAGGAAGAAAATTTTGACTTTCTGGGACCTTATTAGTATTTATAATCCAAGCACAAGCTTGATCTTGAAGTGATTGGATCAACTAGGCTTGATTCCAAGATCTAAGTATGTTACCAAAGAGATGATGACTTTGTCCTCAGCAAGGTAAGCTACCAGCTTAATAATAAAGGTTATCAGAGGCTTGTAGATTTGACAGGGTTTATTGAATAGGTTTAAGGAAAGGGAAACTGGGAGATGTGTGAGAGGGAAATAGGTGAACCCTATTGAGCTTTTAACCTATAAATAAGCATAATAAATTCAAATGATATATAAATAGAGATTTGGCCTAGGTGCTGAGTCCAGGAAACTTTGAGAGTCTCCCCTGGCTCAGAAGCTGTTGTAGATTTTGGAGGTATTGTTGATGAAATGTTGATGAATAATCTTGTTAGATGATTAAGGCTCAGCTGCCTTATCATTAATGAAGTGATTGATATAATTAGCAAAGTAGTCTGAACCCTGCCTGCCTATACCAATCTACTCTCCTCCTGGCTCGGACAGTAGACAACCTCCTGCCTCCCTAACCCAGAGAAAAGAGAGCCCTGAGGCTGTTCAGTTGTCAGTCTTTATAGGGGATCACCAACTGAAAATTTGTCTTGTGCCAGGCTGGGTTCTTTGTTCCATGGTTGATAAACTGTTGTTTGCAAATTCAAAATGGCTGTCATCATGCCAGGCATAACAATATATTATGTACTTTTATATAATATAATATTTCTTCTTTCACAATATGATGAATATGTAAATATGAATAGAATGATAGCACATGTGTACCTTATAGCAGACTACTTGCCATCTTGGAGAGGGGATAGGGAAGGGAGTGAGGGAGAGAATCTGGATTTCAAAATTTCAGACTACAAATGTCAAAAATTATTTCTAAATGTAATCAGAGGGAAAATGCATTAAAAAATTGGAAGAAAATACAAATCAGCAAAAAAAGTCTACTGTATTAAGAGAACTGGGATATACATTGAGTGCATTACTTTCACACTTATAAGCTTTTACATATATTGTCTTATTGATGCTTACATTATGTTATAAAGAGATTGAGAGTGCTTCATATTAGATATGATCTTAGTGCTGGAAAAATGGATAGAAAACATTAGGTCACTCTCACTGTCATAGTAAATGCGCTTTCATAAATGATCACTCGGTGGATCATGCTCTTTCATCTATTTTCAAATTTTAGATACCTCTTTCTGGGATCATCTTGATAGAGTTAAATAAAGGGTCTTTCCAATTTTTCCTTTGTTCTGACTTAAGCGCAAGGGATTTCATTGTTTTGAAGACCTACCTCCAAGATGTCATTAGCTTTTCAATAATTTTGAAAAAGTCATATCAGTTCTTTCCCTAACCAACACCAAGGGAACTATCATAGCTTCCATCAATTTCAAGGTAAATTCTATCAAGCTAGTCATGGTTCTAATATATTCCTATTGGTGGGGAAGAGGACAATTCTTGCTTTTATAGTAGAATATAAACTTTTTGAGAGCATGACTGCTTCATCTTTGTTTTTAATAATCATTGCTAACATTTAAATAGTGTTTTAAGGTTTGTAAAGCGTTTTAGAAATATGATCTCATTTTATCCTTATGTCTGCCTAGGAGATAAATGCCATTATAATCCTCATTTCACAGTTAAGGAAACTGAGAGAGACAGGTTAAATGATTTGCCCAGGGTCACCCAGCTACATAGTGTTTGACACTGGAGTCTTCCTGACTTTTGGCCCAGTATTTTAATTACTGTAACACCTAGATTTCACTGTCTTTAATTCTTGTCAATAAATATTTATTGAATAGGACTGATTTGCTTTCACTGATTCTTTGCCACTTTGCTTTCTCTTTCATGTTTCCAAGATCAAATCCTGTCACATCTTATTATAATGAGTTCCAAAGGAACATCCAGATTCTTTCATTGTGTCTACTCGAGCTAGGATAATTTTAGGCATTAGGAAGATTTTTGTTGCAGTGGGATTTGATTTGTAAGTACTTTGGTGGTTAGAGTCTGAAGTTGAGCCTACATGAATCAGAAAGGGCTCAGTCTATAAAGAATTAAGTCAAAAAGTGTAGAGGAAATGATATGTATGTGTTTAGCATATATATTAAATGTCTTTTTTCCCCCAGAATACTTTGCTATGTGCTGTATCTAGTCAAGAGAATTTCAAATAATCTACATGTATTTATCAAGGCCCTATATGTATCCAGAATTGTTATATGCTATGAATCCAACAGAAGTATGAGATATAATATCAGCCATCAAGGAGTTTATAATATGGTTGGTAAAACCAGAAAAGCCAAACAAAGTAATAATAATAAAAAAGAAATTCTATAATATAATATATAAGCTGTGTAGTATAAACTTTAAATATCTTAGTAATTAAATCAAACAACTAGTTAACAAATAATTGTTAAGCAACTCCTATGTGCCAGGTACTGTGAATACAAATACGATTCAATTGATAGAAATATTAATGAAACTTTAGGTTGATAAGGATGTTAATCATGGAGAAATAAGGACCTGATTTCATTCTTAAAGGAAGAGTAAGATTTGTTTGGATGAAGGGGAAAAAAGGAAGTGATTGGCCATAGGAACAGTATGAGTAAAACTGTGATCATGGAAATGATCAGAAGATACTAGAGAGATCAGATAGACTAGGACAGAGGTTATGTTTGCAACATAAATGAGGTAAAGATAGATAAAGGCCCAATTATGGGGGTCCTTAGAATTTGAGCAGAGGTATTTCAACTTGAAAATTATTTACATATTTTTAGAACTTTAGCTTTAGTCATCTAAGTATTATTTATCCAATCAACTAAGATTTGTATATAGAACTGACATGTTCCACTCCACATTAATGGGAGAGTAGAATTCTCCCTTGTGGAGATTAAGAGAGCCATGGCTACGTGATTGCTCCCCCCATCTCCAAACATGCACACCTCCACTCTTTTATCTTCAGGAGGAACATGGACTAGAATCTTATCTATTAGACATTTGATGTTTGTAGCCTAGAGGTGTAACTCTTGTTGGGGTTCAACATAAAATAGTTTCCCAGGCTACTGGGGGAGAGTCACCTCAGAGCTAGACTGTAATAGTTTTTTATCTCAGCCACTTTAGACCCCCTTCTAACAAACATTTATTACACAAACAATAGTCACAGATAGCAAGCAAATATTTTTTAAACAGAAATTGGAAAATTAATATAGATTTGTTTAGTGATTGAACACACAAGAGTTGAAGTCGCTCTGAACTGGGAGTGAAATGAAATCTTAGCTCAATGGAGGAGAACCATCTCATCCAAGAAGCTGACTCTGTTTCTGGGGTACAAATGCTGAGACTTAGTAGATATGCTGAGGTACTGACTTTTCTAGATGGCCTTCAGTTTTGAGGTCTCATTCAAAGTAGGTGCTTTGATGTTTCTTTCTGCCCTGTTTCTTTTTCTTTCTTTCTTTTTTTTAAATCTCTCACACAATCTGGATTCTCATCTCTCTGCACCTTCTCAGCTTCATAGTACTACTTAGAGTACTCATGTAGCACTCACTTAAGTTACTGCATAAGGGGAGCTTTTTTCAGGAAGGTTAAACTATCAAGAGTAGCAAAATGGACTGGAGCAAGGCCTTATAGGAGATGATCCAGGTAGGGGGTAATGAAGATCAAGACTAGAGAAATGACAGTGGGAACAGAGAGGATGCAAGAAACAGTGGGAAGGAGACATCAGCAGGACATGGCAGCTGACTAGATATCAGGAATGAAGAGGAGGGTTGAGTCAAAAATGACTACAATGTTTTTAACCCACATGACTGGGAAAATAGTGATGTGACCTTTCAGAATAAGGCATATAAAATGATAATACTGTAATATGGAAAATTGCAGGGTGGAATTCCTGCAGGATACAGGGTCAAGTCTCACCCAGAATTCCAGGGGGGACTCCTCCGGAGAACTCTGGGTGAGGGGACAGTTGGAAAGGAGTTGGACAGTTGATTCCTGGGGGTTGAGGTGAGCAGGTCTCTCTGTTCTCTGTTCCTGGTTTGGGGTTTGCCTGGGTGGCCATAGTGGCAAAAGCCATTGGGGTTTCTACTCAGGAGTTTGCCTGTCTAGTAGGATTAGACCTTTCCAGCATCAATATAATAGTTATTTAGTTATTTAGATATTAGAAGTGATTATTATAATCTTAGAGGGCCAGTTAGATATTAAATCTGCCACTCCCTCCTGGGGGGGGTGAGGGGCAGTTCCTACCTGACAGTTCAGGGCTTCCCAGATCTTATTCAAATCCTAGTTACCCCCTCCTTGCCTATCCCTTCCTTCTTTTATCGATATAAATCCCATCTTTTAATAGCTGTTCCTGGGTAATATTTGGGTATACTCACTACTGCCATTAAGCATGACAGTTGCCATCCTAAGAAGTCAGAACCTTCTTAGTCCTTAACATCAAAAGATCTAGCTTCCCCTTGGTCCCTCAATCAGACCTATGAAGAATATAAGTGGAGAAAGTGAACATCATTAGAGATTGGCTTTGCTGGGTCTTGTCTGAAGACACACTGGCCTGCCTCCATATTCAACTGAAAACCAACTGCTGGGGGGGGGAGAGGGGTTTGAGAACAAGGAGTACCTTACCCCCTCCATACTCATTCAAGCCTGTTTGTGGGGGAGAAGTGAGTCTCACAGGCTCCTAGTTCAGGCCAGTCCACCAGCTTCCCAAACATCCCTGTTATTACAAACATAACAGTTTTGGTGAGCCATCTAGGAGACGAACCTAGAATCTTCTCATCCCCAATACTCAGTAGATTGTGATTGAGACTTTAGCATATAAAGGAAAGCCTGGCATAGGATACAGATCAGTCTTGGAATTAGGATGCTCAAATTCTGACTCTGACAAATATTGGATGTATGATAATAGTCAAGTCACTTAAGTTTTTAGTGTTTCAGATAATTCTCTTGTGACTGTAAGTTATAGGAAAATTGATAAGCTGCATCTTTTGTAAGAGTTTCTGTATTCGTTTCACCACATTGATGATATCATGGGTTTATACTTTACCTCCTTCCCACCAAAAAATCCCCCCAAACTATTTTGAGAATTTCAGAAAAATAGTTTGCAGATTTCTCGTGCCAAGACTGAGATCTGATCAATCCTTATAAAGGAAAAAAAAATTGATTACATAGTTGCACTGCAAGGGAAATTATACCCAGGATGCAACTCTGAACTTTGAGGACATCTCAGCTTTTTATTTAGGGCACTGAAGTGGGTGGAATGGCCCCTCTGAGAGGAAATTAAGAGCAAGAAAGTATAGTGGTGCTTAGAATGAAAAAGAGAAACAATACAAAAAGGAGAAATTGAAAAGGTCTCCAGAGGAATCGATCTACATAAATTAAAGAGCAGGGGAAAGTAAAGTAAAATGTGGTTTAGATATCAAGGAAGATTTAAGAGAAAAAGAAACTAGATGAGATGAATTTCTTTTTAAAAAACTGCTAAAAGTCAAATGCATAAAGTTTAACCTTGCATTGCATGCACAATCATATACTTGAAATTGGAACTTTGCGTAATTTTTCTCAATAGATATATTTTTTTTACTTTCCATCTAAGTACCTTTCAGATACTAACTTTTAGAATGACAACTGAATAATTCCATAGCCAGGTAACAACAAATCTAAAAAAGAACAAAAAAGTGTGTTTTTTTTAAATGGAGATAAAAATTTGAATTGCTAAAATTTACAAAATTCTGCTATTACTTAATCCTAACCTTAAAATTGCTCTCTTCTAAGAGTTATTTCCATTCTATTTAGAAAAATGGCCCAGTCTTCTATCCTTAGAGTATATAAAATCAATTCTGTGTGCAGTGGCCTAAGTGGCTGGAAAATTTTTTCACATTGATGTAATTGAAAGGTTTAATTCCTATGTAGGATCCTCATATTTTCCTGACTGCTAAATGCTCAGTGCTTCTTCATATAATTTAAAGTAAATCACCAAAGTTAAAGCTCTGAAATTATGGAAATTTATATTTCCAAACTATGTCTTCAAAACTTTTTGTTGATACTGTGAACATTACTTGGGGAAGGGATTTTTTTGGAGATGTGACTCACTAGTTCTTCAAGACAACAACTTTTGGACTCTCCAAGAAATGGCCCAAAGTTGATATAGTAAGCCAAACCGTATTCAGTGGAGAGGGATGACATGGCTTAAAAGAGAGGTGAGAGGAATTTAAAAAAGATCTTGCCAATTTTTTTCATTGCTGATATCTTTTGTTATATATCACTTTCTTTTCCACGCATATTCTTCTCCTTTCCTCGAATATGAATTCCTTATAAAAAAAAAAGAATAAAAAAATTGTGTATGGGGGGGAGTAGTCCACCAAGACAAATCTACACATTAACCAAGTCTGGGGTTATATGTAATATTCCACACTCATATTCTCCCACATCTGCAAAGAAGGGAGGGAGAGAGCACATGGACTTTCAAGGAAATTTTTAACAATACAAACATTGAAAATACTTTTTATACATTAAGAATATATAAAGAAATTATAATAACATATGTAAGGCATCCTTTCCTGCCCAAAGTCTGAATTTAGATGACAAATGAATGCCTATGCCAGGACCTAGGGGAGATATTGCATAATGTAAGGCTTCTTTGCCCCTTGAGAGAAAAAGAAAAGAAAGTTGCACCTTCATACTGTTCTGCCCACTAGAGATGACCTAAATGATCATCTTCTTCTAGTGATTCTTAGAGAAAAACTAATTCCTCTTCAGTCCCATAACAAAACTCATTGCTACACACCTCTTCCAAGACATTCTGGTAGGTGCCTAAGGTGATGGAGTGGCAAATATTAAAACCTCATTCTAAAGAGCAAGCAGGTAATTAATCATTAATCTATAATTATATTACTACAGACGGTTAAATCAGGTGGGCTCAAATAAGGGAGAGATGAATTTTTATTTTCACATAGTTTTAAGATTTTGAAAGTGTTTACAGTGAGGTCCCAGAAAGGAACAGGGTGGTAGCAATGGTGAGGGTGATGGTGTATGTACCATGCTGATTTTACTGAATGGAGATGGCTACCCAAGAATCAGAGAATATGGATGCGGGATGTGATCACACCTGTAAGCCTGTGATAAATGGACTAGGTATACAATATTCTAATACAATATTTTAGTCTTAGTTATTTGATATAAGTCAAATAATAGAGAATAGAGAGAAACAATATGTGGCTGGATCATTGGATCGTGTAATATAACAGTTGGCCCATGGGTGGCATATGTAGATAACTGAACTGAAATCTTGTCCTCACCCTCTCCAATTTCCCTTTTTTCATAGAGGAGGAGGCAGGTCTTACTTGTACTACCAGCCCTGCAGGGAAGGGGCAACAAGAATCCAGGATCATCAAGACAAGACAATCTCTTCATCACTCTCCTATCACCAAGAGGAATTCTTGGCTAGAATCATATTTCTCTATCACAAATACATTTTTAGTCTAAGTGGCAGTAAGAGGTTCAGAATAAAATAAAATTTTCCTGACTGCTCTCAAGGATAGAGAAATGATTAACTTTTTATTAAATTAATCGCTAAGTTAATAGGTTATCTTAACATGTTAAGTTAGAAATAGACCATCCTAGCTCCACAAAAATTACTCGAGTCCATTTTGAATCACTAGTAATGCTCTTTATCAAAAATTTTAAACACAAATTAGAAAAATTACAGAGGGCAAGGTAGATAATAGAATATTCTAGAGTAAATGAGCTCTTTCAGACAGACAATAATTTCACTTGGAGAGGGGATTTTAGTTGTCTCTGGTGTTGCAGGTGCTTGAAGTCATGGGACATGTTGAGGTGCTATGTTGGAGAGACATCTTCCTTTCTTACCTGGATCTCCAAGGAGACCTCTTGTTCATCATTTTAAAGTCTGATTGGGGCAGCCAGGTAGCCCAATGGATAAAGAGCCAGGGATGAGACAGGAGGTCCTGAGTTCAAGCCTAGTCCCAGATACTTCCTAAATCTGTGATCCTGGACAAGTCATTTAAACCCAATTGCCCAGCTGTTACCACTCTTCTGCCTTGGAACAGATACTTACTATTGAGAGATCATAAGGATTTTTTAAAAAGTCATTGATTCCTTTTTAAAAAATCCAACTCCATTATTCTCTTCAATCTTACTAAAGTCATTGACTTATGTAACATCCTAGTTCAATCTCATGTCCCTCTGAATATGTGGGGAAAAATGTCACAGGGCTTTTCTCTGAGAAACCAAACCTAGGCTTGGATGGTAGTATGGCTACATATATACAAGAGAAAAAGATCTGGGTGTGGATGCATGCATATATGAAACATACAGGCACATGAACATACAATAGAATTCTGTATGGATATGTACATCTGTGCATACATATAACATATTTAAAATTGCATTATTAGTATTTAATATATCTACTTCACAGGATTACTATGTAAACCTTAAAACACTTAAATTTTTTTCTCTGTGAGTCTGCACACTGACACACATGTATGTAAGATTGCCTATATATGTGTGTATGTGTCCACATAAATTTAAAGTCCTTGTTCTTTTATATGCAATATGGGCCGAATAACAATGATAGCTCTTGGACTCTTTGGGCATGGAGCTAAGACTGAAAAAAAATAAGATATTTTGGGGAAGCAGATGCCATTTGCCATTTGGCAGAACAACAATTATTTGCAATATTGCTTCTTGGACTCTGAGACCAATACCTATAATTGAAAAGAGCTATTTTGTTCTGGTTTGTTGTATTCTAGGCTTCTTTATTCTTTGTAGTTTTCCAGCTGGTTAGTAGTTGGACCCCTATCATTGGGAGGCAGCCCAATGTGGGCTTTTGGGAGAGGGCCCTTTCGAGGAGGATTGAAACCCCTCTTGGCGATGTTTTAATTTTAACATCTCATTGCAATCTTTCTTTAGCTGTCCCTACTTTTGGCAGAAATAACACTTTTCATCCCTGGCCTTCTAGCTTGGTACCTAGAAGGAGAATATCTAGAAATATAGGGTGAAGCAGATTCTTGTGTCCTTTGCTGCCATTGTTGCAGCTGCAGGTTCATTATCTGATTCCTTTTCTTAACTTTCTCTTCAGCCTCTTTATCTTTTTCCTCTTTGAGAGTTTGTTGGTATTTACTAACTAAGCAAACTAGATCAGCAGTGGGTGTCAAATTGTAATCTACTTTTCCTCTCTCTATGAGGTTGGCAAGGAATTTATTTTGTCCTGCCATGTAAGGAATAATAAAGGTGACTAAAGCATCAGGGTTATCTGGAGAAAGACCAGAATTTGCACCGAATGTAGTCAGAAACTTATAAAAATCAAAAACAGATTCTCCTATATTTTGGGTGCAAGCTTGAACTTTTCCCCAATTGATAGACTTCAGGAAGCCTTGGGAATGACTTATAATAAAGCCTCCTCAATTCTCCGGGTCTCTTGGAGATCGATTTCAGGCCTATCCTTTCTAGCCATTAAATGATTTATGTGCTCTAAAGAACTGTCCCACTGGGCTGTTTGAAGCCAATGAGCAGCATCTCCAGGGCCACAAAGCCCCAAACCCCCCAGGGCTAGCTGATAAAGGTCAGAGAGGCCAGGTTGATAGGTAGAAAGAGTGACCTTGAATTCTTTAGTGAATTCCATAGGATTCTCTCTAGCCTTTGGAAATTCCTTAGCCATAGCTCTAAGTTCAGTCTTGGTCCAAGGAGTAAAGGATGCCTGAGGTGCTCTGGTGTCTTCCTTTCCTTGATTTTACAAGGAAACCAAGGAATTGGACCTCTGGTGAACTAGGAGATTTAGGCAGGCTGCTTGAAAGGGGTGGTGAATTACAAGAGTTCTTTAAAATCCTTTTAAGTTTGAGGGAATATAGTTTAGGGATAGTCTGATTTCTAAGGTTATTTGAAGGAATTGGTTCAGTTATTTTTTATTGTAGACCCACAATTCCTTTCTACCCAGAATCCTTTCCTAGGGCTTCTCTCAAAATTTCATAAGCTGTAGATGACAGTTGCCCCTCAAAATTCAAAAACTCCTGTGGTCCTAACCCAGTTGACCTCGCCAAATGTATTATGGAAGAGTCCTAAAGGGATGTTAGGTGTTACAACTCACCTAGGAACTCCCCAGGGTCACTGAAGCACAAACCCTTGGTTTATGAAAAATGAATTAAAAAAAAGAATAAAAGGAACTGGTAGGGATGACCCTAAATCTATCCATACTAACTCCACCTAAATGTCTAAGTCTCTTTGGAAAAGAGAGCCTTTGTTTTCTTCTTTTGGCCCTGCTTACTCTTCCCATGCTATCTAAGACAACCCCCAATGCTACCTGACTTAATCTAACTTAATACCAATAATTAATAGGGAAGAAAGGGAAACAACCTCTGGGTTTGACTTCTGTACTAAGTAACTCAAAGTTATAGGTGGAAAGCTTTGAATTACCTTAGCCAATAGAATTCTGATAGATTGATCACTGCCAGATAATGACTGGTCTCAGGGAAATTAGTTTCTTTCAAGAAAACTCTCTACCTGGATGTCAAAGATTTTCTCCACAAAAATCCTAACTCTCAAGGGAGAATCTCTTAGAACTGAAGTGTTCGGAGACTTATCCCAATAAATGAGTCTGAACCAACAATGCAAGATGCAAAGGGACTTTGTTATCTTAGTTTAAACTAAGGGTCTCACATCGAAAGTCTGATGTGTGACCATGAGTTGTGCTGAGCTGGGTTTTTATAGAGTGGTAGGCAGCAAGGGGCAGGATAGGGGGATATCTTCAAGGTAGATGTTATTGTACCTGAATTTTAATACCCAGATTCCATTGTGGTCAGAGAAATCACACTGACAATGCAATATGCAAGAAGAGGCTCATTTATTTACTAGCATGATGCTAGGGTTAGCAGGCAGAGAGGAATTTAGCTGTACTGACCCCGGGGCTTCTTCAGCCAGGGATTTATATAGAAATGTTTGGGGAAGGGGGTTGGTACATATGTAATTATCAAGGCGGTTTCAG
The DNA here is from genome assembly GCF_016433145.1 of Gracilinanus agilis. Lineage (NCBI taxonomy): Eukaryota > Metazoa > Chordata > Mammalia > Didelphimorphia > Didelphidae > Gracilinanus > Gracilinanus agilis. Next base: position 571,732,780 of record NC_058130.1, on the reverse strand, counting down.
GGACAGGGAGTCAGGAAGCATCTGGCAAATATTCATTAAGGGGGAGTAAATATTCATTAAGGGCATATACATTCATCAGGGAGGTAAATATTCCTCAAGGAGGTAAACATTCATCAGGGAGGTGATAAGACAGCTTCATGCTGGAAAACATGTTTTAGGTTTGTCATAGGGGGAAGATAAGGGAGCAGAAATTATTTGGGGCAGGAGGTTGATTTTTTAGGTTCATCAACGTTCCTTCAGATAAGGTGGGGGAGGTCTGGAAACCAAAGGTCTATAAATTAGGAATTCCTACAGACAAGCCTGTTTCACTATAATGTCATACAGGGTTCTGGATTTTTAATTCGGACTCTTTCTAGGTTCTAAAAGAACAAAACTCTTCCTTCAGCTTGATGGGAATTGTAAGCAGATACAAAACCTCCCTCCAGCTTGGTCAAAATCCAAGAAGGAAGTGAAGTTCACTTATTTCCAGTTATAGACCCACAATTCCTTTCTTACCCAGAATCCTTTCCCAGGGCTTCTCTCAAAATTCCCTTCCTTCAACTAACCCTAAAAATCAAACTGTCCCTATCTATATCCCTATAAGTTCTTCTATTTCTTTATGCAATTTAACAATTTGCCTTTCACTTTGTTCCCTATCCTGTTTTTAGATCTTTCCCTTTCTCTTGGACCAGCCTGACTTTTCTCTTTACTTACCTTTTTTTTTTTTCATCCTTACTTTTCTCCTGTCCCTGATTGTCTCCTGGTCCCCTCATGGAACCACTGGTTGGAAGTTTCCCATTCCATGTCCTTGATTCTATGACCTGCATTGTTTAACATGGACTGGAGAAAAATAATCTTTTTGCCATAAAAAGAGTCCCATTTTGGCCAGTTGTTCTTGGGATCAGAATTAGTTAACCTCTGCCACTTATCTAAATACTTACAGGTACCTGGTCAATAAGTTATGAACATATATATTCAGTAGCAGTCCCCTTTTGGGGAAATAATTGGGGCATGCACAAAAATGTGATCACCCATTAACCCCTGATTAAAGAGAGGTTTACTTTCCCCAAATACATGAGTTTGTTGTCTGGGAGTTTGCACTTACCCAGTCAACCCACTAAGTGGAGTCCGAACTAGAACTTAGTGGGTTCCTGAGAACCTCTCCCATCTCAAGTTCACTAGCAGGTGGCTTAGGCAGCCATAACTTCAAAGCTCACTGGGGCCTCTATTTATGTAAACTTTAAAAAAACAGACATCAGAAAGACTAAATCTTTAATCAGAACAAGAGACAGTGCTCAAGATTTGGCTATCACACAGATTCAAGCATTTAATACCACACAGAGCCAAAGCTCTGGGACTCTGGGAACAGTGTCTCTGGGAAAACCCACCACCAAGATGATTTCCCAAAGAACAATAGAACTTGGGAGTCTTATATACCTTTTGGGGAAATAAAGGACATGAAAATATGATGTATTAGCTTTATAATGGACTCGAAGAAATGAGGAGTCCAGAGGATGCTAATACTTTACAATGGATGCAAAAGGATGATTTTAGCCAGGTAATGGCCCACCTGAGAAAGGATCTCTGACACAATGGGGAAAACTTCTAAGACAAAAAGGGTGATTGAGGTTTTGAGCATTTCTATCACTCCTATTCAGGACACTTCATGGATACTTGTTGATCCATTATTCAGTCTAAGATAAGGTCAGTCTGAGGCTTCCCTTAAGGCAAGTTCTTGTTAACATGGGACAGGGACAAACTTGGAGTTTCCAAAAACACAGTTGACACTTCTTTAGGGGTTCTGTGTTTTTCTAGGTTGACAAGTATAATGTGAGATACCTAACCTATAATCCATTTCCTGTCATTCTTTGAAAATGATAACAGAAGTTGTTAGGAGTTGAAGTATTGAGAGTATCTGTGTTGTTGTGAAGGGGAGGCTGTGGTAAGATACTTTGTTGTTGGTCAAAAACATATCTTTTAGTTCTCCCCTCAGAAGGAAAGCCAGGAGTGGCTTCCCTTCACCAAGCCAGTATGCACTTTACTTGGAGACCATAAATTAAAAAAAAATCTCTTTATTCTTAAAAGATGTAGGTATAAGGATTAATAACAATGAAATCTTAACACTAACGGGGAACTAACTTTTTACCCACCATCTAAGTTTACCTCACAGCGAAGCCTTCAGTTCTTCCAGCTACACTATATCTGCCTAGCACTTACTAAAAAAAAAAAAAAAACCAAAACGCTATTTGACTATAATCTAACTAAAATCCTTATTCAATTAGCTTAATTTGATAAAGATATCTAGAAGTACATATAGATTCAGTCAGCCAAGATGGCAGCTGCTAACTGACAATAAGGTCACCCTGGTATGGCTAGAGTCCAGGCAAACAATCTTCAGCCTTTCTTTCTCCAAAACTGTTCTCCAGCAAAGCAGACCAGCTTCTTCTTAGAGATGACTTCCCTCGGTCAGGAAAGTAGAAAACCTCTTCAGATGGTTTTCAGAGTTTTCTCTTCCCTCTCACTAGCACAGAGCAATTTCTCAGATGTCTCCCTCCACCAGCAGCAAGAGAGAAAAACCCTTAGTCAGTGAGTGGACCTCACCAACAGTCAGAACTTTTTCTTATGTTCCTTTTTCCAAGTTATGGTCTCACGCCCAACACTCTGCCTTGCCTGCACCCTCAGAGATCTCTTTATCAAATATCTTATTTTAATCAATACTTAATCAGTATCCTAAATTCCTCACTATAGAGTAGACAATAGAAGGAAAGATAAAAATATTTTTCTAAATACCATGTAATAAATAATCTTAAGTGGGGTGAACTGCCTCACAGAACTTCACAGTATCCCCAGAACTCCAGGAGAGGGAACAGTTGGAGCAGTTAAGAATGTGGGTATAAAAGCAGGACACCCAGCTTGGCAAGATCACTATTTGGGGGACAGAGGGAGCTGTGTGGCTGGAAGGGATAGGATTACTTCTTTGTAGCTTAGCTTATCTCTAACCCAGACAGCAGGGTGAATCATTGCTATATACTCCATATAGACTTTATCCAGAGTGTTTTCCCAAGGCTGTGAGCACTGTGACAAAACCTTGTATGTAGTGACCCAGCCAACCCTAAACCACTACAGATTTACAATCAAGACCATCAATCACTACCATCTTGGACTTGTTATTATTTGATTTTAGGAGATAGTTTATTTTATTTTATTTATTTTTTATGACTTTGAATTTTTATTTTTTAGAAAAATTTTCCATGGTTACATGATTCATGTTCTTACTCTTTCCTCCCCCACCTCAAATCCACTCCCCCCCACCCATAGCCGACATGCATTTAGGAGATAGTTTAGATTGTAAGGGAGTTTAGGGAGAAATGGTTTAATTCAGAGGCTTTCTTCTCTGGGGGGTTAGCTACTCTGATAGCACCTTGAAGATCTTAGATAGATTTTACCTCACCCTCAAACTTAAACTTTTTCCCTCATTCCCAGTTTCCTTGAATTAATAAATCCTTCCTCTTGTTAGTAGTGTGTGAATAAAGTGTGTGATTTAGGCTATATAAGCAAATTTCATACTTTACCTAAGTCAAATCTCCATCCTGGAAGATCTTGAAAGTAGTTGGGATTCAGTGATCAAGAAAGCTGCTTGAAGACATCCTGACCACATTAACCATCTTGAGTTTTGGGAATAAGTCTCAAACAGTGGAAGTTGTCAATTTCTGTGGGATTATTCCTTTTTTGCCAGCCAATTTAGCCCTGTGGAAGCCAAGTCAGATAGTCACCATTTCTGGACAGAGAAGGATTCTGTTATTAGCAGTTACCAGAGGCTGCAATTGCCAAGGGAGGGGTGGAGAAAGAATTCCATCCACTCACTCCCCTCCCCCTTGCTAGAGGTGTTTCAGTTAGGGGTTTGGAGTCTGCTGAGATCTCATTGCTAACTGGTCCCATTTTTACACTATAAGAAAGATAGGAATGAAAAACTTTATTTTTTCCATCTTCTCTTTACTTGTGAATGTACTTAAAAAAAATCTTCTGAGAGACTCAGTAGATTTATTTCTATTTTTTTATTAGACATTTATTAATATTCGTTTTTAATCTGTTTATATACTTTATGCCCCTACTTTCCCCTTCACCCCCCACTATCCCCCCACCCATGGCCAATGCACATTTCCACTGGTTGTAACAAGTGTCCTTGTTCAGGGTCTATTTCCCATTCATGTCCGCCTCAGTCCATGCATTCAAGCAATTGTTTATCTTATATGTTTCCTCTCCTACAGTCCTTCCTCTGAATGTAGGTAGCATCTTTACCATAAATCCCTCAGAGCTGTCTTGTGTCATTGCAGTGCTGCTGGTACAGGAGCCGATTACATTTGATTTTACCATAGTATATCAGTCTCTGTGTACAATGTTCTTCTGGCTCTGCTCCTTTCACTCTGCATCACTTCCTGGAGGTCTCTCCAATTTGCATGGAATTCCTCCAGTTTATTATTCCTTTTAGCACAATAGTATTCCATCACCCGCATATACCACAATTTGTTCAGCCATTCCCCAATTGAAGGACATCCCCTCATTTTCCAGTTTTTTGCCACTACAAAAAGCGCAGCTATAAATATTTTCATACAAGTCTGTTTATCTATGATCTGTTTGGGGTACAAACCCAGCAATGGTATGGCTGGATCAAAGGGCAGGCAGTCTTTTATAGCCCTTTGAGCATAGTTCCAAATTGCCTGCCAGAATGGCCGGATCATTTCACAACTCCACCAGCAATGCATCAATGTCCCGATTTTGCCACATCCCCTCCAACATTCATTACTCTCCCCTTCTTTCATTTTAGCTAATCTGCTAGGTGTGAGGTGATACCTCAGAGTTGTTTTGATTTGCATTTCTCTAATTATTAGAGATTTAGAACACTTTCTCATGTGCTTATTGATACTTTTGATTTCTTTACCTGAAAATTGCCTATTCATGTCTCTTGCCCATTTATCAATTGGGGAATGGCTTGATTTTTTA
>NC_058130.1:571703327-571718192 GCF_016433145.1 Gracilinanus agilis | reverse complement strand
CATCATATTCCATTAATTCTCTCTTTCTGTGTATAATCCTTTTTCCTGTTTTAATTATGATAAAATTCTTAATTACTTTAGATGTCTTGGGTACTGTAAGTACCTTAAGTATCTCAAGTATCATAATAAATATTTTAGTTTTCAACTCTCAAGGTATAAATGTAGTCAACCCAACCTTATTGAAACTCTTAAGTTTTCATTTTTCTGTTTAACTTTTCATGCTTCTCTTAAGTGGTGAGTTTGCTTGTCAATTTTCTTTTCAGATTTTTTTTTGTCAGGAATGCCTGGAAGTCTATGTCATTAAATGTCATTTTCCCCCTCTGGAGGGTTATGCTCAGCTTTTTTTATTTTTTATTTTTATTTATTTTATTATTTATATATTTATATATAATACATTATATAGTATTTATATATATTTTAATTTTGAGTATTTTCCCATAGTTACATGTTTCATGCTCTTTCCCTCTCCCCAAACCCCCTAACCCCTCTTAGCTGATGCACAATTCCACTGGGTTTTACATGTATCATTGATTAAGACCTAATTCCATATATTGATAGTTGGACTAGAGCTATCATTTAGTGTCTTCATCCCCAATAATATCCCCATCAGCCCATGTGTTCAAGTAGTTGTTTTTCCTCTGTGTTTCTCCTCTCACAGTTCTTCCTCTGAATGTGGCTACTTTTCTTTCTCATAAGTCCCTCAGCCTTGCTCTGGATCCTTGCATTGCTGCTAGTAGAGAAGTCTTGTACCACAGTGTATCAGCCTCTGTGTATAATGTTCTCCTGGTTCTGCTCCTTTCACTCTGCATCAATTCTTGGAGGTCATTCCAATTCACATGGAATTCCTCCAATTCTTTATTCTTTTGAGTACAATAGTATTCCATCACCAACAGATACCACAATTTGTTCAGCCATTCCCCTATGGAAGGACATTCTCTCATTTTCCAATTTTTTGCAGTCACAAAGAGCACGGCTATAAATATTTTTGTACATGTCTTTTCCTTATTATCTCTTTGGGGTATAAACCAAGCAGTGCTATGGCTAGATCAAAAGGCAGATAGTCTTTTTTTTTAAACCCTTGTACTTCGGTGTATTGTCTCATAAGTGGATGATTGGTAAGGGTGGGCAATGGGGGTCAAGTGACTTGCCCAGGGTCACACAGCTGGGAAGTGGCTGAGGCCGAGTTTGAACCTAGGACCTCCTGTCTCTAGGCCTGGCTCTCATTCCACTGAGCTACCCAGCTGCCCCAGCAGATAGTCTTTTAAAGCCCTTTGGGCATAGTTCCAAATTGCAATCCAGAATCTTTAGATCAATTCACAACTCCACCAGCAATGCATTAATGTCCCAATTTTGCCACATCCCCTCCAACATTCATTACTCTCCCCTGCTGTCATTTTAGCCAATCTTCTAGCTGTGAGGTGATACCTCAGTGTTGTTTTGATTTGCATTTCTCTAATTATTAGAGATTAAGAGCACTTTCTCATGTGCTTATTGATAGTTTTGATTTCTTTATTTGAGAATTGTCTATTCATGTCCCTTGCACCTTTATTGATTGGGGGATGGCTTGATTTTTTGTACAATTGGTTTAGCACCTTGTATATTTGAGTAATTAGACCTTTGTCTGAGTCTTTTGGTATAAAGATTTTTTCCCAATTTGTGGCTTCCCTTCTAATTTTGGTAGCATTGCTTTTGTCTGTAGAAAAACTTTTTAGTTTAATGTAGTCAAAATTATTTATTTTACATTTTGTAATTTTTTCTAGCTCTTGCTTGATGATTATGCTCAGTTTTGCTTGGTATTTAAGTGGGTAAATAAACACAAATACACACACAGGGGTTCTTTTGGGGGGAAAGGGATGAAGGGTGAAGATGTATAACTATCTTAAACAAATACAAAAGGGCTGTGAAAATGTGAGAAAGTGGCAGTTGGTATTCAACTGCCACTTAGACTAAATCAGCCAGGGCTATCTTACTTCTACAGGGAAAGTCACAAGAGGAATAAAAAACACTTTTTAATAATGACTTTAAAGGGTAAGGGCAGTAGAGGGAGGTCACCCTAACCTAGTCATCTAAGGACAAACTCAGGAACTGGGAGTTGGGTCAGGATCTACCCTAATTTATCCCAGGCTACCTGGATTAACTTAAAAAGCTGGAATGTGAATGGGTGTCTCACAGCTTGAATTAAATTCTGTTCCCACAATGATCCAGCACAGGTCCTCAGCAAATTAATCCAAAAGGGTAAAAACAAGGAGTTTGAATCAGCTTGGGATGCCCATCACCCAAGTCTGATCCTCCTGCTCAACTTGAATTTCCCATAGACAGGTATTTGTTCTGGGAGATAAATCCACTCTCTCCTGGGCTCTTCACTGGAGACAGTTCTCAGCATCCAACTGCTCTCTCAGCCATAACAAAATCTCTCAGGAAATCACTTCCTTCCTTGCCACAATTCCATCCTTGGAACCATTAGATCTTATCTGACAGCCTGAAAGCCTGGGTAATAATTTCACTAAATATCTATACTCTTCCTCATAACGGTATGTGACTGTTGCTGTAGATCCCTTGCCTTTCAGAATATCATATTCCATGCCTTTTGGTCATTTAATGTAGAAACTGCTAAGATTTGTATAATTCTGATGGTGACACCACAGTATTTGAAATGTTTCCTTCTGAATGCTTGGAGTGGTTTTTCCTTGGTCTGGGAGTTTTAGAATTTTGCTGTAGTTGTCTTGAGATATTTTATTTTAGGGTCTCTTTCAGTAGGTTATTGGTGAATTCTTTCTTTTCTATTTTCTCCTCTTATTTGAGGATATCAGGGCTGTTTTCCTAGATGATTTGTTATAATATAGTGTCCAACTTTTTAAAAAAAATCTTATCTTTGGATATTTTGATTATTCTTGGAATAATTTTCCTGGAAATATTTTCTAGTTCAATTGTTTTTCCAGTGAGATGTTTCAGATTTTTTCATTGAAAAAAAATTTATCTTATTGTTTCCTGATGGTGTATAGTCATTAGCTTCCGTTTGCTCAATTCTAATATTTAGAGAATTATTTTCTTCCTTTAGTTTTTGCATTCCCTTTTCCATTTGGCCTATTCTTCAGGGAGTTGTTTTCTTCAGTAGGTTTTTTTCTCCCTTCCTTCACATTTGGCCTGTCCTAGTCTTTAGGAAGTCATTTCCTTCAATGTTTTTTGCCTTCATTTCCATTTGGCCTATTCTAATCTTAAAGAAGCTTTTTCTTCAGTGTTTTTTTTTTTTGGCCTCCATTTCCATTTGACTCATTTTAGTTTCCAAGTTGTAGAATATTTTTTTATCAATTCTTTTATTATTTGATTTTTTAGAAGTTCTTTTCAAGTTCATCCAAGAGTGGTTTTGCGGTCTGACATCATTCTCACTTTCCTCTGGGGCTACCTATGTTTCTTTTTTTTCCATTGTTATACTCTTCTGATTTTGTATTTTTATCTTGTCTAACACTAAAGTAACTTTGTATGGTTAGGTTTTTTCCTTTGTCTTTTGATCAGTTAACTAGTCATTATTTCCTCCCTCAATATCTTCTCTATCTGTTGAGATTATTCTCTGCTTATGAGGTACAGCGAATATAGCTTGCAGTGTAGCCTTCTGGTGCTTGAGATAGGTCTGTCTGTCTTTGGGCTCCCTGAAATGTACATTTTGAGGTAGTGGGCTGGCTGGTTTTCATGGGAAGGATTGCAGATATTTTATCCAGCTAGATTCTGTTCTCCTTGCTATTGTTTTCTCTGTTTTCTCCTGTGTTGGTCAGTTCTCCTGCTCCTCCCATTCATTGCCTCAGGCCACGTGGACAGCTCCCTGCACTCTGCCATTTTGTTGCTTCAGACCATGTGAAATTACTGTAGAATTGCTCTCTCTTCTGCCTTTTTGTTACCTCAGGACACATGGAAGTGGGTAGGATTGGCACTGGACTGTTCCTCATTCTGCTGTTTCCTTATATCAAGCCCTGTGGAAGCTCTTTGGAGTGGTCCAAGTTCTGTTGATTCCCCCTGATTTTGCACTTGCTAGGTTACTTTCCCTTCTCACCTCAGTGAGACATTTCCCTCCTGATTTGCTTCATTTTGAAGCACTTTATTTTCAATTTTTGTGTTTTTGGAGAGTTTAGGTGAGTTGAGCATCCTTTACTCCACTAGCTCTCAGCATGCAACATACCTTGGCAGATATTAAATTTTTTAATGATGTGTTCCACAGTTCTTCAGATTTTATTACATAATCTTTATCACTAAAATTGAGGGTCCTTAAGTATAATCTTTTTATAACGTCTGGTAGTAATAGCTTAGATATGAATTTCCATCACATATACCTCCATTTCTCTTAACAAATCTGCATGGTTCAGCCATTTGTTTAATGTGTTTCTCATTAATATTTGGTGATGAGTTCAATTCAATTCAACAAACATTTATTAAGTATATACTTATGTGCCAGGTATAGATAACTTACAAAAGGAAGCTAAACAAGTGTGTGCATATGTGAATGTGTGTGTGTGTGTGTGTGTGTGTGTGTGTGTGTGTGTGTGTCCCTGCCATTGGAAACCCAGTGCAGATGTGTTGTTCCTTGGCCTAGAAGCCAAGCTGAGTAACTGATGCAAAATGGAGTCTCTAAGAAGGTTGTGATTCCTCTACAAAGGGAAGCTTTTACAGGATCTTTTTAGAGGATCTGATCTCCAATCAGAGTAGAGAGGCACCTGAAGGAGAGTTGAGAAAATGTAGAATATCAAAAGCTAAATCTTTCTTCTTAGTATTAATATTTCAAGTGACCAACTTCTTTGGGAGGGTTATAGTGGGAAGGTCATATTGTCCCTTGAAGTCAGTAGCTGAGGGGAAATTGTCCCAAAATGATTGGTTTTGGTGCCATTTCAATCTTATGATCTCAAACTGTCTACCAATGAGATTTCAAATGCCAGAATGGATGAGTAAGGAAAGCACTCATCTCAGGCCTCCTAAATTCCCTTCTAAACAAAACTAAACAAAAGCATCACACCAAATTTTGGAGGAGAAAAATCAGCTTACAAAACTAGAGAAGCCAGGAGAATCAACAAAAGAGATCTGTCTCATTGGGTGGGAGAGGAACAAAGTCCAGGCAGATAGAAGCAAGTGCAGACTGCACCCCAATAGGCAGTGTGAGGCTCTCCCAGTTCCGAAGAGTAAGGCCCTCAAACTGATGCAAGACTTCTGTAGGATCCACCACTGTGGCAAACTAACAGCATGGCTCCACCCCTAGGAGCTTGTCATCACCCAAGGACCAACCAGAACTGAGGCTCTGTCTCTGGGTTCAGCTAACTGTGAGGCTCCACCCCTTAGGACTGGCCAGGAATGAGGCTCTACCCCTGATCTATCTAGTACCATCTTCTCATAGAGTTGTACAGCAGGATAATTCTACTTTCAATACAATCCAGTGATAAATAACTCACCAGTGCAAGCCAACAAGGAGACCTCCTAGTACTAAAAACCAACACCTAGATCCAAAAGACTGATGAAAACCAGAAGCAAAGCTCTACCCTCTCCAATTCACAGAGTTTGAATTTATTATATTTTTTTAAAAATCACAAAATTAACAATAAAAATGAACAAAAACAAACAAACAAAGGATCTGATCCTAGTGCGTTACTATTGTGATAGAGACACTTAAGATACAAACCTAGAAGAGGACAGCACTGAAAAAATACCTATATGTGAAGCATTGAGGAAAAATATAGGTTGGTCTTAAATCCAAATCTAATAAAAAAGCTCATAAAGGACTTTAAAAATCAAATAAGTGGGTTAGAAGAAAAGTGGAGGGGAAATGAGAGTAATGCAGGAAAAAAATAATAATAAAAAGAATCAATATTCTGGTAAAGGAAATAAAAAAAATTGGGAGAAGTTATGCAAAAATTTGCCAGGGAAAACAATTCATTAAAAAGCAGAATTGGCCAAAAGGAAAGGGAGCTACAATAAGCCACTAAAGAAAACAAGTTCTTAAAAAGAAGAAGCTGAACTGAAATGGCAATGCATATGCTCACTGAAGAAAATAATTCCTTAAAAACTAGAATTAAATGAGTGGAAAATAATAACTCCAAGAGACTTCAAGAAATAATTAAACAAAAACAAAAGAATGAAAAATTAGAAGAAAAGGTGAAATTTCTCTTTGGAAAAAAACAACTGACCAGGAAAATAGATCACAAGAGATAATTTAAGAATTATTGAATTGCCTGAAAACCAAGAGCAAAAAAAGAATATGAACCTCATAGTAAGAGAAATTATCAAGGGAAACTGCTTTTATATCCTAGAATTGGATGGCAAAATAGAAATTTAAAGAATCTACCAATCACTTCCTAAAAGAGATTTCAAAAAGAAAAATCTCAGAACTATTATATCCCAATTTCAGAGTTCACAGATAAAAGAAAAAATATTTCAAGCACCCAGAAAGAAATAATTAAAATATCATAGAGGCTCAATCAGGACTACAGAGCAGTTAGCAGCTTCCACTTTAAAACATAACAAGGTTTGGAATATGATATATCAGAAGCCAAAAGAACTAGAATTATAACCCAGAATCACCTATCTAGTGAACGTCATCATAATACTTCAAGGGGAAAATAGATATTTAATAAAATTGAGAACTAGATAAATTGAAGATAAAAAAACAAGGAAGAAGTTAAGGAGATTAGAATTTCAAAAAAGTTCTATATGACAGAACTTTGGAGAAAGTTAAATGGGAATAGAAAAAGAATACATCTTTTTTTTCCAACAGTTCATAACGCCTACAGAAAAATCACCCCTGTATTAGGACATAGAAATCTCAAAATCAAATGCAGAAAAGCAGAAATATTTAATTATTTCTAGATCATAATGCAATAAAAATTATATTCATCAACAGTCCATGGAAAGCAATAATATAATCCTAAAGAACAAGTGGATCAGAGAACATATCATAGAAATAATCAATAACTTCACTAAGAAGAATGACAATGATGAGACAAAATTTATAGGATACAGTGAAAGCAGTACTCACAGGAAAATATATCTCTCTAATCTTTTACATTAATACAATAGAGAAATTACAGATAAATAAACTGGGCATGCAACTAAAAAACTAGAAAAAGAGCAAATTAATAGTCCCTAATTAAACAACAAATTGGAAATCCTGAAAGATCAAAGGTGAGATTAATAAAACTAAAAGTAAGAAATCAATTGAATTAATAAAAATAGAAGATGCTTTTATGAAAAAACCCAACAAAATAGATAAATCATTGGTTAATATGATTTATAAAAGGGAAGAAAAAACCAAAATCATCAGTATTAAAAATGAAGAATGGAACACACTACAAATGAAGAGGAAATCAAAGTAATTTGTAAATTTACAAAGTAAAGTAATTGGGAACTATTTTACCCAATTATGTGCTAACAATCTAAGTGATATTGATGAATATTTATAAAATTATATATTATCTAGAAGAAAGAAGAAATAGAATACTTAATCCCATTTCAGAATAAGAAATTGAATAAACCATCAATGATTTCCATAAGAAAAGATTCCCAGGGTCTGATAGATTCACAAATGAAGCCTACCAAATATTTAAAGATCAATTATTCCCAATACAATGTGAACTCTTTGAAAAAAAAAATAAAGAAGGTATCCTACCAAATTCCTTTTACAATACAAATATATTACTGATGATACCTAAACCAGGAAGAGCAAAAACAGAGAAAAAATGATAGACCAATGTTACTAGTAAATATTGGTGCAAAAATTTAGATAAAATACAAACAAGGAGATTATTGCAATATATCACAAAGATCATATATAATGACCAAGTGGAATTTAGAGTAGGGAATGCAGAGCTAGTTTAATATTAGGAAAACCATCAACATAATTGACTGCATCAATAAGAAAATTAACAGAAAATATATGATTATCTCAAGGGATGTTGAAAAAAACTTTTAATAAAATACAACCTTTCATTCCTATTAAAAAACATTAGAGAGCATAGGAATTAATGGAGCTTTCTTTAAAATGAGAAATAGCATATATCTAAAACCATTAACTAGCATTATCTATAATGAAGATAAATTGGATGACTTCCCAATTAGGTCAGGGGTGAAGAAATGATGCCCTTTATCACTCCTTTTATTCTATATTATACTAGAAATGCTAGCTATAGCAATAAGAGAAGAAAAGGAATTAAAGGAATTAGAATAGGCAATGAAGAAACAAAACTATCACTTTTTGCAGACTACATGATGGTTTACTTAGAGAATCCTAAAGTTTCACCTAAAAATCTAATTGAAATAACAACTTTAGCAAAGTTGTAGAATATAAAATAAATCCACATAAATCATCAACATTTCTTTATATTACCAACGAAACCTAGCAATAAGAGATAGAAAAAGAAATTACACTTAAATTCACTGTAGATAATACAAAATACATGGGTTTCTACCTGCCTAGAGAAACCTAGGAATTATCTGAGTACAATTTTAAAACACTTCTCACAAAAATAAAGTCAGATCTAAAACAACTGGATAAATGTTAATTGCTCATAGGTTGTCTAAGTCAATATAATAAAAATGACAATCTTACCTATATTAATCTACTTATTAAGAGAAATGCTAATCAAATTCCCTAAGAATTATTTTATAGAACTAGGAAAAAATAACTGAATTCATCTGGAAGAATAAAAGATCAAGATTATTAAGGGAATAAATGGAAAAAAATGTGAAAGAAGGTTGTCTAGGAATACCAGATATCAAATCATATTACAAAGCTTTCATAAAAACAATCTGGTAATGGCTAAGAAATAGAGCATATTTGTGGAATAGATTAGCTACAAGACGTAGTAGCAAATAAATGTAGTCATTTAGTGTTTGATAAATCCAAAGATCCAAGCCTTACAGACAAGAAATCACTATTTGACAAAAACTACTAGGAAAATTGAAAAAAAAAAATAAGGTAGACTCTGGGTATAGACTAACATCTCATACCCTATACTAAGATAAGATAAAAATGATTTAGATGTTAATGGTACTACCATTAGCATTTGAGAGGATCATCTAATAGTCTATCTGTCAAATTTTTGGAGGAAGGGAAGAATTATGACCAAACAAGAGACAGAAAGCATTATAGAATAAAAAATTGATCATTTTGATTATATTGAACTAAAAAGTTCTTGCACAAACAATATTAAAGCAACCAAGATTTAGAGATGTAAGGAATTAAATTTTATGATTGGACTAAATATATGAAAATTCCAAGATAATACTGTGGTCGTCGATTTTAAAATTAATACAACCCAAGTTAAAATGACTTTTAGCAGCTTTTATTTACAAAAAAGGTGGAGAGAGTGAAAGTAGAGAATTGTGAAAGAGGGTAGAATAAGAAGTCTAGCTTATCACCCTAAATGTTGCTCAGGTCCCCAGCTCAACCCACACAGGGCTCCATAACTCTTCAACCAGAGAACTTGGTGGTGAATTAAGCAAAGGTTGAAACCACACGGCCTCCTCCAGGAAGGGGAGGCCTCTCCAGAATTAATCTCTTCAGAAGCTAGGAAAAGAGGGTCAGCTTCTAACTCTCCCTGGTTGAAGCTCCAAAGGAGAAGATCCAGGAGCAGTCTTACCAAAATGAGTCCAAGAGCCACAGTCCCAGGTCCAAATGAAGCCTAAGACCAAAGTCCCAAGGTGAGGTCCCAAGGTGAAATCCCAAAGGAGACGATACTCCAGATTGAAAATTCAGGACGAAGACCTCTTGCACAGGAAGTTCATCATCTTTTATAGTCCTTTTTTCCGTCATTTCCTGTTCCTTCCTCCACTTTATGAAGACCAATTGCAGTCCTTAAATTTGCTTCACATTGCCCATGGCTGGGGGCAGTGTTTGTAGGTTCCCTCTCATCCTATGAGGGTGTAAACTCTTATCAAAGGATTCACAAGTTTTTGACTGATTGAATTGAAAGGGTAGAGCTCTCTAAGTGGCTTGTGAACTCCCTCACCTAGTGCCAAGTAGGGGGGTTCAAGCTTTGGTTGATTAATTCAAAAATAGGCAAGGGGAGAGTCAGTCTCCTTCACAAAGAAAAGGAGAAAGTTGGGAAAATATTTATAGTCAGTATCTTTTATAAATACCTTATTTCTCAAGTAAATAAAGAACAGAGTCAAATTTATAAGAATACAAATTGTTCCCCAATTGTTAAATGGTCAAAAGATATGAATATCCAGTCTTCAGATGAAGAAATCAAAGCTATATATAATCACATGAAAAAATACTCTCAATTACACTTCATTAGAGAATTGCAAATTAAAACAACCCTAAGGTGTCATCTTACAGCTATTAGATGTGCAAACATAAGAGAAAAGGAAAATAATAAATGCTATAGGAAATGTGGGAAAATTGAAATACTAATGTACTGCTGGTGTAGTTGTGAATTGATTCAATCATTCTTCAGAGTGATTCTGAATGATGCCTAAAGAGTTTTAAAGCTACGCATAACTTTTTTATCCAGCAATACCACTACTAGGTCTATATCCAAAAAAGACTTATAAAAGGAGGAAAGGATGACTTTGTACAAAAACATTTATAGCAATTCTTTTTGTGGTAGCAAAGAATTGGAAACTGAGGGGATGTCCACTAAGTGTGGAATGGCTAAGCAAGTTGTGGTATATGATTGCAATGGAATACTACTGTGCTATAAGAAATGTTGAGAAAGATGATTTATAAAAAAACTGTTAAGACTAATATGAACTAATGCAAAGTAAAGTAAGCAGAGCCAGGAGAACATTGTTCATGGCAACTGCAACATTATATGGTGAACATTTATGAATGACTTAGCTATTCTTGGCAATTTGGTGTTCCAAGAAAATCATCAAGGACTCATGATAAAAAATGCTATCTGCTTCCAAAAAAAGAACTGATGGAGTCTGAATGCAGACTGAAACATATGATATTTCACTTTATTTCCTCACTTTTATTTTGTTTGTTCAAGTTCTCTTTCACAAAAGACTAATATGGAAAGATGTTTTATACTATTATCCATTTAAAATGCTCTAATAGATTATTTACCATATTAGGGAAAGCAGAGGGGATGGAAGAAGGAAGGGAGAGAATTTGGTTTAAACAAAAAAAAGGATAAATTTTTTTCATGTAATTGAAGAAAAAATAAAATAAAAAATAATTTTAATAATATCTATCAATTTTTCTGTGTAAACTGATCTTCCTTAAAGCATTTATTAATCACCTATTGTATGCTGGTGTTATAAGAAAGTTCAGGGACAAAATGGAAACCATCTTGAGTGACAGGATTGTCAGTTGAAGACCTTGGAATGCACCGTGGCGTGAGCCAAGGCCAAAAGGCAGTTGGAACCAACCCTCTAAATACCCATCTTGCACAGCACAGCTCAGCTCATTCTGGAGCATCCTTGGGTGGAGGGAGGTTAAGAGGCTGGGTAGGCCTTTGTATCTGCAATCTAGCTTCCTTGCCTGAGAGACCTAGAGAGCTGTCATACCTGTTGTCAATAGAGCTGAGAGAGAACAATATTACAACCATCTAAAAAGAACATCAATAGCCTTCCCTACCCTTTGGTTTGGCTCTGGTCAGGTCAAGCCAGGGTTAGTGAGAGGGTGAAGAAGCTCCAGCCTATCACTGATCTACCAGCATCAACAATTTCTGATCACTTACTCTAAATTAGCTTAGATTTAGCATTCCTAAAACCTCTTACCTCATTCCTTGTTCCTGACCCTTGTTAAGTGAGAAATAAACCTTGTTGCTAAGTTCAACTAAAGATTGGAGCACCTTTCCTAATTAGTGACCATTCAAAGCTATTAGGAAGGGGAACCTTATTTCATGCAGTCAGAATTTCAGCATTATCCATCTAGCTTTAATACCAGCCCGTACCAATTACAAACCCAACCCCAAGTCAAGAGGCTAGAGGAGTTGTCAACATACTCCCAACTCCTTCTTGGCTACTTGGCTTGGGCAACTGTTAAAGGAGACAGCTTGGCAGGCTCAGTCCAGCAGTCTGTCAGGCTGAGGGGAGCATAACCCTCTTCTATTATCCAGTACTAAAAAGCTGCTACCTTTTTGCTTCCCTTTTGCTTCTCCTGTTTTTTAACACTGGGCCCTTTGCTTAGGGTTGGGGAAACAAAGACAGGCAAGAAACTGTTTTTGTTCTTGAGCAATTCTCAGTCTATTTAGAGAGGCAATAAACTACCAGCTATGTACAAATGAGAGATTTCAAAGTACAATCTAGATAATTACATAGGGAAGGCACTAGCATAATCATTCTTCTATAAGTTTTCATGAAATTCACATAGAAGTATATTATTGTTTTTATGTAAAGGAAAACCAGATAAAGAAAATTTCATAAATTCCAGTGACAAATGTAATAAGTGGGTAACGTGGCTGATACTAGGGGAGCTGGTGGTGCAAGTGAGTCACCTGGGCCTTGGAGCTTGTAACTACAGTAGCAGGTGATGTGGGGCTGTCAGTGATGTGTAGCCTGAGCTGTGATGCCCAGTCAGTCTCCCTGCTACTTATAGGCTCCTTTAAGGTGGAGAGTGAGGGGCCCCTCCATGCTGGAGTAACTGCCTTCCTGTTGGGTGGAAGCAGAACTCAACAGGAAGTGGAGCTCACACACTTCCTGATACAATGGAGGCTTGCCCAGTACTTCCTTTAAAGTCAACTGGTTGATATTCTCCCCTCTCCTTAGCCCCTTAACCTAGGGTGATGTTATAATAATTACAGAAACTCTCAGTTGCATGCTAAGGATTTTATTTTAACTTGAAGGGGAAACTGAGGAAAGAGGGTTTAAAGTCTTGAAAAGCTGTTGCTAGGGGCAACTGGCAAGTATTGGCAAATGGACCTAGAAGGTAAGGTCAGGCTGAGGGAACCAGCCCTCAGCCAGAGATAATTTGGCACTGCCCTGATGTTAATGGTCCACCTGCTAAACAGATATAGTTGATGAATTGGTTTAGGGGTGTCCCTGTTGCTAGGCTACTCTAAGCTAAATCATGCCCACTTTCCACAACCCAAAACTCCCTTCAACCTCCTTTCAACCTCCCTTTAACCTCCTGGGTTCCCCAAGGGGAAGTCAGGGATAGCTTGGTGTCTGGGTGAGGTCAAGGAAATCAGAACCCCCAGGTTGGTTTTGCAGGGGTTTTTATAATCCCAGATCAACTGTCAGCTCCTAGGACTGGCACCTGCCAGGCCAGAGTTCCATTCTCCTAACTGACAGGATTGCCTAGGGTAATAATGCTAATGCAAGAAAACTTGCATAAATCCTGCATTCCACAAAAGGATATATGAAATACTCTCTGTCCACATTTGTTAGAAGACATAGGCACATTTTCATTATTTAGAATTGAACATTAAGTATTTAATACACAGGAATTCAAAAATAGTTATGAATCATTAGTAAAACAAACTATTGTTTTTAGGCAAATTTTGTTGTGGTCAAAAAGTAGAGGATCTTGGCTTTTGGACATGTCATTAGCCAGTTATGTAGAAGCTTTCATAGTAACTTTTAGAAAGTAAGGGGAAGGAGGACAGCTAGGTTGCTCAGTGGCTAAAAGTTGTAGATAGAAAGAATAAACTAGGAGAGAATTAATGTGAAGCTATAACCAAGTAAAAATTATTTTAGCTAAGTCCTTATTTCTTTCAAAGAAAAAGAAATGTATTTTAAAGTGTATTTTTTAAAAACATTTTTTAATATTCATTTTTAACATGTTTACATGCTTCATGCCCCTACTTTCCCCTTCAACCCCACTCTCCCCCCACCCATGGCTGACGCCAGTTACTGGTTGTAACATGTGTCATCAATCAAGACCTATTTCCAAATTGTTGATAGTTGCATTGGTGTGGTAGTTTCCAGTCCACATCCCCAATCATGTTGACCCCAACCCATGCGTTCAAGCAATTGTTTATCTTCTATGTTTCATCTCCTGCAGTCCTTCCTCTGAATGTGGGTAGCGTTCTTTACCATAAATCCCTCAGAGCTGTCTTGTGTCATTGCATTGTTGCTGGTACAAAAGTCCATTACATTCGATTTTACAACAGTATATCAGTCTCTGTGCACAGTGTTCTTCTGGCTCTGCTCCTTTCACTCTGCATCAGTTCTTGGAGGTCTTTCCAGTTCACCTGGAACTCCTCCAGTTTATTATTCCTTTTAGCACAATAGTATTCCATCACCAGCATATACCACAATTTGTTAAGTCATTCCCCAATTGAAGGGCATACCCTCATTTTCCAGTTCTTTGCCACCACAAAAAATGCAGCTATGAATATTTTCGTACAAGTCTGTTTATCTATGATCTCTTTGGGGTACAAACAACAACAATGGTATGGCTGGATCAAAGGGCAGGCAGTCTTTTATAGCCCTTTGAGCATAGTTCCAAATTGCCAGCCAGAATGGTTGGATCAGTTCACAATTCCACCAGTAATGCATTAATGTCCCAATTTTGCCACATCCCCTCCAGCATTCATTACTCTCCCCTTCTTTCATTTTAGCCAATCTGCTAGGTGTGAGGTGATACCTCAGAGTTGTTTTGATTTGCATTTCTCTAATTATTAGAGATTTGGAACACTTTCTCATGTACTTATTGATACTTTTGATTTCTTTACCTGAAAATTGCCTATTCATGTCTCTTGCCCATTTATCAATTGGGGAATGGCTTGATTTTTTATACAATTGCTTTAACTCCTTGTATATTTGAGTAATTAGACCCCTGTCAGAGTTTTTTGTTATAAAGATTTTTTCCCAATTTGTTGTTTCCCTTCTGATTTTGACTACATTGTTTTTGTTTGTACAAAAGCTTTTTAGTTTAATATAATCAAAACCATTTAATTTACATTTTGTAATTTTCTCTAACTCTTGCTTGGTTTTAAA